>NC_056522.1:320175351-320287419 GCF_019175285.1 Sceloporus undulatus | reverse complement strand
TTTAGGGCTTTATAGGTAATAACCAGCACCTTGTATTGTGCCCGGAAGCAAATAGGCAGCCAGTGCAGATCCTTAAGCACTGGTGTTATGTGGCTGGCTCTGGGTATGCCAGTAACCAGCCTGGATGCCATATTCTGCACTAATTGTAGCTTCCGGGTATGGTACAAGGGCTGCTCCATGTAGAGCGCATTGCAGAAGTCCAAACGAGAGGTTACCAGAGCATGTACTACCGTTTCAAGGTGCCTCCGGTCCAGTAAGGGACGCAGCTGGCGAATCAGCTGAAGCTGATAACAGGTGCTCCTGACCGTCGCGTCCACCTGAGCTGTAAGGTGGAGGGACGAATCAAGGAGCACCCCCAGACTGCGTACCAAGTCCTTCACGGGAAGCGTGATCCCGTTCAGGACAGGTGGAACCACCGCCATCCCTGGGCCGGGGGAACCTATCATGAGCACCTCCGTTTTCTCTGGATTCAGACTGAGTCGGTTTTCCCTCATCCAGCCCATTACTGACTCCAGACAGGCCACGAGAGGAGAGATGCCATCCTCCGTCACTGGCCTCCGTCGGAGACAAGGGAAGATATTTGGGTGTCATCCGCGTACTTGATAACCCCCGCGCCCATGTCTCCGGATGATCTCTCCCAGCGGTTTCATGTAAATGTTGAAAAGTATGGGAGACAGAATGGCTCCTTGAGGGACCCCAGATGTAAGGGCCCTCTCATCGGAGCACACATCTCCCAGCTGCACCATCTGGAACTTCCCAGAGAGGTAGGATCGGAACCACTGGAGCACAGTGCCCCCAATTCCCACCTCTGCCAGGCGCTCCAGAAGGATACCATGGTCTATGGTATCGAAAGCCGCTGAGATGTCCAAGAGCACCAACAGGGACATGCATTCAAACGGAGTAAGTGAGCAAGGGAGTTACACTTACATAAAAGGATGCCAACACTTTGGGATGGAAACACATAGGTCTCTATGTGAAAAAGTCCATAGAGTTGGAAGAGACCCCAAGGACCATCAAGTCCAACCCTCTGCCATGCAGGAACTGACAATCAAAGCACTTCAACAGATGGTCATCCAGCCTCTCTTTACAAACATCCAAAGAAGGAGACTCCACCACTCTCTGAGGGAGTATGTTACACTGTTGAATAGCTCTTACTATCAGGAAATTCTTCCTAATGTTTAGATGGAATCTCTTTTTCCATTGGATAAAAAATGGATATTGAGATTCATCAATATTAAACCCATCCTGTTCAGAGAAGCATTCCCAATCATTGTGTGACTATTATTTGTTATTTGACTTTTTTAATTTGTTGCCTGCCTGCTTTACTTTATTGTACCCTTTCCTGTATTGTTATGTATATGTATTATGTTATTATTTCTTAGATTGTATGCCATGGACAGGTTTACTTTATCTATTTTATTGTTTGTATGTACAGCACTGTGTAAATCTACAGCGCTATATAAATAAACCATAATAATAATAATCTGCATTACATATTTAATACAGCTTGTAGAAAGGCATTTTGAGTCCAAACACATGCTATTTAACCAATGCTAGTGCTTTAGGAGCTGCACTCCAAAGGAAGTTTTCTTTAGGGAGCTTATTTAATATTCAGGTAAAAGTTAGAAGAGCATTTTATCAATTTTATCTTCTATTTTTCTTTCCACCTGCATTTTAGCATCCTTCACAGATTACTATGTGAATCAATTATACTTCCAAAGTGATTTTGTCTTCTACATATATAAACTGAATCCCTTTTTGTTTTTTCATGTTGCCAAGCAACTCTTTATAGAAAATGAAATCCTCAAGGAAGTATTTTCAAACAAGAAGACAAAACATCTCTGTTCAGCAAGATCTTCTATGAACAAGTTTTTAAAAACAAAAGCTGCTTCAGAGGGTGCCTGAACCTTCTATTTATTTAACTGTACACAATTCCACCTGCTGGCAGTTGCGTAAGTGAGTATAGACCATGCTTTTCTGCTATCCCATTCTTATTTTATAGTGATGCTTGTGTGTTTATTAATTTTAATATTCATTCATCGCCCTACTTTCAAAGGAAAAATGAAAATAATGAAAAAAATATATATTTATTTTTAAGAAAAGCATTTTGGATTTGATAGGAAGGTCCTTGACCCATAGACAAGAGCCAAACAGTGTTGTACAGTTTTTCCTTGCTACAGCTTCATAAAACTTATTCTTTGCTCTCAGCCCTAGCGAGTCCATCCAAACAGTATGCAGTTCAAAATGAACAATGTATGGTAATTTGCCAGGATTTAAATTAATCTGTATTAAAATTAGGACCATAAACTGCCCAAACACATTGCATAAGAATAGAATTTTGTGACTTGCCTACAGTGTAATTCACAAGGTCAAAAGAGAGTTTTATAAAAAGTTGTCTAAGGACTGTCTCCTTCATAGCACATGTCTGCATCCTCGAGCTGCACAAATTGATACTGTGTCCAGTTCTGGGTGCCACAATTCAAAAAGGACATTGAGAAATGTCCAAAGGAGGGTGACTAAAATGGTGAAGGGTCTTGAAACTATGCCCAGTGTGGAACGACTTAGGGAGCTGGGGATGTTTAGCCTGGAGAAGAGAAGGTTAATAGGTGATATGATATCCCTGTTTAAATACTTGAAGGGATGTCATATTGAGGAGGGAGCAAGCTTGTTTTCTGCTGCTCCAGAGAACAGGACCTGGAACAATGGAAAAGAGATTCCAGCTCAACATTAGGAGGAGTAAGGGTTGTTTGACAGTGGAACACATTTCCTCGGAGAGTGGTGGAGTCTCCTTCCTTGGAGGTCTTTAAACAGAGGCTGGATGGCCATCTGTTGGGGATACTTTGACTGAGAGTTCCTGGCATAGCAAGGGGTTGAACTGGATGGCCCTTGTGGTCTCTTCCAGCTCTATGATTCTATGAAAAGTATCCATTAACACTGGACAAGCAAGGGCCAAAGCTACACCCACTAGACCTGTATCGACCCTGGCTTCCAAATCAGAGTGAATCTCAGTGAGTTTATTGACAAAGTAGTAGGCAAATTCTTCACAGCAAGCTGTTGAGTGGCTTAAATTCTCCTTTGGGCCAGGCTGTAACAAATTCCTAACCATTCGAAATAGCTCAGCTGAATGGTTTGTTGAGGATGCAATGGCATTATACAAAAAAGAAGACGACTTTTTTGCTACCATTATAGTCCCACCATATACCTTCAGATAGATTTTAGCCTGTTTTTGGTTGGACTCTGAGTTTTCTGCCAGTTTCATCATACTTTCCATCTCATTTCATTGCTGTCAACCCCTTAGAAAGCCAGGGGGCTGGTTTAATTCTATTCTATGAGAAGAAATGCTTATATTATCCACTGCACTGGTCATTTTCCTGTTCAAGAGATCAAACAGGACTTCAACAGTTGCCTGCCAAGGCAGCAGGAAACTCCCCAAGAGCCATCAGAAAGTCATCCAGATCCATAGGCCTCCTTGGCTGGAACATCTTAATGGGTCCTCCCTCTGCTACAGTGTCTGTGAATCTAAACCTGACCAAGAAGTGATCTATCCACGACAATGGAACAGTAGAAAGCTCCTCCATTCCCAAATCACCATGATCTAGTCCTGTACAGAAAACAAGGTCTAGAGTCTGTTCAATAGCAGATATGGGGCCATGCACCACTTGGGGCAGACTCATGGTTGTCACAACAGACATAAAGTCCTGAGCTACCCCTGGCAGGGTAGCCTCAGCATTAATATTGAAGTTCTCTGGCATTACAGGCTGTGAGGACTCCAACACCACCACCGTGAGACCACTCTGGTTAGCTCAGGCAGGGAAACTGCTGAGCAGCATGGGCTTTACACCAACAGAATCTCTAATCTGTCCCAGCTACCCATCTTCAAATAAATATATTGAAACCTTGTAGACTGAGGGACAGGGTACCTGGCCAAAGGGATATAATTCTGGTAAAGGTAAAGTTTCCCCCTTTGACAAGTTTATCTAGTCGTGTCTGACTGTAGGGGCTGATTCTCATCTCTGTTACTAAGGACTTTACCATACGGGGAAAATCGGGGAGTTTAAAAAGAATTTTTTCCCATCAAAATAATGCAATTGAGACTAACATTTTCACACATATCGTGATTAATGACTCATTATCCTGGGAATAAACAGGCACTAAACAGCAACAAATCATTCATGGGATTTCCCTGTGAATGATTTGTTGCTGTTTATTGCCTGAGGTAATGGCACTTTAAGTGTGACATCGTGTGAAAATGTTAATTGTGATTGTGCGATTTTCCCCATGTGATAATGTCCTAAGCTGAAGAGCCAGCATTCTCAGAGACGGCTCTGTGATCATGTGTCCAGCATGACTGCACAGAATACTGTTATCTTCCCACCAAAGTGGTACCTATTTATCTACTTGCACTTCTACATGCTTTCAAACTGCTAGGTTGGCAGAAGCTGAGACTAGTGACAGGTGTTCACTCTGTCATGCAGCATTTGGGCCTTGAACTGCCAACCTTGCTACCATCTGAGTCAGCGCCTTAATAGCTGAGCCACTATGGCCCTATCCTGGTAGATCATTGCAGTGCCACCTCCCCAACCCCCAGGTTTTGCTTGCTGCTGCACAGAGAATCCTGGGGGCAAAGTTGAGAAAGATTACCCCCCCCCCCCCCCAGTCAACCAGGACTCTGTAATACATACCAGGCCAACACATTCATTGACCAGGTATTAAGCAGCAGCATTTTTAGTCCAGGGGGATTGCTACCAAGGCTTTCCAGAGTATTTGGGATGGGAGACAGATTGAGGGTTACAAACACTCTGTTGGGAACTCTTCCCCCAAGAAGGTGCAGCCATCTCACATTTCTGCATCTCCTTCTACCAGGTTTATTTGGATAGCTGCTCCCAGACCACCATTACCCCCTCTCTTTTTTGGCAGCCCATCTCCTCTCCACAGAAAAATAGCCAGCAGTTTGTCCCAACAGTAGGACAGGTTGTCACACTTGTGCTACCCATGAAGTGGTTACCCCCAAAAAGACAACTACCTTTTACTATTGCCCCCTTTGGAGATGACCTTGCCAGTGGCAGGCCCACTCCTGAAATAGTCCCCACTTAAATTTCCCATCCCAGGGAGGTAACCCGATCCAGCTAAGGAACATACTGGCGACTGCTGGCCAGGTCTCAGTCCTACAAGGATGCAACTCACATAGTTGGGGTGAGAAGTCCCGTCCCCCCATGATGGAAGACGTGGCAGATGGAATACCCTGTAGCTGACAGCTCCCTCTCCTCCAATCTCAGATGGTCTTTGGATCTTCTCTCTCTTCAGGGGTGCTGTGCTTCTGTGAAATGAAATTAAGAAGAATCCAAAATCTTGCTTTCATGGCATTTTCTTTGCAGTAATTCTGGGATGTCGTGCTCTACATTTAAATGCTGCATGCATGCTTCCATAGAAATAAAATCATATCACAAGCCATTGGGTTTGTTTATTTAAAACATGATGAAAGCTCCATAAAATAGTTTACATTCTATATTTAGTGTCAGCCACTAGTCAGCCACTAGAGGACAGTCTTACATTATCTTCTGTTGGAACACAGAATTTATACTGAGAATATTTCTCTATCTAGCCCAATACTTTCTACAAGGGCTTTTCTGAATATCACCTTCCACCTTTTCCCCTGGAACATTTGTTCCATGCAGAAAACAGGGCAGGTGCTATCCTGTAAATGGATAGGCACAGTAGGGGCAGCAATTGTTCTCCTACCCTCATTGTTTTTGTTGTAATGTACTTTCCATTGAACTCTGACTTATGATAACCCTATCATGGCAAGACTTAGAGGAGTGAATATTGTGTGATAAGGTTCAGACAAAGATAGAACAAATGCAGTGCAATTCTGATATAACAATCATTTGGTACCCTCATGAGCCTGAGAGAATGTGACCTGTCCCAAGATCACCTAATGGATTTCCATGGCTGATCAGGGATCTGATCCCTGCTGTCCTCCCATTCTAGGGTGCATCTGCACTGTAGAAATAATGCAGATTGACACCACTAATTGCCATGGCTCAATCTAACAGAATCATGAGATTTGTAGTTTTGTGAGGTACCAATACTGTTTGGCAGAGAAAGCTATAGACATTGTAAAACTACAAATTCCAGCATTCCATAGAATGGAGCTACAACACTTAAAGTAGTGTCAAACTGCATTATTGCTACAGTGTAGATGCATCCCTAGTCCGTTGTTCAAACTGTTACATTATGCTGGCTCCATCTCCATCCTTGTTCCACTAGGAGTTATCCTAAAAAACACAAACCTGGTCCACTCAGAGCAGTCTGAAGTGGCATTTATAATAATAATAATAATAATAATACATTTTATATATAGACCACTATTCCGCAATGATCATAGCGGTGTACAGTAAAAATTGCAATACAATACAAGGTGACAGTTAAAGGAGGGAGAAGTCTCGTCCTTCAGGCTGTCCCTGATGTTGCTGGATCTGCCTGATCACTCCCTCTGAGGCCGAGATGACAGTTAATTCTATTTTAAAATATAACCTTTGAAAATCTTTAGTTCCTTTGAGTCTCAGTTCTTGGAGTAAGACAGGATAATAAGTCTAATACATTTAAGCATTTTCCTCAAAAAGAATGAACTTCAGTCACCCGTATTTAAAGGTAAGAATACAACAAAATATTTGTAAGAATCTTGCCTACCCTCTTCCTCTAAAATTAACAGAAATTACTGGAATATAAACTTAAGCAAAGCATTACTTTCCATTGTCTTGCAGTGACTATCTAAGCATTATCTACAAGATTTACAAGAAAAAGATTGAGCCTAAACTTTAGGAGGAATTTCCTGAAGATCAGAGCTGGAATAGACTGGCTCAAGTGTGGTGGATGCTCCCTCTTCGGTGGTGTTGAAAGAGACTTTGGATGGTCATCAGTGGGTTGTCCCTTCCAACTGCATGATTCGATTATCTGCTTTCCCACTGTCTGCTATGGGATCCTGAACCTGGAATCATTTGTCTGCAGTGCACATTTTCTAACACTATACTTCCTAGGAAGAATGCCTAAAATTTTGAATAAAAAAGGAACACAGCACAATTTTTAAAAGAGTGGATGCAAAGTCTTGGTGTGTACAGAATGCAAGAAATGCATAGTGCCTTCAAGGGTCTCCTTGCAATATACATTTGCATATGCATCTCACCAATTATAAGGGTGGCATTCCCTAATTAATATCAGAAAACTAACAGAGTAATATTTTTGCAGATGCCTGATTACATACACATTATGCATAAATTATGTATAAATTATGACCTAAACAATTTCTCAGCCCACAAAGAAACCTGCTTTGTCCATGTATATTCAAAATTATATTAAGTCTGTACTGGCATTCTATAGAGCCCCTATTCTCTGTGTTTGTGCCTCAGTTGGGGACCCTGTACTTTGCTTTCTCTGTTTATTGATTTATACAAACAAAAATCCATCAGTGATACCTTTACTGGCCAACCAAAATGCACAATATACTTGTTGCAAGCTTTTGAAGCTCCATGGGCTTCTTCATCAGGCAAGATGTTACAAACCATACAAGAACAAGAAAAAAACAAACACAACTGGAGATATTAGTCAGATGCTTGCATGTTGGTTCAGTACTTAGTAAAGATGTTATTATGGGGAGGATATCTTTTGCCAGCAGGCTCCTCCTCCTTCTGGCCATGTGGCAATAAGGAGTTTTTCAAAGTCTAGGAAATTTAAAGTCCATTTGCATCTCAACAGGGACCCCTCTTTTGCAATCCAATATGTCTCCATTCCAGTGAGGTCACAGGCCTCTTTGTAGTTTATCAATTTATTAGACTTATTATCCTGTCTTACTCCAAGAGCTGAGACTCAAAGGAACTAAAGATTTTCAAAGGTTATATTTTAAACATGTTAAAACACAACTGAATTAAAAAATTTTAGAGACCATCAAATAAAATAATGATGATGATGATGATAAAAATAAAAAGAGGAAGAAGAATAAGAAATACAGCAACCATTCATCACAATTTTTTCCTTCACAGACAATCAGTAGCTAAAGCCTTGTCTGAATAGGAAAGTCTTTGCCTGGCAGGACAACGTGGAATCTAGTCTAGCTCATATCTGCCAACATTTCACGGATGAAAACCAGAACATGTGTGGAAAAGTGACAACAGAATGTGGTCAGGATGACAAAAGGAAGATGAAAAAAACAGAGCAGCTATGAGAGGCTGTAGCAGTTTGTTTTTGCCTGAGCTTACTTGAAAAAGCAAGATTCTTCCTCCTCTTCTCTCTTCCCTGCTGATCTGAGTATAAACGACTTTCATACTTTGAGCTTAGTTTGCAGGAAGGGGCTGTACAAATAGCCCCTGGAAGCCGCCCCTTCTTCACCCAGATCGGGGCTGAATCAACCCCACACCACAGCCCCAATCCAGCCTTTCCAGGGTGCAATAGTCGCAGTGCAGCGGCTATACGACACTCCTTTGGTGCTGCATCATGTGGAAGCTGTGCTGGAGGAGTGCCATGATGCTGCATGCCATGTGGATCAGAGCACAGTGTCATGGTGCCCTGGGGGAAGAGTTGGGAAGGGATGTGCATCATGTGGATGCAACACCCTGATTCTGCCTCCAGGCCAGCTTTAATGGCTGGTCTGAAGAGCCGTGAAGTAAGCTGGGGATAAAGGGGCAAAGTTGGAAGAAGAGAAACTAGAACATTTTAAAAGCATCTGTAAAACTGGGACGACTGTGCATTAATCCAGATGGTCCTGCCAAATCAGGACTTTTGGAGTGTATGTTAATCTCTCCTCATGAAGAGAATCCCTGAAGCAGCCACCAAGAAACCCAAATCTGTTTTGGAACACATGACAGGATGTACTGTGTACTTCTTTTTTTGTGTGCATGCACACACAAGTGTGTGCACACCTCCCTTGTTTTATATGTTGGAGCTGGAGGTGGGGCAGTCACCAATTGGGTTATATGTCTTTGGTCAATGAGGGCTGGGTTCAGTGTGATACTTGGTTGGGAGGTTGTGTCTGCTTAGAAGTAACAAATGTTTCTCAGGAGGCAGACTGGACTTCCTTAGAGGCTGTGGTTCCTTCTCTGGTGACCTTTTGTTTACATTTGTGTAGGTGGAAGAAGGCAGATTGGGCCTAGATCCTTCTTTCATCTCTGCTCAGATAGATGGGACATATGAAACTGTAGCACTCTCTCAGGGCAGAAGAGGCCATCTTGTCTGCAAAAGCAAGTGTATCCCTCAGCCTCTGAAGCTGCAGCCACTCCAGTGACTATTTTCTTCTGGGGCATTTTGCTTGGCCTCCAACTGCTTCTTAGCAGACCCAGGCCCAGACCCCCAGTAAGGAAAATTCAAGAATTGCCATTTGATAGAAACTGCGTCTTATTTTTTTAGTGAAGTCAGTCTTAATTCATTTTCCTTTTGTTCCTTTTTGGGTTATAGTTATAGGAGTTTATCACACTAGGGCTAATTTCGGCATTAAAGAGAGATTAAAGCAAATTTAAAGCATCCTGCAAATAAAGTGAAAATGGTGAGTAATTGCATGAATGATGATCACATGCAATTGCACAAATAAAGTAATATCGGAAATGCATTGCCGCTGAAATCCTAAAAGTAAAAAAGATGTATGTTAATGCTTCTTTGTGACCACTTTAATGGCAGGTTTTGTGTGACACTGTGTGAAATTGTTTCACATAATTATGTAATTTTCCCAGGATATTCACAGGATAAACTCCTGACCTCCTTCATGTGATAAACTCCTATGTGTGATGGAGTGAATGCTAGTTACTTTGCTGGGGAAGATGTCTTGTAAAGATAGCGCTGTAGGTTAGTAGCTTATTTATTTAATTTTAACCTTCAAACATTTAGTTTGTTTTAATTATGGGATACCCCTTCTACTGAGTGTATTTTTTTCTTAATTTTTTAAAAATTAATTATCATTTCTATTTAGTTCATTCCTTTGCTTTTGATTATACTTGGGCTAAAATTCTTCAGTTTTACCCAAATTGGTTGAAGCTACCAATTGAAGGGTAACTTTTAAGAAGAAATCTGCATTGCTTAATCCCCTACTGTCAGAAGCCAAAATATATCCCCTGCTTGCTAAGTTTTGTCTCTGATTAAGTGTAGCTGTCCTCCAGATTTCAATATATTTTGGTATAACTACCAACTGGGGGATGATTATGTCCTGGGCCCAGTGTAGATGAAAAGATGTCGACCCAGAGCAGAGTCCATATAGACAGCTCCATATAGATGATTTTTTAAGCTCTTGTGCTACAACAGCTACTAAAGGAGCAGTTGAGAATATATCCCTCACAGAGGAATTGTCACCCCAATGTAACTTAAATTTTGATGACTTGGCCATATTTGTATCTTATGATCTGTATAAGGTAGACAACAGAAGCCCAACTTTGAAAGGTAGAATTGATTCATATAGCCCCAAAGGAGTTTTAAACCCACATGAGAAGCTGACAGAGAACCCACTGTCTTGGATGGTTCTCTCAGTAATTATTCCCTGGATATACTTTCCAAACACTATTTTCTGAACGTCAGTTTCTAAAATTCTGCAAGAGATCAGTGGCTTAAAACAAACTGTCACAAGCCTCAAAGCAGAACTAGGGCTGGTGGCTGAACTAATTAGTCAAGGAATAGTAGTGGTAAATAAAGATTTGGCAGCCACAGGAGCAGCAGATAACACCACTTCTTCCAAGTTTGAAACAGACGAACCACATGTTTGTTTAAAAGAGATTAATCCTCTGCTACCTCACCTGAGGCCTTTGGTTAGGAGGCTGGTTTGTTAGATACTAAGGAAACTGAAGCAATAAATAAATGTTTCTGAGGAAGTAGACTTAAGTCTGTGAAAGCTCATGCTGCCAACTTCTTTCTTTTAGTCTCAAAGTTGCTACAAGATCTCTCAACATACTGCAGCAATAAGGTTACTGTAGAAAATGAAGCTTCATGACTTTCACGAACAAAACTGAAACCACAAGTGTTTAAGAGTGCAATCTGATGTTTTGAGAAATAGAAAAGAATCAGTGGTTTTGCATCCTGGTTTTCATCTCACTCCATCCTGGCTCAAGATAAGCTATTTGTTTTGTTTCTATTGGTTTCCACATATGTTTCGGGGGGGGGGGGGGAGGAGATGGCAATAGTGTTTATTCAATGCATTCAGTAGCATGCAACTCACCTACATCACTGATGTGGCATATACTTGAAAGAAAGGATACTTTGGAATATTCCTTCATGAATATGGATGCAATCCCTCAAGAGGAACATTTTAACATTTCCTCTTGCCTCATGGGACATTTTACTCTTTCTTCAAAACCTATCTGGCATGACAGGGTTGTAACACAATGTTACAAGGCTCTGTGGACCATTTGCTTTCCTGCTAGCCAGGAACAACTGGTTACATTGTAATTGCATGAAAAAGCAAAAGTATGATTTGTATTACAAGGGAATCCTCCAGGCTGGTTGATCAAAGATGTCCCTGAATCAGCCTGCTTTCAGGGTGAGAGAAGCTGATGCACAGAAAGTTCCTCTGGCCATCTCTAAAGACAGTCAGGTCAGTGCAAGAGGGATTTTATCATAGGCCAGTATGGGAACTGATTTCCTTCCATCCCAAACCACTAACTCTTCTACCCAGGTGAAAGAACCGGCTCATTGCTAGTGCTGGTTTCTTTTTCATCTGTTTGTCTGTCTGTCATGACTTCTCAGTGTGTCAATTTATGCTGGCAGAAGAATGGGGTGAGGTATGTGTCCATACACAGCATAGACATGGGTTTGTATGACAGGGAGTCATTGCCCACTTCAAGGCTGAACAGCAATGCAAATGCTTAAGGTTGTACAGCATAACTGGCAATTTTTAAAAAGGTAATCAGTTTTCAAAGATATGAAGGCTGTTAGCGGAGAGGTATCAAAAAGGAGTTCAGCAGCAAATCTAAATGAAAGGAAGTTAATGATAGATAGAGACAGACAGACAGACAGAGGAGAATTTCTCACAAGATACGAAATCGCTCCTCTTACTCCACCCCCAACATAAGTAACATCACAAAAATATATGAAATTCTAGCTTAGAAATTGAGTTTGATGGGGGTGGGATATCATATTTTCTCTTTCTTGCCAAAATCTGAAGCAGAGCTGTGGAAGCAAAACAGCTTGATTGCCTAATAGCTTGATTGATTAAATGCCTCTTCATTATCCAGGATCACTTATGTAATGGATCCTTCTATTTTTGTATACAGTATTTATATTTCCACACTATATTCCTAATTAACTAGAGCTAGATCACAACTGGGGAATCTATGGCTGCAAGTCCCATCATACTTTATTCCTGGTTGGTTTGGTTGGAGATGATGGAAACTGGAATCCAATGAAACCTGGTGGCCACCAGTCACAGGTTTATACAATCCTGAGCTTTGACTTTCCCTCCTTTCCAAAGTCCTTTTGTTTTAGAGAAGTTGTCTAACAGCCCCAAAACGAAAAATGGTTATTTCACATCTCACATACAATTTAAAACTAAAATGTGTGATGTTCCTCTTCAGTATTCCAGTGAATCAGCCATGCCTTCTTTTAGGACATTCCATTCTATTCCCCCATTAGGGCTTACTGAGCATGCTCAACCTTTCATGGTCTGGTCTGCATGTGCGCGTGCAGGTGTGTGTTAATGTTCTTAGATCTTCTTAAACATTTTTGTACTTCTGTACAGTATAAATAGTATCTCTTGGTTTGACTACAAAAAGAGCACAGTGAGCCACTGCAATACCATGATGACCTGCTGCAATTATACACAGCACTTGAATCCCAACTTTTCTACTCATAAATAGGGTTGTTAAAAGGTCTCTGACAAGAAGATTTTCTGTGTCCTTTCACTGTGTATTTGGGGTATTGTGTTACTCTACATTATTTTAGATAAAGGATACTACCAAGAGTAGACTTGAGACAGGGTGACCAGGTTCCCTAACTGCAAAGGAGAGCAAGGCACCACAAAATGTAGGACATTAAAGAAAAATGTAGGATGTTACAAAATAAAAACTATAAAAACCTTAATATAAATGTAAATTCATTTCATATTGTTTATTTACAGATGTATTACAGCTACTATATTTTATTATATGTAGCAAATATGGTGTTATTCAGTGGATTTCTTTTGTTGTTGTTAGGTGCCTTCAAATCATTCTCGACCTTAAGGTGAACCTATCATGGGATTTTCTTGGCAAGGTTTGTTTAGAGAAGCTTTGCCATTGCCTTCCCCTGAGGTTGAGAGCATGTGACTTGCCCAATGCTACCCAGTGGGTTTCATGGCTAAGCTGGCCCCTAGAGTCATAGGCCAACCCTGGTCCCTAGAGTCATAGGTCAACACTCAAACCACTATGCCACAATGGCTCTTCTTAACCATGCTCAAAATGAAGCACATTTTGGAATTCCTCCTGGACAGAAGGTTGAAATGTAGGATATGTCTTGGAAAAGGTGGCTGTCTGGCTCCCCTGACCTGACAGCCAGTAGAGTCTAGTCAGTGCTTATAATGCTTGATTGGTACTTCGGACAACAACATTGGTACTACGGACAACCAACCCTAGTGATGCCACTGTACCACACCTCAAGAGAGATATTGACAAGCTGGAGCACATCCAGAGGAGAGTGACCAAAATGGTGAAGGGTCTGGAAACCATGCACTATGAAAAGTGACTTATGGGGCTGGGTGTGTTTAGCCTGGTGATAGCGATGTTTATATATTTTAAGGGATGGGATACTGAGGATGGAGCAAGCTTGTTTTCTGCTGTTCCAGAGACTAGGACCTGGAACAATGGATGCAAACTACAGGAACAGAGAATCCACTTCAACATTAGGAGGAACTTGCTGACAGATAGAGCGGTTCAACAGTGGAATATCCTGCCTCAGAGTGTGGTGGAGTCTCATCCTTTATAAATAGAAGCTGGATGGCCAGGTGTCTGGGATGATTTGATTGTGAGTTCCTGCATGGCAGAATGGACTTGGACTGGATGGCCCTTGTGCTCTCTTTCCAACTCTATGATTCCATGGCCTGATTGCCACTACCTTTTAAAACAGATCGCAAATTGGTTTGAACCAGTTCATATGACCCTGGTTCCCACTTGAATCAATTCGCTGAAGCAATTGGGAGAGGGGGGCCATGTGCTAGACCCATTTAACTCGGGTCTTTTTGATGCTAATGTTTTCCGTGTCTTTTTGGATGAATCGATTCTGTGCAAGTGTGAACCAAATGCGGATCGGAATCGATTTAAATTTGCCCTTTGGCCAGTTGGAGCAGGTGCATTTTGAATCGATTCATTTGTGAATGTGAACCACAAGTGGGTTATTTTACAGGGAAAAAATGCCATCTGGGCAAATGTAGTGGGAACCATGTTATGCTGTTGAATCGATTCATTGATTTGGATTGCAATCCACTTTTTTTTGTAAGTGGGAATGAGACCTATGATAGGTCCCTAAACTTAAGTGGCCTTTGGAAAGATTCTGCCACTGCACTGTTAATTTCATTGAGCGGGTTGCTCTTTGCCTGGGAAGAAAGCGTGGCTTCCAATGAGTCCCTCTTCCCCTTATGCCTATGAGCCTATCCCTAGGGCTTCCCACCAGTGTTGTCTCTGGGGTTGGTGTCACCCCCCATTGACCACCTCCTCCCATTTCATACCATACAGAATCCTTAGTAATGCTTTTTTGCACTAATGTTACCTATAAATCGTAATTCTCATATACAACTGAATGTAATGCTAATAGTTGGAATGCTATGGAATTTATCACATGGAGGAGATTGGGAGTTTATCCTGTGAATACCCTGGAAAAGCTGCATAATTATGTGAAACAATTTCACACGAGGTGCACAAAACCCACCATTAAAGTGGTCACAAAGAAGCATTAATGGGCATTTTTTTACTTTTGTGATTTCAGCAACAACGAATTTCCAATATCACTTTACTTGTGCAGTTGTGTGTGACAATTATTCACACAATTACTTGTCCTTTTTGCTTTATTTAAGAGATGCTTTAAATGCGCTTTAATCTCTCTTTAATGCTGAAATAAGCCCCAGTGTGATAAACTCCATGAATAACTAACAAAATAAAAATTATACCTCCAAAATACAATAGGATATGCACAAGCTAAATGTATAGATGCTGACTCTGTTGATTGCAAGATCGGCAGGTTGGCAGTTGGAGGCCCGGGTCGTGCTGCATGATGGGGTGAGCTCCCATCACTAGTCCCAGCTTCTGCCAACTAGCAGTTAGAAAGCATCCACATGCAAGTAGATCAATAGGTAAATTGCATTCTGTGCAGTCATGCTGGCCACATGATCACAGAGTAGTCTCCAACAACACTGGCTCCTTGGCTTAGTAATGGAGATGAGCACCGCCCCATATGGTCGGACATGACTTGACTACCTTTACGTTATTTTAGTGAAGATTTGGTGAAAACATTTTGAAATTTGAGATTTTAATTTAAAAAAATTCTGGGGCCTCTCCTTTCTCCTCCACTGAGTCTCACTCCAGTCCCACTAGCTCTTAAAGCATTTTAAACAGAAGCAGGTGAATGCCACAACTGCTTTCTGCCAAAAGGTAGGTGTTTGAGGAGAAGTGGTGTCCCCCCTGCCTTAAGGTGTCACCTGGGGTGATCCGCACCTCCCTATTGAAGCTACTTCTTTCCCTGCGACCTCCGCACTGGGCTTTGTCCCATCGCAGGAGGCCCCTGTGGGCCAACAAGTGCCCCAGTTGAGGGACCGGTGTGTCTTTTGCATGCAGTGGGCTTGGGCAGCTTAGCTTGGCAGCGCTGCCTCCTTCTCCTTGCCTGCTGAGTTTGTAGGGGTTTCATGGGGACAAACCCAGCCAAGCCAGAGGGAGGGAATCAGAAAAGACAAAGGTCCTCAGAAGGAGGAGGCCTTGGTGGTGGTTGTCATGGGCCTCCAAGTCGCTTCTGACTTTGGTTGCCTCAAGGCCATAGTTTGGGGTTTTCTTGGCAGGGAGTGACCCAATGTCCTCTTTTTCCAGGACCCGTCCTCCATTTCCACCTTCTGTTCAGGAGGAATTCCATAATGTCTTCCATTTTGAGCAGGATGAAGAAGCATGAATTCACATGTCTATGAGTGTTATTGGCTTTTCTTGAGCCATGATGTCCTCCATTTCAGCCTCCTGTCCAGGAGGAATTCCAAAAGGCCCTCCATTTTGGGCAGGACTAAGCAGCTCCGCTCTGGACCCCACAACAAACTCCCAACTCCCAGAATTCCATAGCCTTGACCCGGAGAAAGAGTTAAAGCAGGGCCAAACCGGGTTATTTCTCCAGTGTGGATGCAGCCTGTGTTGAAAGTTCCCCAGGCGGACTAGTGGAGGGCCCCTTGGCGGTGGAGGCGGGGACGCCTGCTCCTCCTGCTCCTGCTCCTGGGAGGGCGGCGTGGGAGCAGCAGCGCCGCCGCCGTCTCTCTCCCATCTGGGCCCGGCTGCGGGAGGCCCAGGGATCATGAGGCAAAGCGGGCGGGGGTCCGGCTGAGGCTGGCCATGCTCCACAGGAGGAGCCCCGCCGCACCGCCAGCCTCCCGGAGCACAAGAGCCCCGGCGCTCCGGACTCGCCTCCTCCTCCTCCTCCTCCTCAGGAGCCCCGCCGTCACTTGCCGCCCGCGCCGCCTCTCCAGAAACCCGGCAGGCGCTTGCCTTCCCCTCCCCTCCTTCCTCCTCAGGAGCCCGGCAGCCCCTTGCTGCCTCCTTCGTCTCCCCCTTCCCTCCTCCTCCTCCTCCGGACCCCGGCTGCCCTTTGCTTCCCTCTCTCCCTCCTCCGCCTCTTCCTTCTCAAGAGGACTCCCAGCGCCCCTTGCCTTCCCCTCTTCTTCCTCCTCCTCCTCCTCTTCCCCGGGACCCCGACCTTCCCTTGCCTTCCTCTAATCTTCCTCCTCCTCCTTTTCCTCAGAGCCCCGACTGTCCTTTCCTCTTCTTTTCCCTTCCCTCCTCCTCCTCCTCCTCTGGGCCTCCACACTCCCCTGCCTTCCTCTCACCTTCCTCCTCCTCCTCCTCCTCAGGAGCCCGGCTGCCCTTTGCCTCCTTCTCCCCCTCCTCCCCCCGAGGAGGACCCCTTCCGTCCCCTGCCTCCTGCTTCCCTCTCAGCCGCGGCGCCTCCATGGAGCAGCCCTCCTCCTTGGCCGAGGGGAGCAGCCCGGAGCCCGGCCGGGCCAAGCGGCTGAGTGTCGGCGAGCTCCGCTCCTTCTTCGAGGCTCGCTGCGCCTCCTCGGCCGGGGGCCCCCCGGAGCCGGCCAAGAAGGAGGCCGCCCGGCCCCGGAACGGGGTGCTCCCGCCGGTCATCCCGCAGCTGACCATCACCCCCGAGGAGGAGGAGGAGGAGGGGGCCGGGGGAGAGGCGCGGAGGAGCCCGGGCGCAGCGCCCGAAGGCGGCGGGTGGCTGTCGACGGAGGGCTCGCTGCAGCTGCTGCAGTCCTGCTCCTCGCGGCGTCTCTCCACGTCCTCGCTGTCCTCCACGGGCTCCTCCTCGCTCTTCGAGGACTCCGAGGACGACCTGCTCAGCGACACCGAGGGCAGGAGCCAAGGCATCGTCCACCTGGAGCACGGCGAGGAGGAGAGCCACCAGGTACCCCTCCCCCCGCCCTCCTCTTCCAGGGCATCAGCCCCAGCGCCAACATGGCAGCACTCCCGAGACCTCGCCCCCTTGGGCCCCGCTTTCAGGCTTGGTCTGGCTCTTTGCTCTGGGGCTCCGGGAGCTGGAGTTGGTTGTGGCCCAGACAAAGAAGTCAAGCGGGGCCAAACCGGGTGATCTCCCCAGCGTGGATGCAGCCAAAGTTTGGGAGTCACTGACTGAGAGCATGGCTAAGAAGCATGATGTAGAGCAGCACCTTTGAGACTAACTGAAAGAAAGTTTCTTAGAGCTAAGTCTGCTTCCTCAGGTGAAGAGTCCGAGGGTCATGCTGCCAGCTTCTTTCTTTCAGTGAGTCTCAAAGGGCTACAGGATCTCTCCAGATACTGATTCAACAGACTCACGCGGCTATGTCTTTGACTTCTACCACATGAGTTTACACATTCATAGGAGTGTTTTGAGCTCAGGGTGATCAGGCTTGGTCCTCCTTTTCCAGGAAGTGCCCTCCATTTCAACCTTCTGTTCAGGAGGAATTCCCAAAATTCATGCTTCTTAGCCATGCTCCATTGAGTTTGAGAGCATGGCCAAGAAGCATGAATTTCTATTTGGATTAGTGTTTTCAGTTTTCCATTGCGCACTGCAGAGATAATCCAGTGTGACCCCACTTTAACTGCCATGGCTCCATGCTGAAGAATCCTGGGAAGTGTCAGTTTCTTGTGGCACCAAGAGCAGATTGTGCGCCGTTTTGTATAAGGGACTCCTTTTCACTTTACCGTTGTATTTAATGGGACTTTCACATCCACGGATGTTGGTATCCACAGGGAGTCCTGGAACCATACCCCAGCAGATACCAAGGGCCCACTGTAATATTGTCAGCAATTTCGTGCGCAAAACCAAGTTTATTGAACCATCTGAGAGCAAAGGTATCACTGTCTCAGCTCATCCATGTGGCAAAGCTCCACAACCAATTACACTTCCCAGAATTCCATAGCACAGAGCTACAGCAGTTAAAGTGGGGTCAGACTGGATTATTGGATGCAGTCTGTCTTTGGGAAGCTAAAATAGTAAACCGGTTACTCATAGATTCAGAAGAGAGTGGTGAGATTCCTTCAGCTCTTGCAAGGGTCTCATGTTTGCAGCAAAGCTTGGTACAAGTTTGTTAACAGGTTGAATCTCCTTTATCTGAAATTCCAAAATCTGAAATACTTCCAAATGGTCCACATGGGTGGCTGAGAAAGTGACATCTTTGCTTTCTGATGGTTCATTATACACAAGCTTTGTTTCATGCGCAACATTATTAAAGGCATTATGTATAAAATTGCCTTTGTGTATAAAGTGTATACAAAACATGAGTCAGTTTCACATTTAGACCGTGGTCCCATCTTCAAGATATCACATTATGTAGATGTAAATATTCTAAAATCGGGGGGGGGGGGGGGGAATCCAGGACATTTCTGGTTTTGAGCATTTTGGATTAGGGAGATTCAGCTTGTACCACTTTGACTGTCATGGTTCCATTTTATGGACTCCTGTGAATTGTAATCCCACTCTGCTAAACAGCATCCCTAGGCCTCTCTGGTAGAGGATTCAAAGTACCTCACCATGAAACTATGAATCCTAGGATTCTGCAGTTCAAGTGGGTTTGAACTTGTATGATGGTTTAGTGTACATTCCCTCTGCCCTCCTCTGCGTCTTCTGTTCAGTGGCTTTAACGTCTAAGTAAGTGTGTCTAGGAGTGCAGCTTTGTTGTGGAATAAGCGTTATGTGTTTAAGAAAAACATAACCACTAGATTAAGTAATGCATCAGAGCTCGACGATTTCACACCATGCTAGGTTATTCACAGGATGTGTACAATATATGGGGTGGGGGTTGGCCTGTATTAGTGATTTCCACATGTGTCACTGAAATGCTTAGGGGAGGTTCTGTCTAGATGTCAAATATGTCTTGCACATAGTTTTAGGAATAGGACCTTCTGGGTCAGAAGGCATTAAAGTCAGTTTGCTTGAGTACAATATTAACACAACCCTAATTTGCACAGGAACTGATGTGCACTGGAATTATATCCATGCACACTGCATGTCCAGTGCACTTGATTTCTATAGCTCTCCCTCCCCATTATGAACATATCATCTCTGTGAAGATGAAACCAGTGCTCTTTCTTTTTAACTCAAGAGGAATCCCCCTTTCCCCCGCTGTTTGTATGGCTACAACACCCACTCAGGCTGTCCTGAACCACAGTTTTTCTGTCAAAAGGGATGAAATCACTCTTCATAAAACTTGTGAGTGTGGCAGTTCACCTTTTAAATAAATCACAGGGCCTCCTTCCATTGTTTAACAACCCAAAAGGCATCTTTTTCAAAATCAGAAATGCATTTACGGCTACTTCCAATTATGACTTCTTTATTTTTTTGGTACTTTCTGAGGCCCCTGAAGGATTGCAGGGCTAGAAATTGGCCCCTGGATCTACCAGCCTTATTTACTAGCTCTTGAACTTCAGTTTGAAGAAGAACTTGAACAGGCAGAGAAGTTTGTATTGGCTTGTTTCACTTACATAAATTGTGGCTATGTACTTCTGTTTTATACCCATTTACTAAGTCTGAGAATGCTAAAAGGAAATATGCCAGTTTAGTGGTCAGACCTTTGTTCCATCCTGTGTCTGATAATGATTAGGTAATAAGCTGTGGATGTAGTAGATTTTAGGAGCTTTAAAAAAGGCAAATTGTGGTATTATTGTCTCCCTTATTGTCTCCCCTATTTCTCTGCCTTCCAGAAACTCTAGTTTAGGGACACTGTTAATTTAGGACTGCCTGCAGTGTGTAACATCAGTTTGTAAGAGTTCCTAGATCTATTAAGTTAAGTGCCACTCAAAAGTGGTGGACCAATGCCAGTCCCTGAGCCATTGACCACAAGTTTGGCAAGTTCCCATGAAAGAAAGAAAAAGCAATTATAGTCATTGGGCACAAATATGGCACTGGTTGCTGGCACAGTAGAGAAAAAATGCTGCCCCCCCACATTTGACAGCTGGAGATGCACTGTTAGAGAGCATTTCATAGGTGATTTCTTCAGACTCATCATGAAAGCAGTTCTTAACCCACCAACACTATATGAAAATTACTGTCTTGATAAGCCCTTTAATGAACATTATAGAAATACTCATGTTTTGCTTCTCACCTAAATATGAAGAAAAATAACATCACATTGCATTGGATAGTTTAATGCTATTCCAAGGGTTTAGTGTGTATTATAAGTCAGGTATGAAAAAAATGTAGCATGTCAGATGGGGGAAGGGGGAGCTGTTTTTCTCCTAACAACTCGACAAGTTATATAGGAGTCCTGGTGGTATGGTGGTTGAATGCCGATACTGCAGTTATTCACAGCCACAAGTTGTGAGTTGATCCCAGGCAGGACTCCAGGGTCCTTCTGTAGGTCGCTAAAATGAGTACCCAGCTTGTTGGGAGCAATTAGCTTACATATTGTAAACTGCTTATGGAGTGCTTAACTGCACTGATAATTAGTATAGAAATATATTTGCTATAATTCAATTAGTGATTCTTAAATATTTCTGGTTGGCATGATTACTTGCCAGGGCTTGCATGAACATTGAAGGACTAGAGTAAATAGTCACTTAAGTCTAGTGATGATTCAGCGTTGGATGTATACTTCAGTCATGCAGTTGTACCTGTTTAAGCATAAAATCTTATATTGAGCCTAACACTCAGAATCCCAAGAGTGTTGGCTTTCACTTTTAAAAACTCACACTTCTAGCTTTTACACCAGAAACATAAGGTTAATATGTATTTATATACACATTATACACATTATTTACATGCATATCAGTGCTGTATCTTTATTTGGCAAAATTGGCCTCTAGCTGCATTTATCAGTCTCATTGTGGTGTCTTGTCTCATCAGCATGAACAGCAAATGAAATAATAATGCAACATGGGTGTGGAATACTTCACAAACAGGCTTGAGGTTTTATGACAATGCCTTATGAAATCTCAGCAACTAGGATGGGGAATGGAGTGGGTTTCCCAGTGATCTTGAGTGCTGTGCCTTTCATATGGATGTGTCATTTCTCAAGACTAGGAGAAACACAACAAAGTATGTCAAACTGAGTGTGTTTATATAACACATTTGTCTTTTGTGTAATCCATCCTCACACATGTTGGAGCTGAGAAATAATACATGAATGAAACAGTCAAGGATAAAGTTGACAGCAGATGCTACCATCACAGATGTCACTGCCATTTTTCTTAATGATTGCGCAGTTCACACTTCACTTGGAACATATTTATGCTTATTAAGATTTTGTCCAAATTAAGATCTGATACTGTCTTGAAACCATGGTTTCATTTGATGTTGTGTTCCAAGCATGGTGAACATGGTTTCTCACTCTAGACTCAATGAAAAAACCCATAGGAACATAGTATCTTACCTCACAGTGAATCAGACTATTCATTTGTTTATTGCAGTACCATTGTGATATGGAGATGTAGTGGCTTTCTGGCATTTCAGATGAGATTTTTTTCCAACCCTGCTCAGACTTGTAAAAGATTGAGCCACTGAACTCCTGTACAGTCAGAGCATATGTTTAGCCACTGAGCTACGACTCCTTTCAACTAACTTGATGAAGCAGTAGGGTTTTTTTTTTTTTTAAAAAAAAAGTCAGGTACTTGTAATGGTATATAAAAATGAACAATGACCGGCAGAAGATGAGTATCCCCTTCTTTGTCATGCAGTAGGTAGTACCTCTTATAAAGCTGTACCTACTGTAAATTTGCAAGCAAAATCTAAAAACAAATCACACTTTTTTCCCCTTCAGAATAATTGTTTTGTCCAGTCACACATTTATGGAGAGGATGAGAAAGAATGGCTTTCTTATTGTGACCTAGTGAGTGAGACCATTAGAGAAGTAAGGTCTGAACTGGGAACTTGGTCCCTAGCTATTGCCTCACAGCTTTTGTCTAAATAAATCAAGGGCTGATTTTTATCCAGAGGTCTCAATACCTGACTTGCTCCAGCATTAAGAGAAGTCTGCTGGAAAGAGTCTGGTGAAGAAACTGCCATATGTAAGCCCTGCCACGTTTGGGTCTGTTGAAGAAAAAAGTATAGCGCAAGTGTGAATTTGTCCTCATTATGTTATGTCTGCTTTAGGACATGTGTAGTCCTCTCCCCAATTTTCCTCTGATTTGGGGATATGCTGGAGGACTGATGTGACTTTGGATCCAAGGCCTGCTTAACATATGAATGTCTGTTCTCCCTGCCATCATTGGAGCACTTATAGCAGGGAGACAACTGTGGGAGAAATTTCCACTTTGGTGACATCTTTGTGCAGCAGATCGCTGTCAACTGATTTCTGCCTCTGACTGCAGATACAGAAGTCTGCAACATCTTGTGGTCCCTTCCAAGGACCACAGGATTCCTCCCCAAATAAATTTACAGTGACCTTTCTAATAAAGGAAGATATTATTATCCTTACATTAACAGTCTGTTAACAGCAAAGATTTCTCATAACTTCTAGCCCAGTCAGTTATTATTAGGTGTACCTGAGTCCATGGATTTCAGTTGGCTTACCTTTGTTTCAGTTTGCTTAAGATAGAGTTGTTAGCTGAACTCTGGTACTCCTTTTGTACTCTTTATAGAGCATGCTTATACTGAAGCAGAGTGGCAGGTGAGCTTAATTCTCTATGGCACATGTCCTTGCACTAGAAGCTGTAAAATTGTAGTATGTTTGATCTTGAAGATGTAGTACAATAGGGTGTTTGTATTGCAAGTGTAGGAAAGGAGCTTCCATCACCATTTCATGCTCTGAGTTTCCTAGAAATACTGAACACCATCTTTTATCTGTTGAGCATTGGCATTCCACTGTAGATATCCTTTTACTTGGATAACTGTTTTTTTAAATCTCTCCTGGAGTCAAATAATTCTAGTTTCTGGATACATGTCAACAGTTGAAACCAGCAATGTCCAGATTATGTTGCAATGTCCTTATTTAATTCAAAATAAAACTTTTTATGAATCTGTAAACATGGCAGGAAGCTGGCATTGGAAGGTTCAGAGATGATTCCACATAAGGGTTTGAATTTCATGAGTTAACCTTGGGTTTATGTGGTCTGTTGTCCTCTGTGCTTTAGTTCACTCAGTTTCTAGTTTATGGTAAATTAGTTCATTGTTGCATCCAAACCAGCATTTGCAGGTGAGTAACAACTAACAGTGGTTTTCTGTTAATCACGAAGAGAAATGAAGCACACAAGGGCATGGAGAGTGAGCATACTATCTGCAGCTTACTTATGTACTGTCAAATCTGTAAAGTGAGTCAGTGACAGGTGGGATAGTTTTTGCCTAGCAGCATTAATTTTTACCAGCATTTTATGACTAAGATTAATGGGGAAAGGGGGGAGTAGCAGCATGGGCTAGCACATCATGTCTGAGCACTCACACACCTCAGTAAAGATGTGGAGAAAAGCCTTTCTAAGTAATTGGGAAGTAGGTATGCACTTTTATCTTACATTATGATCAAGACATGGGTGGAAAATCATTCTCCTCTCTCAGTAACTGCTTGTATTTCCAAAAGGTGCCTATCTCACATTTAAACTGGGAGCATGTTTAACTCTTATCCTAGGCATGACTCCACAGCTGCTCCGGGAAAATAAAAGAAATAAAAATTGAATGGAATTAGAGAATAAAAAACCAAAAATTAACACTACTCCTAAACACCATTAAATTGTAAGACATAGGGTAGGCCTCTTAGGGGCTGTACCATAGAAACTGATTCTAAAAAGGGCTCCACAAGTCAAAAAGGTTGGGAACCTCTGCTTTAGACCATGCCTGATGGGTGCGAACAGCCCGTCCAACTTAGGTCCTAAACAGACCGGGAAGAAATGTTGGTGTGAGGGCAGAGTGGGGGCATGACGACTGCCCACCCCCACGCTTGTGTCATGCTGGCGTCATGTTGCACACCCTATCGCATGGTGGTGGTGTCATGCCGCATCTTTGGCACAGTGTGTAGATGCGCTGCACCAAAGAGCCACGGAAGAGCTGCAGAAGAGCCACAGTGGCGGCTATGGTGCCCTTTCTGCAGGGCAAAAAGAAGCCTGTTTGCAGCTTCTTTTTGCACCACATTTCTGCCAGTAAGAAAAAGACCAATGAGGGACTTATACTCCATTGACATTCTTTTGTAGCTTCCAATTTAGAGATGTACAGATGTATGCCAAGTGTATCACCACTGATACTATTGCTAGGCATTACTGAGGTGTTTTGTGTGAAAATCCTCAGTGTAGGAGGGGTAGAAATTGGTAAAGTCTGATTAATACTCCTAGAATATTTAGTGGTTTATAAATTTCTTGCCGCCCAGCCACCATCTGCCAAAAAAATCCTTGTTATGATGACATTGTTTCTACCTCTCTTGAACCTTTCCTAGCTACTTATTTATATTTTGAATTACAAACATTTTAATTTTACAGTATTCCTTTAGATTAAAAATGATTTTCCCCTTAGACATTAACCAGCAGGTTTTCCAGTTTGACACAGTTTTTTATTTTATATATTTTATGTGTTTTATTTTATATATTTATATATTGGTCTTAAAACTGCATCTTGCTGTGAGTGATTGGGAGATGTTTGGAAAGATTAACTTGTGTGCTTTTGTCCATTTTAGCAATAATATATTCTTTCCAGTAAATCTGTTCTGCAATGTGACAGGTGCTCATATACATAAGTCACTTTTTAAAAGAAAAAGCAAGCTGTTTTTCATGGTATTTATTGCAGCTATTTAACTTGGGAGATTATCACACATGTTTTTCTCCCCAGCCGGGCATGGGCTGGGTATGGGCGTAAACTGCTTAAAAATGGATGTAATTGCCACCTTAAAATTGCTTTCCCCCCCACGTGATGCTTCCGAGCTGGACATGGAGGTATGCGATAACATCTGTTTTTAAATGGTTTATACCTATACCCAGTTCGGAAGAAAAACGTGTGTAATAATCTCCTTGGTTCTTATGTTCTCCTTAGCAAATCCCCTTTCCTACCATATTGGGAACAAACAGAGTGATTAAGATAGAGACAACTATGAGCAACTGCCAGAAAGGCTTTTTCCTAAGAAACCAATACATCTTTGGGAAGAGATGAACAAATATGTAATGGGAATTCCACAATTTGGAATAATACAGAAATGCTTTAAAAGGACAACTGTTAAGTGGTTAGAGGTAAGGCATCATCAGACTTTTTCTCTATTCTTTGTCAATTAAAACATTCTTACAGATCTAGCTTTGTAAGCTTTGGCCTATTAAATTTATGTCTTTAAGATGAATTTAAATTATATTCTTATATAGGAATGTTCCAATGATAGTGTTTCTCATTCAGAAACTAGGTGTATTTATGATGAAAATATATTTTCCTGTCTTTCAGTCTGAAGACTCTTAAATATGATTTATAAGAAAGTAATCATAATTATAATGTAAGCAATTAAAACATCAATAACATAATAATAATTAATATCATTATCATCATCATTAGCAGCAGCAGCAGCAGAAGCAGCAGAAGCAGCACCCCAGAAATAGATAAAAGCAGGTTGAACAGTGTCAGTTTATACATGGTTCAAATGCCTGCTGGAACAGGTACTGGAAGCAAAGCTTTTTATAAAAATTCAATTTGCATGTTGTTTGTCTATCTTTGACCATAGAAAAGTACAGATTTTATGTGAGATTTCAAAAGTAGCTTGTCATGCCATTTGTTGTGTAGGTATGAATCTGCTTCATGGATCAGGGTCAGATAACTGAATGCCTCCAAGCTTTGTTTTTTTAACAACAACTTGGAAGGCTAAAGTGAGCTTTCATTCAAACTGACAAAGCCTGATCAGGGCTACTGGTGGTGTGTATACTTCAGGGAAATAAGGACATAGAATACTGAACTAAATGTGACATAGGATTGCTTATGGGATCTCTTGTTGATTTTTAAATGGCAGCTGCTAGAAAAACCCAGTTCATCTTGCAGTATATGTGCTGCTTGTATGCATTCCTCTATGGACAAATAGCAACTGTTTTGAAGAGGGGATTTCATTGTAAAAATGTTATGGGAAGAAAAGGTTAACCCTCACCTGCACTGTGGACCAACTACATATCCTCCTCCAGTGGTTGTTAGTAACCATTGAAAAGCTATGGGAGAAGAAGAGTATCCACTGAAATGCATTAACATTGAGCTGATATTTATTGTAATTTTTTGTAACTATAAAGATAAACAAGGAATCCTTTAGTATCCGTAGGTATTGTTCAGATTTATTCTTTCTTCTACTGTATTTTAATATTTTTCAAACTACTGTATTTTAAAATACAATCCCAATTTTTTTAACTGTGAACTAGCTGTTTCAGGTCAGACGATGGTTATTACATAACTGTACAGTGTAGAAGACAACTTTTTATTTTTACACTGAAATTGGAGGGAAAGGTTTCTAATGTGTTTTTAAGTGATGGTTTAAAAACAGAAAATTTTCATGCTGGATTGACAGTTCTCTGCTGTTCTCTGTTCTTGAAATTATAGCAGAAATGTCTCATTCAGCTTTCTCTGCATATGTTAGCTTCTTTACAGAGGTCATGATAGATTTTATATCCTTCTGAACTTTCTGGTTTTAAGCCATTAAAGGCTGCTTGAGGGCTACTTTGAACAGCACATTCTTCCTATACAAGGCAGAAGTGGCCCTGGCATTCTGTTAATGTTGGCTTCACTTGATTTGTGACTTCTTTTGTGTGGACTCTTCTTGAGAGTGTGAAAACCACTGTCAGCTGATTTTATACCACATGCATTCAAGAACCTTTCCACCTTATCTCATACCTACCCTTGGGCATGCTAAACTAGTCTACTTCTTTACTAGTTAAATGTGAGCCTCGCCATGCCCCATTGAGTGGTGCGTGTTAATGTTTCTGTCTGAATATTTCAAAGAAAGGATATTATTTTTGACGGCAGCAGCCAGGCAGGTTTAACTAGGAGAAACCAGTATGGTGTAGTTAAGCAATTTGGAGAAAGGTTAAATTAGATACATCCAATGTCTTCTTGATGAGCATAATGCAGTGAAACCTGTTTGTAAGGTGTGGTGATATTTCTGTTGTACAGAAATGGATCCCTCTATATCATGGTATCTCTAAACTTGAGAAGGAAACCTGTGTTTAGGTTCTGGTGAGGTCTTGTGTACATCAAGAATTCATCACAAGTCAGTGAAAGTTTGAAGTGCTAATCTGTAGTTTTCTCACTTTGTAGCACTGCATTTGCTGTGTACATGTGTATATATGCACCCATTCCTGTGACTAGGTAATTTGGAGTGGGGGGACCATGAGAAAGATCAAAGTCTGCCCAAGTCCAGTTCTTTTCTTCACTGTGTGCTTTCTGGCTCACAAATAGGATGTAGCAACCCACCCCAACCAGTGGCCACAGCTGGTGGACAGCACAGGGACTCTGGCTGTCAGAGGGGGGTGGTTGGGGAGGGACTTGGGATGGCTACGAGTAATTGCACCATTGGGTGTTCACCCTCCTCTGTGTCACTTGGTGCAGTCTACCCCCCACACCACACCACTAGTGATGACCATGCTTTTAGCTTGATTGCTTTACATATTTTGCATGAATTTGCCAGAATTGCCTTTGGGCTAAACCATGTTTTTATAATTTCCTGTCCCTGTTTTTGTCATTTCTACTTGGCTGAAAACTTGCTCAGTTTTGTTGTGTAGTTCTGCTCAATATGTGCTTCGGTCTGTATTATGGCATTTACAAAAAATACCACAAATGCTGGTTTACAAAAAAACATAGCATTGCCCCCCCTCTGCAACACCAGAGCAGGGAGGATAAAGATATAAAGACACACCCATTCATGCCTTATGGTACTTCAGTTGCATGGTTTGGTGCCCCACTCCCAATGTATCTGTAATATGAGAGGGTAAGAAATGTAACCAAATTAACTATAACTGTGCTATATAGAGTGCATATCAGTATCAACCCAGGAGGTAGTCATGGACTAACTAACATGAGTGGCATGGCCTAATATCACAATCCATTGTATTTCTCCCCATTTAAAGAACTGCCTCTAGAATGCTGTCTATCTTCTTTTTGGTGAGATTATCTGCTTTCTATGAGATAGGATGTTTTGATTGAGATTTCCTGCATGGCAGGGGGTTGGACTGGATGGCCCTTGTGGTCGCTTCCAACTCTATGATTCCATTTAATATACTTAGACACTATTGCTGATGTGTGCCCTCAAGTTGCATCTGACTTATAGCAATCCTAAGGCAAACCTGTCACAGGGTTTTCTTGGCAAGATTTGTTCAAAGGAGTTTACCTTTGCCTTCCTCTGAGGATTAGAGAGTGTGAATTTCCCAAGGTGGGTTTCCATGGCTGAGTGGGGTCATAGTCCAGTGCTCAAACCACTGGCTCTCTGCTTATACATTACTTGACATAATAAAATTTCTAAGCAGGATTTTGGCATTTCTGTTGACTAAGAGATAATGTTTTGGCTTTGTTTATGATTATATCAGGGATGTTTTCAATAAAATCAATGAATATTAAACATTTAGTGCCAAATCTGTTTATCTGCTATTCCACAATATACGAATCTTCCTGCAGTGTGTTTTCATAATGTTTAAGTTGTGAAAAAGGAGGACAGACATGGCAATATTTAATATAACATGTGAAGGAAGTCACAGGGTTTTTTCTTCTGAAATGGGGTGTGTGTGTGTGTGTGTGTGTGTGTGTGTGTGTGTGTGTAAGGCTGCTCCATGTCAGTTAGTGTTTGTAAAACCCTCCAAGGTTGTTTGACAAAAAGTCATATATACATACAATGTATTGTTTCTGTTTCTATTTCGATGACAATCAGATATTGAAATTACATGACTTCACGGTCTAAAGAACTGAGAGAACTTGTAGTAAGAACTTCAAACAGGGGACTATTTACCGTATCTTGACGTTGTACCAACCTTAAGATGAAAAGAACAGGCCTTCTTTTTGTACAAAAATCCAACCAGATCTGAGGGCAAAGCTACTACTGTAAATTTCCCGCGGCTGGGGAGGCCGGAAGAAGGTTGCAGAGAAGCCAGGGGAAAGCTGGGAAGGAGGTCGACCTCCTTATGGCCTCCCCGGTCACTGGAAATTTACAAGAAGGTGCAGGGAAGCCAGTAAGGAGGCTGGGCTGGGGATTTTGGGGCCATGCTAGCTCCCCCCTCCTCGGGGCTGGGCTGCCAATGGGAAGCAGGGCAGATTCTAATCCGTCTTTTTGACGCAGGTTAAATGGGCAAATATGGTCAAAAAGCATGCCTCCACCTTTCTGAATCGATTTCTAAAGTCGGATTCAGTGGGAACCATACCCATTTAACCCCGATCCTGATCCCAATTTAAACGTAGTGGGAACAAGGCCAATAATGTCATTGAGTTTTATCATTTGGAATTTGGAGTGGTGAATATCGTGTGAGTTTCTACAGTTGATTAGAGGCTTGGCTTATAATGGATACTGTTTTGTGTTATTGATTAAAATTAACTTTGCATGTGGGGGAGTGTGTGTGTCTGTGATTTTTCTGGACAAATTTCCAAAAAGGAATCTAGACAATAATCTGTCTGTCTGTCTGTCTGTCTGTCTATCTATCTATCTATCTATCTATCTATCTATCTATCTATCTATCACATGTGTGCACACAGATACATGCACACACATATATCCACCCACCACCCATACATATCTATGTTTATTGATACTTGTCTGGTCCGCTGTACTGCAAGAAGTCATGTTAGATAGGCTAACTATAGGATATGAACTTATTTAAGTAATTTATTCAGTTTATTTATTTCATTTATATGCCACCTTTCTCCCAGATTTTCCTTCTCCCAAGAAGAATCAGCTCAGATAACTTAATAAAAATTTAAACACAATTAAAAAGTCCCCATTATGCAATATAAAATCATTTAAAAGCCACACAGATGATTAAAAAATAAAATAAAATATGAATTTCAATAAAAACTTTTCCTGCTTACCCATTAAAGCCTGCTTAAACAAAAATGTCTGCCTGCCAGTGAAAGAAAAGCAGGGAGAAGTTCAGCTTATCTTCCCACAGAGGGGGGTTCCAGAGGTGAGAACAGCCACTGAAAAGCCTGGGATGACAAACTTGTAGTTATTCTTCTAAAACTGACTACAGATGATATGCTGTTGTACCTTTGGGTCATTTCTGACTTATGTTAACCCAAAGGCAAACCTGTCATGGGGTTTTCTTGGCATACTTCTTCAGAGGGGTTTGTCATTGCCATCCTGAGGCTGAGAGAGAGTGACTTGCCCAAGGTCACCCAGTGGATTAACATGGCCTAGCTGGGATTTGAACCCTGGTCTCTAGATTTGTAGTCCAGTTCTCAAACCAGTACACCACACTGGCTCTTAAAGATGATATGGACAGATGACAAACTTTGACAGATCTTTGAGCTTGGAGGAATAGACTAACAAATGAATGGACTGCTAAGCTTGTTTCTGTTCCAAAATCTCTTATCGCTGTTATTTCTGTCAAGTCAACTACAATTTATGGCAGCCTTATGAATTAGCAGCCTCCAGTTCATCCTGCTATCAACAGTACCGTTCAGGTCTTGCAAACTCAAGGCTATGGCTTCCATGTGTCTATCTATCCACTTGTAATACGGTCATCCTCTTTTCCTACTCCCTGCTACTTTACCAAACAGTACAGTGGTACCCCGGGTTACGAAATTAATTCGTTCCGCGGTTAATTTCGTAACCCGAAATACCTTCGTAAGCCGAATTCCCATAGGCGCTAATGGAAAAATAGCTCTCTGCTGCCCTCCGGTGGCGGAAAATAGCGCCGCGGTTTTTTCGTAACCCGAAGAAACCTTCGTAAGCCGAAGCAATAAATCCCTATGGGATTTTTTCGTATCCCGAAAAATTCGTAACCCGGCGCATTCGTATCCCGGGGTACCACTGTATTGTCCTTTCTAATGAGTCTTTTCTTCTCATGATACATCCAAAGTATGACAGTCTCAGTTTAGTTGTCCTGGCTTCTACAGAAAGTTCAGGCTTGATTTGCTCTTGGACCTGTTTGTTCACCTTTTTTGCAGTTTGGGGTGGCCATAGAGCTCTCCAGCACCACATTTCAAATGCATTGATTCTGTTCCTGCCAGCATTCTTCACTGCTCAGCTTTCACAACCCTAAATAGAAATCAGAGATACTATGACCTGGATGATTTTGACTTTCATATTCAGTGATATGTCTTTATATTTGCACGGTTGTCAATGACCTTTGGTCAAAAGCAATAAAATTTGATTTGATTTGATATTTGACAACCTTTACGGCTGCTTTCCAAATCTTAGGGCCAAATCAGATGGCCCGGTAAAGCCAGCTTGTAGCTGGTTTGGGAGTGTGGCATTTAGACATGCCGTGCACATGAGTAGTCCGGAAGCCACACCTGTGATTACATCCTGGCCAGCTTCCGGGTGATTCGGGGGTGTGGTATTTCGATGCCACTTCCCTCAGAAAAGTCCAGCAGGCAAGGGGCAGTTTTCCCCCCCACCCCAAACAGGAGTGGATTTTTTCAGCTCTTATTTGGGGTGGAAGCTAGCCAGATTAGGGCTGCAGCATGCAGTTGCCAGAGTTTCAGGTGTTGCTGGTTTTTGTTAAATATAAGGAAAGTTTATGCTATACTTTTTATATGACTGAAAATATTTCAGTAATGTAATTTCCACATACGGCCTTGAACATAACATTTAAACATGCTAAATCAGATGATATTATTTAGAACCCTGGAAACTTGTCTTTTTTCCTGGGAAATTACATCACTAGTGTTATTTCTAATAAATAGCATATTTGCTACTATATGCTACCAGGAAATATGAGAAATGTAGTTTTCCATTCTTTGTGGCCCAAATGATTGAACCTGCAAGGATGGAAACTATAGTTCCCAGGCTTCAAGGAGACACTGAATGTCTCTGAGCATGTTTGAGAGCTTGTTTGTTGGTGGGAGGTTGGATGAGGTCTCTAGTGTCCCTTGCTCTTCGTATTGTCCCTGCAAGGTAAGATTGGGGTGGAAAGTGGAGAAGAATAATAATAAAGAGAGGACTGTGACAACAGAGGATCAGATGTTAAAGAGAGGCTGAGTCTCAGGATGTATGAAAACAGTTTTGCTCCACAAAGAATCCCAGTTCATTTTGGACAAGGAATAGTTGTATGACCTTTTTTGGGCGTTTATAAAAATAAAAGGGTGGAGAAATACATATGCATTAGTCATTATAGAGAAATTGCATGTGCACACATGCCTTGATTTTCACATAGAATAGAATAATTAAGAAATAATACACTGAACCAAATAAAACTGTGGGTCTGTAAAACATTACTCTCTGTAAAGTCTGTATATTTACAAAGCAGTCTGAAGATCAATCTGCTTTGCCTTCTCCTCTGAGGACTATCAGTGGCTGCCAGGCATAATCTGTGGAAACACTTTTTGAAATCTCTGCAGTATGATCATCAAATTACTTTTGTAAGTATATAGACAGCATTTATAAAGTTTTATTTTGTTTGTATTAATGATGGTGTTTGATGTGCAATTTTGTATAAGCATACTGTAGGCTATATTTCAGCGGAAGGAACTGGCAAAACCACTTCTGATGATTCCTTGCCTAAGAAAACCCTGTGAAAATAATGGGTTGCCATAAGGAGTTAGGCGACTTGAAGGTACACACATGACCATATGTAATATTTTTTATTTCTTCAGCCTGTGCCTTGGTTATAATTAGTAATGCATATTTATTTCCACCCTTCCATTTCTTCTAACAGCCTTGAAGAAGGCCATACAAATATTTTCCAGCTGAAATGGGTTGGGATACATTATGAAATAAAAACCTTTTATATACACCCTGAGACTCAGTTTTTCTTCACATGTGATTCATTGGAAGTTTCCAGTTCCTTCTGCTTTTGACAGCAGGCAGTTTTGTTGGGCTGCTGTTTTGGAGCTTTTTCCTGTTGAAATAAAACAGGTGAATTATTGCATTTCAAGAGGCTGTTCATTTACAGGACTTTGTGCTTTCTTACTTACAATTCACAGCACATACCCCTTCTTCTGATCAGTCGAGGCTGCACTCCTGACATGACCAGTATTCCTATTTTTTACTTTCAATATGTCCAAATATTAAAATAAGAATTATTGAATGCTATTCCCTTTCTGTATACTTTTCCCCAGCCTGCAAAGTGTTGCTTTCATTACGGGCTTGTCATTTCTGATATCATGAGCATGATGAGACAAACGATGAGGTCTTGTCTTTCCCTTCCTCTTTCCTCCTTTACTTTCCCCACTTTGCTGCGTTTAGTGAGATTTAGTCAAATTGATTTCCTGTCATGAAAGGTTAGGATTTATCACCACTTTAACAACAGGAAGGATAAGGCTATGATCAGTCTTTATCAGTTTTGTTCATATGTCTACCCTGTTTATCCTTATGTGTTTGTATATGTGTACATGCATGTGAGAACAGGAAAAAGCTCCAAAACAGCAGCCCAACAAAACATGAGAAGAAAGCATCTTGCTTTTAGGCTCCAATTTTGAGCTTTATACAGGTACTGTTTGAGACCCAGTGTGACATAGTGATTTGAATGTCGAACTACAACTTTGGAAACCAGGATTCGATCCCCTGCTCAGCCAAGAAACCCACTAAGTGACCATGGGCAAGTCACATGCTCTCAGGGGAAGGCAATGGCAAACCTTTGAATAAATCTTGCCAAGAAAACCCCATGATAGGTTTGTCTTAAGATTGCCATAAGTCAGAAATGATTTGAAGGCTCACACAACAACAACAACAACGAGAACTGTCTGCATAATCATTACAAAGTAATCCCTCATCATTTCTGAAAATACAAATCTACACTATTTATTTGCTTAAAGCATGGGGATATTGTCCAAAGATACAGCACATAGCCTGACTTCCACTGTTTTGTACATGGCTGCATGTCACTTTTAAATGCCATATATGTATAAACTCATAAACAAGTCCTAGTAGGTATTATTTATGTTTTGTCTGAAAGATTGCTCATTTCCCATCTTTGTGTGGTGGTGTTGTACAAATAACATAGGGACTCGTAATGTCTTGTGTATAATATTCCCTCTCCACAAACAGCTTTGCTGACATTGATCTTTTTCCTTTTTATGAATGAAAAGTGCTTGTTGTCCAGCAATGAGGGCTAGGAAAGGGTAGGGAGAGTATGATTTCAAGAGTGTCAGTCCAGGGGAAGGAGGATCAGCAAACCCTTGAAAGCAAACAGTGTTATTGTTGTTAGTAGTACTGCATGAAAACAGGGAATGTCCAGGGAAGATAAATAATGCAAAGTGGTATGAGAAACTAATTTATATTTGAAACAATGTGGAGAATAATGTTTAAAAGATACCAGTCAAAATTGCCCCACAGAGAACTCATGGAAAAAAAGAAAATGAAAAAATTATTGAAAAAAACTCAGAAAGATCCAGACACTTATAGAATGAGTTAGGGGTGGGACTTCCTCCCCTTTCGGCTCCTGATTGGTTGGGTGGCCTATTTAAGGCCATGTGGTGGTCTATTCCAGCCCAGCTCCCCCTTCCCTATGCTTGGTTTGGGCTGTGCTGCCACAGCTTCCTAGGGGCAGTAGCATAGGTGGGCGTGGTTTCCAGGGCTGCACAGCACTGGATTGGGAGTCCAATGGGGACCTGGGGGTGCTGGGAGGTTGCTGTGTTGCTATTGCGGAGCCAGCATTGTGTCAACGTCCCCTGATGACAAAAGGTGGAGATGCAAAGATGTTATCAACCAGTTAACAGAGAGGCGGATGAGTGATTAACTGGTCACCCCTATTGTCATCCTGAAGCTTGGCCAGGATCAAGCAAATGGGTTCATCAATCAATATAGGATTGATTGATGACAGATCCAGACCTCATGCATTTACAGGTCAACCCTGCTTTTAGCTATTGTTAATAAAGTTGTGGCCTTTCCCCTTCCAATTGAGATGTTGGTGGTTATTGTTGTGGTGCCTCCACTTCATGGCAAAGATCCAGATGCTTACAAAATGAGTTAGGGAGTGGCAGTTGCTGCTACTCTTCCCTCCCTTGCAGGAAGAGGCTGTTTAAACTGTAGTCCTGTTCTGTTTCCAGTGTTAATTTAGAACTCTTCAGAAGCCTAATATTTATGAGAAACCACCTGTTTGTATCCCTCCAGGCACACCTGAAGATTGGTGTGCCTACCAATCTGACATGTAAATATAGCTGGTTTGCTTTAGGATTATAAATTATTGTTTTATTTCTTTGTATTGGGGCAACACTTCAGTGCCAGGACTCCTTTGTCAGAGCTTCTAATCTATACAAACATACTTTATTAAAAGTCCTATTCCTGGTCATATTGAAACTGAACCTAAGAAAATTATATGCCAGTTAGCATCAAAACTTGAGGCAGAAGAGTGGTGGTTCTTTGAAAAGAAGTCACAGCTACATAATCAACTGGACATTGTCCCTTTCATTGCGGAGAATGTTTGTAATATAGCAGTCATTATCTTCAGGAGAGAAAGGTTGGCCTTTACCTAGCATAACTTGGATTTTTTTAAAAGAGAAAAGCAAAGGAATTCTATTGTGAACACAGAAAGTGTTTCCTCTGCAGTGGTGTGCGCGTATATGTAGAACTTAGCTTTCGTTCTGTCAGGTCTCTTGAAAACCATTCTGTGCTGTCCCTTGATTGTTCCTTCCTCTTGCCATTGTTTTGGAAGGTACAGGGAACTGCAAACTGAGGACATGGGTCACCCCTCCCTCCCACACTTACACCAAATTGTAAGCAGAAGTATCTTTCACTCATGATCTTTTGATCCATGGATGAGTATGACTCATGGATGAGAATGGTAATAACAGCAGTATGAATCATCTTGCCATCCTTTACTAACAGGTTTGACGTCTAGACATATTCTCCCAAACTTTGATCCTGTACATCCATGTGCATGTGTGAATTATGACGAAGGAGAGGAACTGTTCTCAATTTTTTCACCTGCACATGAACACTCTATTATGTCAGAGGACTCTTTTGCAAATTCTTGGTATATGCTCAACTTTCCACCATCCCCTCCCATGCTCACAAGTCTTTTTCATCTCACTAAATGCCTTCTCTTTCCCTAACTCAGGTCTACTCTCATTGCAAATGAGTGTCCTGCCAACTTTGTGGTATTGATTGACTATCTGCACACCCATCTCTGGTATCTGCATCCTAAATCATAGTGGGAACCATGTAGTGCTCCATATGGTGTTGGTTTGCAACTCCCAGAATTCCTCACCCTTGGAAGTTTACATGACGATTACTGGTCCAAATCAGACATCTTGGGTCTACTCAGTGGCATCATTAGGAAGGTGCTAGGGGGAGTATGGACCACACCGGGTTACAACCCAGAAGCAGGGTGACACCCAGTTTGGTGGTCCTCCGACTGTGTCCTCCGGGCTTCACAGTGATGGAGGAGGCCTTCTCATGGGGAGACCTCTGCTGCTGTGATGAAGGAGAGGTCTGAGTGCCTCTCTCCTGGTTTTACTATGGTGGCAGAGGCCTCCTCACGAGGAGACTCCATCGTGGCAGGAGTGAAGGAGAGGGTGAGTGAACCTCTCCTGACTTTGCTGTGGTGGTGGAGGCCTCATCCTGAAGATGCAACCTTTTGGCCACTGCTGTCCCCTTGGCAGCCCCCACCACAGGGTGATAGCTAGGTGGGGACACTACTGGCTGTGCTACAAAGGATCCAGTGAATTAAGTGTTGCCTTGCCATTCAGCAATAATGTTAATCTCATTTATTCAATGGGTTTGCTCTAGTTTGCCCTAGTAGTTGGATTATGCCTATTTTTTGTGTAACAGCCATCACAAATGCTGTTAAGTGCCAGTATATACCTGTGATGTGACCTGTAATCCTTTGGGTCAGTTCATTATCTGTCCCTGAAATATTAATAGGAAACTACCGGGAAATGAGAACGTGAGGCCTCTGTGCACAATATTTGTTGCAGATGGAGTAAAACAAGGGAAGGGACTTGTGTTATTTTTGGTCAGATGTCCTGATGTTCACCTGAAATATAAATAAATTTCAGTTCTGTACGCAACTTAAGTAGCATGTTTTTTTTCATCAAAGGAATTTAGGGGCTTCAACTAAAAATGTAAGGTGATACCATGTAGTCCAAAAATGCAAAATTATTTTCCTCTTGAAAAATATAGTTGGCAAAACTCATTAGATAAAATATGTCACAAAAAAGAACAACAATCTTGCTGTGTGTCTAGCCCTGTAGCAGATCTGTAGTTCCCAAGGTTTCCTGAGCAGAATGATCAGGCCAGTCAAAATTTATGGTCACCGCTAACCCTGCCCTTTCTCCTATTTGGCAGAGAAATGAGGGTCCAATTCCTGACTTAATGCCAGGTTTCTGCTTTCTTCCTGTCTGCCTCTCAAGAGCTCAGAAGATGAGCACATCACCAGTGGCAACCTAGCCTGGTTGTTAAACCAGTTTATGTCTGTACTTCAGATATCCCCACAGCCTGTATTTTAAAAAAATCTTTATTTCCATAACCATTGCAACACCTAATAATCAAAATTCTCTGGTCACTGAACAGGCAAATGAATATCATAAAATATAAAACTACAGTAAAACAATGATAAAAACAACACAGAATAAAAATAACAAAAAAGCAAGGGGTTGAAATAATGCAACATGTAGTAAAACCAACAACAAAGATAAGACAGTGAAATAATTAAAAGCACTCTGACAAGTTTTTTAAATGCTTAGGGGCATGGGGGGCCTTTCACAATAGTACTATTATTCTATGTCATGGTCCAGTGGAATCCTGATGTTTGTAGTTTGGTGACACTAGAGTGCTCTGACTGAGAATGCTAAATGCCTCTTCCTATACTGCAAATCCCAGGATTCCATAGGCTATGGTCATGACAGTTAAAGTGGAACAATAGCACTATAATTGCATAATGTGAATGGGCCCCTGGTATTCAAAAGACAGGAACAAAAGCATAGACAAACCTTCAGGAGTAGGATGCTGCCACTGAAAAGGTTGTATCTCTGTCTGTAGTTACCTCCTTCATCTTATTCAGCATGTACATCTGAATGAGGACAATTCTCTTTTAGGTAATCTGTACTCATTTTTTTAGGGGTTTGGGGTGAAAGCTAGCACTTTGAATTGGGTCCATAAACAGAAAAGCAACTAGTGTAGATGGCAAAATACTCACATAATATGACTGCACTGTCCAGTTCTGGTTTAACAGTCTAGTTGACATACTTTATGTGATCTGACATTTCTGGACCATTCTCAAAAGCAGCTGTATATACAAAATATTGCAATAATCCCAAAATGGAAGGTTGGCAGAATGTGAATAATTGTTGCAAGACTGTCTCTAGCAAGTAATTAGTATATCAGTCTAACTTGAGAAAAGATGCTCCAAACCACCAAAAATTACCTGTGACTGATGGCTCAAGAGCAACTCCAAATAAATTACTTAATCTGTTAGAATACCCTTTCTCATCCTGGTGTCCTCCAGATATTCTAGATAGTAATGTCCATTGGATGTAGCTAATAGACTCATGATCCTTGAAGGGATCCCAGGGCTATCTAGTCCAACCCCTGTTAGTGCAAGAACCTGCTGCTAAAGCACAGTGGAAAGATGGCCATCTGACCTTTGTTAAAAACCTCCAACAAAGGTGAAGTCATCACCTTCCCAGGTACTCTGTTCCAGTATTTTAAGATAGTCAGTGTGAGACATTGTAGAAGTTGAAGCCTAGAACATTTGGGGGAAACCAGCTTGGGGGTAGACTGCTTTGTGGGAGTGCATTCTCTTCTAAAATAGTGTGAACACTACTCAGCTGGAAAGAGAAATACTTTACAAAAGAGTTTCTGGATTGATGAGAAAGAGGGAGAGCAATTCAGCAATTAAAAACACAGAACTGTATTGATTAAACCAAAGCCTCTTTACTTTGTTGTCATAAGGATGCAACAAGATGGCTGTGGGAAGTTAATAAACAGTCTCCCTTTCTGTCCTCCCACAGTTTGTTAAAGCTTATACAGTACTTCCTTTAGGTAATATATAGCTATCGCTATAGGAGTGTGGATCAAGCTAGATCTCTCCTTGGAACCCAAAATGACGAAACTGAGTCTATCGTACTTTGGTCACATCATGAGACGGCATGACTTACTCAAAAAATAATTAGATGATAATGCTAAGAAAAGTTGAGGGCAGTAGAAAGAGCCAAAGACCACACACCAGATGGATAGACTCAATTAAAGGGAGCTCACTATCATGAATCTATGAGCCTTATCTCACAGAGGGTTTTGCAGCTCTGATCCGAAGCCACTGCAGGTCCAACCATGCAGATTCATGCTAAAATGTGATGTATTAACTCATGTGATTGCTTTCTATGAGGGGTTGTTCCGAGGCACTTCCGCAGTCTATCCAAAGTGACTCCTCATTTTGGTGAATTCGGTAACAAGCGACTTCACAAAAATTGCTTCCAAGCTCACTTCGATTTCACTCTGAATTGGTCTGGTGTGGAATGCAACTTTGCTTCTGTCCTGGTACACCCCCCCAAATCTCCAAGGTCACAAATTTCCCATGATGCTGTGCTGCATTTTGCCCCATTTGCTTCCGGTGCTCAGAAGGGTAGATTTAGATGTAGATGACAGGGATGAAGGGAATGAAACAGGAGGCTGGGGGGGGGGGAGATGGGAGCAATGGAGCGGGCCATCGGAGGCTGGGGGGAGCAACAAACTCCAACTCCCAGAATTCCATAGCCTTGAGCTAAGGACCCCACAACAAACTCCAACTCCCAGAATTCCATAACACTGATCCAGGACAGTTAAAGTGGAGTCAAACCGGATTATTTCCCCAGTGCGGATGCAACCTAAGAGAAGGCAACTGTTAAAAAGGGAAGGAGAGTGCATTGGATTCAGGGAGGTAGTATGTTAGAGAGCATGGAGAATAAGGGAAACCAGATCATTTCTGCACTCCTCCAAAATGGGTCTCCTTCAGATCCAAAGGATTTACTTCCAAGTAAACCTGCAGCTTCTACACTGATTATTTTGCAGTGAAATATTTATTATTATTATTATTATTATTGTTATTATTATTATTTCCATAATAATAATAATAATAATAATAATAATAATAATAATAATAATAATAATAATAATATATTTTAATAATAATAATATATTTTAATAATAATAATTTATAATAATTTATAATAATAATAATAATTTATTTTAATAATAAGTTATTAGTTTGCTGAGGCACCAGAGCTCTCTGACAGAGAATGCTCAAAGTCTCACGACACTACAGTTCTCAGAATTCTATACCACTCAGCCAGGACAGTTAAAAGTCGAGTTAAACCGGATTATCTCCCCAGTGCTGATGCAACCTAAGAGTAGGCAACTGTTACAAAAGGAAGGAGAGTGAATTGGATTCAGGAAGGTGGTACTTTAGGAAGCATGGAGAATAAGGGAAACCAGATACATTCGAAGGAAGCAAGTGGGTGATGCAGGGAAATCTGACACAGAGAACCCAGGACACATTCTAGAGTAAATCAAGTAAAAAATAGAAGAAAATAGAAGAAAAGAAGAAACATGAAGCTGTCATTCATGTGAGGCTAGCATTCATGTGAAAGTGGAACCAGGAAGTGGCCCCCTTCTTCACCCCGGAAGTGCAAAGGTTCACGATGCGTTCAGAGCCCCAGTAAGCATGCGCAAGGGTCCCAGTTAGAATAGTTGAATCCGCATGGTATGTACCGGTGTGGTAATTCAATGTGCACTCGCTCCGCTTTGACTCAGGAATGGCCATAATTTTATTCTTCGTGTGTGATAATTCATCACATGAATTGCCTTGGATTCGAAGGGACTCTGCTTCACCCTCGCTACGGAAGGGCTTTGGATCAGAATTCCAGTTTCACGTGTGATAAGGGCCTATGGACTTAAGCAGAGCAGCAGAGGATTGGGAGGGGGGGTTGGTGCTTTGGTTCTTTCAGGGTATTCAGGCAGAATTTGTCTTCTCTTTGTTGTTTTGTGCCTTCAGGTCATTTCCAACTCATGGTGACCCTATCACTGGTTTTTCTTGGCAAGTTTCCTGAGGCTGAGATTTGGCTAGGGCCACCAAGTGGGTTTGGTGACCGAGCAGGTATTCAAACCCTGTTCTTCTGAGACATAGTCCAATGCTCAAACCTGTACACCATGCTGCCTCCTCTTACTTGCTTTGCCCCCTAAGCTAAAAATCTCCAGATGTTGTTACTTTCCTCATAGGGGATTTACACAAGTTTCTGATCATTTGGGTTGCCTGTTTCTGTCACTTTTCCATCTTTATCATGTTACTTTGGAGTTGTAATCTGAACTATACATAAATTTAATTTGTATAATATTGGCAGGTTTATTTTTTAAAAAATTCGATGTTATTAATAGACTTACACTATGCAGTATATTTTATGAAGGGTGCTATAGAGCAAATGATATATTTGAAAATAAGCTGTTCATTACAGTAGTCTCCTGGACTCTTATATCCATAAAAATATAATAATGTAAATGACTGACATTTAACTCTCAATAATTTGAGGAGATGAGACTTTGAAACAATGCATTTTGCCTTACCCTGATCCTTGGAAAAGATGCCACTTTCTTTAAAACAGCTTTCCTTAAAAAAGAAAAGGACAAATGTAAATAGTTCACTTATTCTTAGCATAGATACATACTAATGCCACTAATTTGAAAGATTATTTTGTGAACACATGTTTACAGTTTTTTAAACAGTTCTTTACCTTGTTTAAAAAAAAACTGTACCACACATAAACACTCAAACCAGAATATTACTTTTGCCAGCTGGATAGATATTAGTGAACAATGCAAAATATAGGATACAAAAGCAAACTACTATAAATGGTCCCCCACCCTCTGATTAATTAAGGAAAAGGCTATAATTTGTACTGACTCATTCTTAATAGCCAGATAATAAAATGAAGCACATAATATAACAGTATTTATGACTTACTTCAGAATGATGTTGTCAAGCTTAATTAATTAAGGAGCTTTGTAATGTTTGGACAAAAAGTGCCTTACTGTAGATGAGAAGGATAACAATGGATACAAGCCAGGGTACAGAGTCCAGACACTCTCAGACTTTTTAGCAGTTTATGCATAGATTTCAGATTTGTTTCTCTTGTTGTTAACTGCCCTCGAGTTGACCTCGACTCATGGTGACCCTGTGGATGACACATCTGCAAGACCCCCTGTCTTCCATTTCTCTGCTTAGGTCCTGCAAATTCAGGCCCATGATCTTGATTGAATCCAGCCATCTGGTGTGTGGACTTCCTCTTTTCCTAATACTGTACTTTTTACCGTTTTTTCCTAATGAGTAATGTCTTCTCCTGATGTGGCCAAAGCACAACAGCCTCAGTTTGATTATCTTGGCTTCCAGAAAGGGATCTGGCTTTATCTGTTCAAGAACCCATTTGTTTGTCCTCTTGGGTGTCATGAGTATTCTCAACACTCTCCTCCAGCACCCCATCTCCAATGAGTTGATTTTCTTCTTATTTGCTTTTTTCACTGTTCAGCTCTCACATTCACACATGGTGATGAAGAATGCATTTGCTTACATAAGTCTAATTTTAGTGCTCAGTTGGATATCTCTATTCTTTGGGATCTTGTCTAGTTCTTTCATAGCTGCCCTTTCTATTCTTACTCTTCTGAATTCTTGAATGCAGTCTCCATTCTGTACAATGTTTGATCCAAGGTATGGGAACTCTTTTAACTACTTCGATTTCCTCATTGTCTAGATTGAATTTATGTATTTCTTCCATGGACATTATTTTTGTTTTCTTTATGTTCACCAGTAATACACCTGCATTTCCACTTTCTTCTTTGACCTTCCTTAGTAATTGCTCCAAATCCATGATGTTTTCTGCTAGAAGTATGGTGTCGTCTGCATATCTTAGATTGTTGATGTTCCTTCTATCTTAATTCCTTCTACTTCTGAGTCTAAACCTGCTCTTCATATGATATTTTCTGTATGCAAGATTTGTGGCTCATCCTTTTTTGTCAGAGTGATTCTAATGTAAACCAGAAAGCCAGTTGGGATGTAGGGTGTAAGAGAAGGTGGGAGGAGATAGAACTACATCTGTCCTTATTGGGACATACCGTCTGATTACCCTCAGGTTTATTGCACCTGTGTTGTGCAATCTGCATGGTATTCTTCCCCCCCCCCCCCCAATACGGTTTTGGGAATGGGATAGAATGTAAGATGCAAATCATGTCTCTTGCCCTACATTTTCAATGGCCTGGGTGAGGTGATACAGATCTTTCAGAGCTTTACAGTGGTCAGTTAGTATTAATGTGTGAAAGCAATAGCTGCTTACCAAGTCAGTTTCCCTGGGTCAAAACTCTCTCTGAGAAGATTCTTTTTGTTATATGTGAAGTAGTGACGATTCTTATCTTAATATATTTATTCATACCTCTGCTAATGGATTAGAATTTGTGAATATAATTAAATTCATCTGTTACATTTTCTAGTCTTTTTAATTTCCTTGTTCAAGGACTACAACTTGTAAATCTCTTACTGTGTGTCCAGGAAGGCTGAAATGGTCTGGAACTGGTTTTTGGGTATTGCCATTTCTGATGTCACATTTATGTCCATTAATCATTTTGTGTAGAGACTGTCCTGTTTGTCCATTGTAGAGTAAAGAGTGGGGTATAAATACTCCAAATAAAATAAAATAAAATAAAATAAAAAACCTTCAGCACCTCTCTCAGCATTCTCTTTATTGGCATAGCTTTCTGGTCCTTTTCTTTTTACCTATGCCCTTCTATCAATAAATAATAAACATCTGTACAGCACTTCTGAGTGTTGTAAATGCTTCAAATGATTTGCTTTATTAAACTTCAGGTTGTGGAATTCCCTACCATGGAAAACCTAATTGGCCCTTGGCAGACAAAGACCATTTTATTTACACAGGCCTTTGGCGCTTAACTTACTATGACTGAAGAGTTTTTAAATTTGTTGTAAATCTCTTTGAGTCCTGTATCAGAGGAAATGTGGGATATAATTTAAATTGATCAAATCAGTCTGCAACACTTTCCAAGGTAGTTAAGAACCTCTGCATTGTAGAAGAGAACTGAAGCTGGCAGAAGTGGTTTTGGCCAGCTTCAGTTCTCTTCTACAATATCATATTGAACTTGCCCAAAGTTTGGGGAAGGGTTATTCATACCTCTGCTAAAGTTTGGGGAAGGGTTTGGGGAAGGGTTATTCATACCTCAGGCAATGGTACATTTTTAATCTAATAACATAAGGACAGAATTTTTGCATGTCAAGTTGGTTAGCTTTTCTCTTCTTCATTTCCACCTGGTTGTATTTCACAGGGTCCTGAGTGGATGGATTCAGTAGTAAATGTTATAGTCTATAACACATCCTCTGAAACCAGGATGGGAATTGTGTGGTCCTCCAGAATTCCTATCAGCGCTAATCATCACAGCCAATTGTGATGGATACTGGAGGATGCAGTACAACAACAACTGGAGGACCACATGAATCCTTCCCCTATTGTGAAACAACAGCAGCAGGAACCATAACTTCCACTTAAGGGCTGAACTGCAGAGAAAACTAAACCTTTTCCTGACGGGGCAAAATGTGAATTAGTTCCTTGCAGCCAGGCAGAAATTATGTCTTATAAAATAAGCAGCTTTCTGAATAATATGTTCATTCCATGCATAGTTGTTGTGGTGTAGGTCTTGCTGTGTCATTTGGCAACAGTCCTGGAAAAGGCATAGGCTGATCAAAGTGCAAAATGAACTCTTTAAAAGCTTGGTTTAAAAGCGTGTAATGGTTCTTTCTAAATGCATTCCATGATAAAAGTTCTGAAGACATGTGTCTTGGGCCAGTTCTACAAGAAAATGGAAAAGAACTGCCTTCTTTGAGTGATTGTGACTACTGGGAGGCCATTGATTAAGATGACAGTCTTGTATGCACTTGTCTGGGGAAAGTCTTATCAAAGTCAGTTAGAAAGGCACAGGACTGTGCAAAGGCATCCTTTCGTCACTGCAATTACAACTTTCTATTTTCTCTGTGTTCTGACTCTTAATGCCAGCCCCTGATTGGGGTTGAGTGAGTTAATGACAGAATGGCAAAGAAGAAATAAGAAAGATGCAAATCTTTTATTCTTCTGTGAGAATGATTATTTTTGAACCAAAAATCTGTACAGTTCATTTTCAGCAAAATCCTGGAAATAAATGCTGTTGGCTGCACTCAGACATAATCAATAACCAAAATATGTTTTTATGTTTTTTGTTGTCTCCAGAATATGGAGCAGTGTGTCCCAGGGCTGTTTATTTCTCCTTCCTCTTCTAAAATTCTTCTGTTGCATGACTCAAGAGGAAATTTTAAGCTTCTGTTTGTGGTTTGGAACAAATGTAATTTCTTATTTTGTGTGAAATTTGCAAATAGTGTGTTGCACAAACCATCATTATCAGTCAGGACACTGGTGTAATATGTTGGTTTGTTAACTAGCTGTGGTGTGTATAAAAGCAACCACAGTTTCCCATATTTGGATGAAATACCAAATCACATTTGGTCTTACATCTTAAAACCTAAGATTTGCAACATTTTTTTTTCTTGTAAGAAACAAGTGAAGTAAAAATACAATGCAATTACGGTGAGCATGTTTCTTGAGTTTTTATAAGCACCTTGTATCAATAAACATTAGATTGTCTCTGTTGGATTAAAATTGCTACAATTCTGTTTTGGGATATTCATAATTTTCTCACAGTGAAACTGATATAAGAGAGAGAAATAAATAAAAGTCCCTGCCCCTGGGAACAAAGTGGCAACAACTATTTATATCAAACCTGCGATTATGAATGTTAGACAAGGTGATAAAAGCAGTGGTCTATAACATTGGACTGCTGATAAAACCTGGCTTGAAGCCTTGTCCTTGCATTTGTGGACTTGTGATGATTGCTCACAAAAGACTGTGCTTATGTGAGGAAACAGCTTCTAAGCATGCAAATTAGCTGTTTTGCTTGCAGAGGTCCTTGGCCACCTTCATACACCCTAAGTGAATGTTGAGTGGGGTGAATAGCTTTGCTTCATTTTGTATTCACAATGATCCATTGCTTCCTGATCTAGCGCAACCTTGACTGTCTTTCCAAGTTATGCTCAAATGTTGGAAGGCAACGCTTTTTGCTGTTACAATGGCCTGATTCTGCTCAAGACAGAGCGTGTCCTATTTGGGAAAGCCAGGAAACCACCCATCTTTCTGCTTCTCACAAAACAACTGCTATAGATGAACTATGCTGCATCAGTAATTAATAGGACTGATATTGTTGATTGTTGGGAGAAATCCCAGACTGGCTCTATGCTATTGGTTTACCAGCGGCCAGAGCTCATGCACAGTTGATGTGTAGTTCCCTGGTTGCATTTTGTCTATTTTCTCATAGTACAAAAGATACAAAAAGTTTTCCACCTGGTTTCTCTGGACTAGTGATGGTAGTTCTCTGCATGATTTACTTTAAGAAGTGAATGGTGATAGGACATTTTTCATCATGAGTGAAAATAAAGAAATGGCTACTTGCCACATGGCCTTGGTGCCACTAGTCATAATAACGTGTAACCCAATGGGGGGACACTTGATGCTTACCAAATCTACAGCTGTAGCTTTGATGTGTATAAATGGGGACTTTACACAGTAGTCATCTACTTTGGTTTAAAGAATTCTACATCCATGAATTTGTATTGAAATGCTATAATTGAACACAGTCCCTGCAAGTAAAAATCCACTCCTAGTCCCGAGATAGACGGGCCAAAAGGGGCGTGGTGGCGGCGATACTAGGGTTAGGGACTGTGCACCAACCGCACAGTCCCTAACCCTAGTACATGCGGGCGGCATCCTGATGGTGGCCTCCTGTCCACACGGGGGCCGCCACCTTTATGTAAGTGCTGTGCACTCGTGACATCCACCCAGTACAGTAAAAAGAACCCGGAAAACAGGGTTCTTTTTACTCCAGAGGGAAGCCGTGCACTTTGGTGACTGGAGAGAAATAGGCCACCAGCAGGCCACCCTTTTGGGGTGGTCTGTCCCGGGCTCTAGTTACTCCAGTCTTTTTTCATTTCAACTATAGAACTCAGCAGGTAAAGCAAGTCTTTTTATTGCTGCTATTGTTAAATAATTGACAAGTCAGAAATCCTTATGACTAGAATGTGCCTAGTCCTTAGGACTGGAACATGCCTTTGGCATGGCTTCCAGCCTCTTAGGATGCATGCATCATTTAAACATCATACCTCCAAAGTGACCCAAAGCAACATTATTTTGGGCCATTAGATAAAGTAGTTAAACAAATAAAGACTTGCAAAAGATAAGCCTAAGGAAGTAATTGCTGAAGAAAATTGTGAGATTTTTAAATTTTTATTTTTACCACCAGCCTATAGGGAAAGTGCAGAGAGATGGCCTGACTGATTTGTAAACTGCAGGTGGATATGTACAGCATATTACTCATTGCATTTTGCAGGTAGTAAAGCAAACAACAAAAATAGAGAGAAATATGGAGAGTGGAAAATTGATTTAAATAACAACTACAGGCATAGCTCAGCTAACAAAGCCTCTCAGTGAAGCTGCTTTTTACAGTCTTTTTACTCCCATTCTTCTTTATCCTCTGTCTAGGTTGAAGTTTTCTTAGTAGCATTGGCATAGGAAGAATGGTGAAGGATGGCTGGAGAAAGACAGACTTTTGGTATTGTGTTGCAGCAATGTATCTGCAGTAAATTATTAGGATAAACACAGCTTGAGCTGAGAAAGAGTGGGCTCGGTCCCACTGTATTTGTGCCTGCCTGCCTAACAACAGGCAAGATATACACCAGTTGCCTCTAGAATCGGTTACTGAAAATGTGTGACCAGTAATACAGTCAAAAAAGGAGTGAGCAGATAAGCTTGCATCATCAGCTGCACTGTGCCAAAATCAGCCAGAGATCAGACAGTTTGCTCAGTCAGAAGTGACGTGTGGGTTTGTTGCTGCAAATTCAATGGATCCAGGCATTACAAACTTCCATTTGTAACCCATTCATGTTTTCTTAAGAGTTCTTCCATTTTTTTGTGTATTACAAAAATTCTGATAAAGATGGAAAGACAGAATAGTTGCACAGTGCCTTTTGACTGATAGGATAGGTCTTGTATGCAAGCATCTTCCCCTGTTATCACCCAGGTACAAATTGCAGGACCATTTGATTGATACTCAAGCTGCAGTTGTGTTGCAATTTGGTACTGCCTGAGATAGCCGCCAAGATTCCCCTCCTTTTCTGGACAACCTTTATGGGACTACAGTAACTCTATACACCCTGATGTCCTCTACCCTTCTTGTTGGCTGGTTGGAACTAGCACTTGTAGAATCTGCCTACTAACAATCAGGAGGAGGGATAGGTTGTTTGTTCTACACAATAAGTTGTGAGTTGATTCAGCTCACCAAGTTAGGATGTGGTACATTTCTTGTCTTCAGCTTGGTTGTTAACATGGCCTACTGTAACCCTAAACCAGAGCTTTTCCAAGTAACATTTCCAAGATCTACCATAAACATTTAAGATGTTGTTTTGCTACTTCTGGAGAATACAGTATATGCAAATATCTACTTTTCTGGCTTCGCCTGCTCTCAAAAGTCAGAAAATGTGGACTTGCTTTCTTCTGGTGCTTTTAATTCTACAAGATACTCATGTGAATTCCATGCTTCTTATAGCTAGCATATGCAACAAAAACACAACACTTTGTCTGATTCTTGAGATGGCTTTAGAGTTTAATAACACTTTAATCTAGGCTAAACATATAGCATACTTGGTATACTCATATATCAGTACTAAATATTGTTCTGTTTTCTCAGAGAGTTAAGATAAGATTCCCCTTAATCTATTAAGACTACAAAAGGAGCTGTGCTGCAGGTGGATATTATAATTAAATCTCTGGGTTTGTGAAATCCTGTGACAGGATCAATGTGTTCATCCTATGGATCAGGGCAAGCTCAGATTTACTCCATTGCAACTGAAGTGTAAACCTCTGCCTAGAAATAGAGGAGGATCTGTCCATCTGTATGTAAGGAATCCGGAGAATGACCTAAACTCTGTATTCAATATACTGCTTACATTGGGGAAAAATATGCCACACATGACTTTAATCTTCCACTTGAGAAGCTGAATTATAGAATTTAATTTATTTCTCACATGGACTAAAATTTTAACAATTAACTTCACATATAGTATGAACAATTTTGTAGATTTTTATTTTTTATGGGGCAGAGAGAGAAAGAGGGAGAACCAAGCCAAGACAGAACTATTAGTCAGAGGGTGCTTCTGGGTGAACCATTTCAGTTATTATAAGAAAAAACAAAATACACAATTGTTGCAGAATGTCTTTTGGCTTGTAGTTCTAGCGACTTGAAACTACAACCCTGCTGCACTTTTCCTTTCCTGTAATAATGTAATTGAATAAATGATATATTCCCTTCAGATTTAGTGCATAGCTAGTGCTACTCAGTGTAAATCCTAATAAAGATACTATTGTTTATTGTGCATTTTTAATTGTGATAAGTTTTCTGCAATGGGAGGGATATGCAGCTCTTCATGATTTTATTTATTTATTTATTGACTTTTTATTAAGCAGGTTATAACTAACCATATTTCATTTTATTTATCAAAATATTTATATCTCTTCCTTTATCATGGGATCACACGGGGGCATTTCAAGTACTTTAAAACACTTCCAGATTAAAGCCATAAATAACTTAAACAAGATAAACAAGATAAACAAGATAAAAACATACTGAACAAGGCAATAAACAGAACAAGTTTCAGTGGTAAAACTGCTTAAAAATATTTACATATAGATTTTGAAGTAAATTAGTTCTCAAAGGCTTTAACAAAAAGCCATTTTTGGCATGATGTCGTAAAGAAATCAATATTAGTGCCAATTGGACCTTCAAGGGAAAGGCATTCCACAATCATGGTGCCACAGCCATGAAGGCCCTCTCCCATATCCTCCCTCCTTTGTATTACCTGCACTATAGGGACACATCAGAAAGCTCCTCCTGCAGACATAGGTTCTCAGGGGTGTGTGTCTATATCATGCTCTGTTCCTCCTCTTCTTGTGGCTTCATGGCTATGAAATGTATAGCACTCTCATTTTTTGTGCCCCCACTAAGTGCATGTTTGCATAAAAGACAAAAGCTAACAGAATAAATGTATCTCATCTCTGGTCACACCTTTCAGAGAGTCTCAAAGTAAAGAAGTGAGAGGTGGTTCTTCAGGTATTGAGGTCCTAAGCTTTAATGCTTAAAATGTCATCAACAGCACCTTGAATTCGGAGCAGAAGTGACTTGGCAGCTGGTGTAGCTCCCTTTAAGTCTAGTGTTATATGTTGCCTCTTTGTTACTCATGCTGTCTCTATCTGATCAGAAGTCTTGTTGCTGCATTTTGTACTAACTGTAGCTTCTCAGTCATCTTCAAGGGGAACCCCATGCAGAATATATTACAGTAGTCTGACTAGGAGACTGTGGCCTTTCACAGGCTGCCCTGAAATGCTGGTGTAGAAGTAGAGTTGGGACGCAAGATCAACTCCACCCTCCGGGCATTCTGATGCTGTGTGCCACGCCACATGGCGCACCTCTGGCACTACATCCAAATGACACAGCACTGAAGGAGTGCCATATAGCTGCGCTGGCACAGCTATGCTGCCTTTTTTGTGGCTCCTTTTTGCGCCCCCAAAAGGTTGGATCAGGGCCCTGGCGTGAGGTTGCCATGGTCTGGCTAGGAAAGGGGTGGTCTGTTGAGCCCTTAGCAATGTGCAAACTACAGTGGCTAAGGCTTGGTACGTACCTGCTTTAGTGTCCGTAGTGGCAGCTGCGTTTTTTCCTCCGCAGGAAAGCCGCAGCCGCCAAACTGCACGGCGCCCCTGCAGCCTTAAAAGAACCCATGTGGATGCTGCATGGCGCTTACATAACAATGGCAGCACCCATGTATACAGGGTGCAGCCATTGTTACAGTACCGTGCCGTATTAGGATTAGAGACTGTGCGGTTGCTGCATGGTGCCTTAACCCTAGTATGGTGCCAGGACGGCGCTTTAGCACCGTGTGTACTGTGCCTAAGTTATCCCTGTCCAGAAAAGGCTGTAGCTGGTGCACTTCAACTCACAGGGTCCACTTGGGCCTCCAATGACAGAAATGGGTCTAAGAGTACTCTCAAATTATACACCTGCTCCTTCAGGAGGAATGCAGTCCTTACAGGGCAGGTTGCTTATTTCATTCCTGTACTCCAGAATATGAATATCAACCATACTCCTGATGAATTTGGAATGTGGTTTTAAAGTTTCCATCCTCTATTTGAAACTTAAGTGGAAGAGAATGCCAGTACATTTGTACATACTCTTTCTCTTTTGTCCTTTATTACATTTTCTTTCTCTTTGACTTGAAAAAATGATTGTAAGATTCTTAGGGCATAGCTCTCTCTTTTTGCTAATGCTTCTTTATAAAATACTATGTACATTGATGGCAATGTATGTATACATCATTGTATAAATCATCCTCTGTGTCCTCCTCCTCCTCCTGCTTCATGGTTTTGAAATGTACAGCACTCTCACTTTCTGTGCCTCCACTAAGTGCATATTTGCATAAAATACAAAAGTTAACTTTGAATAAATGTATCTCATCTCTGGTCTCACCTTTCAGAGATACTTGAAGTAAAGATCACCAACTGATTTACAGAATCAGCTAGATGTTGGTGTAAACAGCCAAAAACTAACATTTAAATACTTACCTACCTGAAGGAAATTCAGCATTATTCCACAGTGAATTCATATATACATTCATTTTAAGATTATACCTGTGATGTTCTACCCTTTTAACCCCCCTCCCACCACTGGAGATTACAAGCAGGTTTTCAGTTCGTATCTCCATGCACTATAACCAGTAATTATGGTATGACTAAATCCCCCTTTGATACAGTGGTTTGGAACAAGTCTACAATGACTATGTGAAAGTGGTTGGTTATTAAGCAAAGTAATTGCTGAAGGATGTGGCTTTCCTGAAGGTAAATACCACTCCCTTTTAGATAACACACAGTGTTGACTTTTGCATTCCTTTACTGAGTCTGGCTCTTATTTGTAAATACACGCATAGTACCTACTATACTGTGTACTCTACAGGACTTAGAAAAACTGTTCCTAGCCTTTTAGGGACATGTGGGTATTGAAACGAACAAGATTTATTATGAGGGGTGATATATTGAACTTTGGCTCTCCAATGTTTAAAAAAGAAGGCAGAAGCCTGCATATTTTTTCAAAGCTAGGAGTGGATAAAACGTGGGCCAAAATCTATATGTGGCCCCAAAGTTGTTTTTGTAGTTGAAGGCCCTCCATGGCAATTAAAAATAAAAATAAAAGTCTTCCTCCGCCAAGGCCCCCAGGAACAGTAGGTATTGCATGCCGGGGGAAGAGTTAATCTATCAGCGCAAGCACCCAGATCATGTGTGTCCCCTCCCATTTTTCCATTTCCAGGCCTGTTGTGGCTCAAAGCTTGTGTTGGGAGTGAAAATGTGGCCCTCCAAACCTGATCAAGTTTTTCACTTTTCTACTAGGAATTATCTTGAAAAATTTAAAGCTGCAAGACTACATCTCAAGACAGAATCCCTAAATAAAGTGTAAAGAATCAAAATATTAACCCCCCCCCCTTGTTAAATAGTTCTGGATGCTGTGGGTGGAACAGAATTTGAACAAGTTGTTTGACTTGACCAAGATCGCTGACAGCTGTCCAGAGATAAGAATACAGCACTCCCTCACAATACCTTGGAGTTAGTAGTTGTGCATGTATACTTCTTGTGTGTGCATTGGCATTCAATACACACCCACATTTGATATGTATCAATTTACTTTTATAAAAAGACAACCAAACCCTTAAGAATCAGAAAGCCAATAATTAGGCTTTCTACATTGTTAGAATCATAGAATCATAGAATCGTAGAGTTGGAAGAGACCGCAAGGGTCATCCAGTCCAACCCTCTGCCATGCAGGAACTCTCAATCAAAACATCCCTGACAGAGGGCCATCCAGCCTCTGCTTAAAGACCTCCAAAGAAGGAGACTCCACCAGTGTGTTCCACTGTCGAACAATCCTTACTGTCAGGAAGTTCTTCCTAATGTTATTTGCTTTCTGAAGGAAAACGCAATCTGCAGTATGCATTCATAGTCATGTATCCTTCTGGGTTCTGTTGGCAACAGGCTGGCCATTGTTTAAATAGAATGCTGAACTTGATAGGCCTTTGGTCTGATCCAGTATGTTCTTGTGATCTTATTGTTGTGGATGCACATGGCTTTGTAGCTGTGTGGTTTGTATACAGTATTTCTGCTATTTGCAATGGTTAAAACATCTATTTCCACTTTACTGACAAATTGTTTTGGCTTCTCTGCTGAAGTATGTACAGTGAGCCTGCGCCATACGCGGACTCGTTATAGGCAGCTTTCAGCTTATGTGGAAACCATGGGGAGATCGGGAGAATGGCGCACATGCACAGCTGTGCAGCGAGCATGAGCCCCATTATATCTATATCTAATGGGGCTCAGACATACTCACATTTTGCCTTATGTGGGGTGGGTGTATCTGGAACGGATCCCCTGCATAAGGCAAGGGCAGACTGTTTTCAATATAATGTGCGTACTGAGATTTTTTGGATGGGTTAGTATGGAAACCCACAGAATCAGGCCTTTGCTTGGCAAATTACTTTGATTGTAAGGATGGTAACCTAGACCTTGCCTGCACAGGCCAAAAAGCTCATTCCCCCCCCCCCCCCCCCCTTCTGGTGTCATCCTGTTTGGATAATGCACGGCCCAAAACCTGGTTCTGGTTCAGGTAGTCTGGACAACATCTGGCCCATCCTGCACCAGAACCAGGGCATAACAAGGTTACAATGAAGTTAAAAAACTTACCTGTTGCTTTGGATCTTCTGGGAAGATTCAGAGTCCTCTGTCCCTGAACCATGGCAGCTGTCTGCATAGGTGTCCTGCCCAGTGATCTGCAATGAGGTCAGAATGAGGCACCTAGCATATGACCATTGTTGGGTGCCTCATTCTGACTTCAGAAGCCAGTAACCCATGGTGTTGGTGAATGCTCTGGGCAGCCCAATGGGACACCCATACAGACAACTGCTGCAGCATGGGGGTGAAGGCCAAGGTAGTGATCAAAGGGGAAAGATTGGTTAGCTGCAGAGCCAGGATGCAGACAAGGCCCTGGTCAGCTATACATGCCATTCTAGTAGGAGGAAAAAACTAAAAATTGTGAAGAAGCAAGCAAGCTTTTGACTTTGTCAAAATTAATCACCTGGCTGACTGTTAAGTAAAGAATGAAAATAGGGAGGTGGAAGAAAAGTATATATTTGAATAGGATGACCCCCCCCCAAAAAAAAAAACCCTGTGGATTGTATTGGTGTCAAGATGCAATGAAGGAAACTGTTAGACTTAATTTTGTTAACTGATGATGACTTATGCCAAAAAGAGCTATATAACTCTGTCCCATTTCATCTTAATCATTAATTTTCTACTATCTTTGACAGTAACTTGCATTTATGATTTGCTTATGTCCGTGTAGTAGTCATTTCCATATAGTGTGTTCTTCTCTTTATCATTGTCAGTTGGTAACATGAGGAACCTATCGAGCTGATGGAAGTCTAATTCACCTCCTGGTCAAGGTCTTCTGCCTCCCTCCCTGACTGCATCTCAAAAGGCCCCACACCTACATAGACTGTCACTATTCATATGCATAAGCGTATAGCATAATTATTCTGAGAACTTTAAATTTTAACCATAGAGAAGACTGCCTGAAGAGGAAAAACGTACCAGCTTCTAAAATACAAATGGTTACTGGATTTTGGTTGAGAAACCACAATGTATGTGCAGTGTGCCCATTATACTGGTATAGCATGGTCAGTATATTGTCATTGCTTACTTTATATATAATCAGATGGGAATGTGAGTAATTGTGCCCTCCCCATCCATCTTTTATTGAGACTGTTTGTGGATGGAAATACACAAACATAGCATCAAAACTGAGTTTTCTTGCCTATCAAGGCCACAGGGTCTTGGAAAATCATGGAACTAACATGTCTGTCTGTGGTATACCTGTGACATGTGTGTTGATACTGTATAAGAACAGCTCTGCTGATCCAGCTCCATCTGGACCAGCATTTTCTCTTAACACTGTATGGTCATCTTCCTGAGAAATCCACAAACAAGCCATGATATATATACTCGTTCTCAGTTGTTTCTTGCTATCAGGCAGAGACTGTAAAGGTGTCCAAAGGAAAGTCTCATATGATGACTGAAGAGTACCTACAGCCTCTGGCCCCATTTTAAAGTTTGTGCCAATGGCACTGTCACTGATCCCTACATATCCATAGATCTACATTTGTAGACCTTCTCCATAATGGGGAAACCTTGGTAGTCTTACGATGGAGTCTCACACATACATATCTATGACCAGTGTTTGCCACTGTAGAGGGGGCATGCCCACCAGATACAACCCTGTTGCCCTGCCACATTTGTAAAGATGACAGATGTTGTGTGAATACTCCTTGTATCTCATGGAAGCTTTGGATTTTTAAGGCTTTCATGGCTTATAGTCACTAATAGACCTATGTCCCATGAATTTGCTTAATCCCTTTAAAAATGTATCTCACATTAATTTCATAAGCTGGCTGGTACGCTGCCTTAAAGAACTGTTCCTATTCAGTTGTTACAGACCAATCATTTTCACTTGGATTACCCTTAATATTGATATTACAGAACAACAATATTTTTATGCTGTTTCTAATTGTATAGAGCCACCTATGTTCTTCTTCAGTTATATTTTTAAGCTAAAAAATTATCCTTTTCAGTCCTCTAGCCAATGTCCCTTTTTGTTGGAGTATTTTTAAGGGTGGAGGGAGGCAACAAATACTGTGCCTACTGATTTATGACAACAGATGCAGTACTTGTTTATTTCTAATCATTTTAATAATATTTCTTGGTCATGAAGATTGTTTTCCTAAATGCTCAATGATTTTTTTTTAAACTGTTCTCTGAATACCTCCTCAACTAACCTCCCCCAAGATTATAGTCAGTTTAGTCCTGTCTAGACATTTTGTAGTACAGTACAGTATGACCCTCATATCCACAGGGGATGTGCTTCCAGACTTAATACAAATGGCGAAAATAGCAGATAATGGCGAACCCTGTATTTCTGGCAGAAGTTGACCTTAGAGTCACACTAGAGGATCTCCAAAAGTCTAGAGAGATTTTTTTTCTGGATGCGGGTAAGTGAAAACACAGTTATGGGTGTGTGTGCTTGTCATACTGTGCATCACTGTTCCATAAAGTGGACTCCTTTGTACCATTTGGTAGATTGTGTCTAAGGTTTTCCATTTAACTTCTGTTCAGTACTATTACTGAATTAGTACTGAATTCAGTACTATTAGTATGAACCTACAATTCAGTGCTACTTACCAGCTTTACTACCTCAATTTTGGCCTTGATTTATGAATAAATTAATTCAGTGCAGATTAGACTGCACATTTTACTTTCCTGTCTTACAAAACCTTTCTGTTTATCCCTGTCCTCTTGTCACGTAAACACAATTATCAGACTTCTTAATGCTGGTAGTATTGAATTATTGTTATCATTTTTGTTTTGTGCCTATTTCTTTATTATATTTATTTATATGCCACCATTCTCTCAGGACTGAGACTCAGGGCAGCTTACAGCATTAAAAACAATACAATTAAAAAGATACAAAAATAATTTTGTTTTTAACTGCCATCAAGTCGATCTCAGCTCATGGCGACCCTATAGATGAGACATCTCCAAGACCCTCTCTCCTCCACTGCTCTGCTTAGTTCCTGCAACCCCATACCTGTGACCTCCTTAATAGAGTCCATCCATCTGGCATGTGCCTTCCTCTCTTCCTGCTTCCCTCCACTTTCCCCAGCATTATCATCTTTTCCAATGAGTCTTTCTCATGACGTATCTGAGGTACAACAGCCTCAGTTTGGTCATTTTGGCTTCCAGGGAGATTTCTGGCTTGATCTGCTCTAGGACCCATTTGTTTATCCTTTTGGCTGTCCATGGGATCCTCAGCACTCTTCTACAGCACCACATCTCAAATGAATGGACTTTCTTCCTATCATCTTTCTTAACTGTCCAGCTCTCACATCCATACATGGTAACAGGGAATACGATGGCTTATAAGATTCTAACGTTTGTGCTAGTTGTATATCTTTGTAATTTTGAATTTTTTCAAATTTTTGCGTTCTAATCTCCAATGATCAGCTTGACATCCTGAGTTGGTGTGCTGTCAATTTCTTCCTGTTTTGCCTCTGTGGTTGGTGCATATACTTGAATTATGGTGATATTCATAGGTTTACCATAGAGCATTACTGAAATGATTCAGTTTGATTTTGCATTGTATTATCTGACTGCTTTTTCCACATCTTTCCTTTCATTCCCTGAGTGGTTATCCACTGTGTGGTTGTCTGATTCAAAGTGAACCATCTCTGTCCATTTTAACTCACTCACCCCCAGTACTGTTATGTTCATGTGTTCCATTTCCATTTTTACTATGTCCAGCTTCTCTTGGATCATGCTTCTCACATTCCACATCCCTATTTTATGTGTAATGCTGCTTTAGATGCCATTTGCCTTCCTAAGGGTGTCTGCTTTTGTCTTGGCATCTTTCTTATGCCCTTGACTAATCTTGCAAATGTGATATCCCTTTATTTCTCCCTCCTTTTTTCTGTTAATGCTCTGTACCTGTGTCTCACTTGGGATGTTTCATCATAGGGTTTACTAAGTGATCGGGTTACACAAGGAGGGCCACCTACACCTCCCTGCATGCAGTGCCAACCAGTTAGCTATGCTGTCACAATTTATTCCTCTATCAGTGACACCTACCACTACTGCTGCTGCCCAATAGCTGTTTGTCTCCCTATATTATTCCTCCTGCTGTTTGTTTGCTTTCCTACCAATCCCCTTATGTCTCCCTGGGTTTCCCTCCTTCCCTTCCCTTGTGCGCTCTCTCCTTTAGTCCATCCCCACCTCTCTCTCCTTTAGTCCCTTCACTTCTTTCCCTGTGGTTGGAAGAGGACAGAGAATCATAGAATCGTAGAGTTGGAAGAGACCAAGGGCCATCCAGTCCAACCCCCTGCCATGCAGGAACTCTCAATCAAAGCATCCCCGATAGATGGCCTCTGCTTAAAGACCTCCAAAGAAGGAGACTCCACCACACTCCTAGGGAGTGTGTTCCACTGTTGAACAGCCCTTACTGTCAGGAAGTTCCTCCTAATGTTGAGGTGGAATCTGTTTTCCTGCAGCTTGCATCCATTGCTCCAGGTCCTGTTCTCTGGAGCAGCAGAAAACAAGCTTGCTCCCTCCTCAATATGACATCCCTTCAAATATTTCCAGATGCTTCACCATTTTAGTCGCCCTCCTTTGGACATGCTCCAGTTTCTCAATGTCCTTTTTGAATTGTGGTGCCCAGAACTGGACACAGTATTCCAGGTGGGGCCTGACCAAAGCAGAATACAGTGGCACTATTACTTCTCTTGATCTAGACACTATACTTATTGATGCAGCCTAAAATTGCATTTTTAGCTGCTGCATCAGACTGTTGACTCATGTTCAACTTGTAGTCTACTAGGACTTTCACATGTAGTCTCGTTCAGCCAGGTGTCCCCCATCCTATATCTGTGCATTTCATTTTTCCACCCTAAGTGCAGTACCTTACATTTTTCCATGTTGAATTTCATTTTGTTAGCTTTGTCCCAGCTTTCTAGTCTATTCAGGTCATTTTGAATGTTGATCCTGTCCTCTGTTTAATTATCTGCTCCAGAATCTTTCCTGGTACTGATGTCAGACTAACTGGATGATAATTGTTGGTTGGTCACCCTCTTAATGGAGATGGCTGGTCACCCTCTTCCTTCCACTATTCTCCTGCCTGGTCCTCTGGGGGCACTCTGTTCTTCAGCTAGGGGTGGCGAATGGGCTGAATTGGTGCTTTGCTCTCTTCCAATACTCCAGCTCAGCTGGGGGGGGGGGGGGGGCTGGGGTGGATTCAAGCCCTCTTCCCACCTCTCTGTTGTTTCACTATGCTCCTTCAGGAATGCAGAGGCTGGGATGGATTCAAAAATAATACATTAATATAAAATTAAACTGCTACAATAGAATAAAAAAGAAGATAAAATGTCTAAAATACATTAAAACAATATAGCATCCCAGGGCAGTTTTTAAAAGTTTTCTGTTTTGAATGCTTGTTTGAAAAGGAAGGTTTTTGCCTGTTGGTGGAAGGTCTCTCATGTCCCCACCAACCATGCTTGCTATAGTGGTGAGATGGAGAGAAGGGCTTCCCCTGAGGATCTCAGAACCCCGACTGGCTCATAGAGGGAGATACGGTCTGCCAAATATTCTGGACCTGAGCCATATAGAGCTTTAAAGGTCATCACCAGCACTTTGAATTGTGCCCAGAAACAAACTGGCAGCTAGTGGAGCTGTTTCAACAGGAGCATTGTATGATCTCTGTAATCTGTCCCGGTTAGCAGCCTGGCTGCAGCTCTTTGGACCAGCTGAAGTTAATGAACACTCTTCAAAGGCAGCCACATTGCAGTAGTCCAAACAGAATGTTACCAAGGCATGTACCATTGTGGCAAGATCCGACGTCTCAAGGAATGGGCACAGTTGACGCATAAGTTTTAAATGTGCAAAAGCACTCCTGATCACTGCAGAGACCTGGGCCTCCAGGTTCAAATCTAAATCAGGAGTACTTCCACACTGCATCTTCAGAGGGAGTGTGACCCCATCTAACACAGGCTAGATCCATATTCCCTAATCTTTCTTTCAACTCACCAGGAGCAACTCTGTCTTGTCTGGATTAAGTTTCAACTTGTTTGCCCTCATCCAGTCTATTACTAATCACAGACACTGAATTAGGACCAAGACAGCCTCCTTGGATTGGGGTGGAAAGGAGTAGTAGAGTTGAGTGTCATCAGCACATTGATGACACTGCACCCCAAAACTCTGGATAACATCTCCCAAGGGCTTCATGTACAGTATATGTTAAATAGCAAAGGGGACAACACAGAACCATGAGGGACTCCACAGGCTAATGGGCAGGAGGTCAAGCAGAAGTCCCCCAGCACCACCTTCTGGGTTTGCCCCTCCAGGAAGGAATGGAGCCACTGTAAAACAGTACCTCCAAGCCCCATCCCAGAGAGGCAGTCCAGAAGGATACCATGATCAATGGTATCGAAAGTCGCTGAGAGATCCAGCAGAACCAACAAGGACAAATTTCCACTGTCTATAGTTCCCTGCATAAGTCATCCACCAAGGCAACCAAGGCTGTCTGTATTCCATAGCCAGGCCTGAAGCCAGACTGAAATGGTTCTAGATAATCTGTTTCATTCAGAAACCCCTGGAGTTGGGAAGCCACCACATGTTCCAAAACCTTGCCCCAAAATGGTAAGTTGGACACTGGCCGATAATTATTTATTATTGTGGGATCCAGGGATGGCTTTTTTTAACAAAGGGCTCACAACTGCCTCCTTTAGGCAAGATGGAACTCTGCCTTGTTGTAGGAAGGCAATGACTACCTCCTTCACCCACTCAGCCAGTCCCCCTCTGGTCTGTTTAATAAACCAAGAAGGACAAGGGCCCAAGACACATGTGGTGGCTTTTACTTCTCCAAGAATCCTGTCCACATCCTGAGGCTGGACAAGTTGAAAAATATCCATTAACACTGGACAAACAAGTGCCAAGATTACATTAACTGGCACTAGAATCATAGAATCATAGAGTTGGAAGAGACCACAAAGGCCATCCAGTCAAACCCCCTGCCATGCAGGAAATCTAAAGCAAAGCATCCCTGACAGATGACCATCCAGCCTCTGCTTAAACACCTCCAAGGAAGGATATTCCACTACACTCTGAGGGAGTTTGTTCCACTGTCAAACAGCCCTTACTGTCAGGAAGTTCCTCCTAACATTGAGGTGGAGTCTCTTTTCCTGTAGCTTTCATCCATTGCTCCGGGTTCTAGTGTGTTGAGCAGCAGAAAACAAGCTAGCTCCCTCCTCAATATGACATCCCCTCAAGTATTTAAACAGGGCTATCATATTACCTCTTAACCTTCTCTTCTCCAGGCTAAACATCCCCAGCTCCCTAAGTTGTTCCTCATAGGACAAGGTTTTATCCAAGTTAGAGCGGATCTGAGCGACTTTATCTTTATAAGGATGACTTGTCCTCTCGACCCTTGCCCTTCGTGGCTGACCGTTCAGGGAGGAGAAGTAATAAAATCCTCATTACTCACTATAATTAATACTTCTCTCTGGGAAGGGACATTTCAATCAGCCTTAAAACAAGCCATAGTAAAACCAATTTTGAAAAAACCTTCCCTGGACCCCTTGCAGATGAGTAGTTATAGACCGGTCTCTTTATTACCATTCTTGGGCAAGGTGATTGAGAGGGCAGTCGCCTTTCAACTCCAAGCTGTCTTGGATGAAACCGATTATCTGGACCCATTTCAAACTGGCTTCAGAGCGGGATACGGAGGTGAGACTGCCATGGTCACCTTAGTCGATGATCTCTGTCTGAATATTGACAGGGGTAGCGTGTCCCTGCTGGTGCTCTTGGACATCTCAGCGGCTTTCGATACCATTGACCATGATATCCTTCTGGAACGCCTGAGAGAGCTGAGTATTGGGGGCACTGCGCTCCAGTGGCTCCATTCCTATCTCTCGGGAAGATTTCAGATGGTGAGGCTGGGGAACAGCAGCTCTCGGAAAAGAGAGCTAACATCGGGCGTCCCTCAAGGCACCATTCTGTCCCCCATGCTATTTAACATTTACATGAAACCGCTGGGAGAGAATCATCCAGAGGCATGGAGCTCGGTGTTATCAGTATGCTGATGACACCCAGATCTATCTCTCCATGTCTCCGACTGATACAGTGACTAAGGACGGCACCTCTCCTCTGGATGCCTGTCTGGGGTCAGTAATGGGCTGGATGAGGGAAAACAAACTCAAGCTAAATCCAGAGAAAACAGAGGTACTTGTGATAGGTACCCCGAGTCCAGGCAGGGAAATTTGTCATCCAGTCCTGGATGGGGTCACGCTTCCCCTAAAGGACAAAGTTCGCAGTTTGGGAGTACTCTTGGACTCATCTCTACAGTTATCATCTCAAGTAGATGCGATGGCCAAGAGTGCTTGGTACCAGCTTCGGCTGATACGCCAACTGTGACCTTGCCTTGACAGAAAGGACTTTGAAACAGTAGTACATGCACTGGTAACCTCTCAATTAGATTTCTGTAATGCGCTCTACATGGGGCTACCTTTGTACCAGGTTTGGAAGCTTCAGTTAGTTCAAAATGCTGCAGCCAGATTGGTTGCTGGAACTTCTAGATCAGATCATATAACTCCAGTATTAAGATTTCTTCACTGGCTGCCTATTAGCTTCCGGGCTCAATACAAAGTGTTGGTTATTACCTATAAAGCCCTACATGGCTTGGGCCCGTGTTACTTGAGGGAACGCCTCTACCCATACAATCCGCCCCGCACTCTCAGAACTACAGGGAAATGCTTACTTGAATATCCTAAGACGAGATTGGCATCAACTCGCCAAAAAGCATTCTCTTCTGAAGCTCCCACATACTGGAACAAGCTCCCGGAGGAGATAAGACTGAGCTCCTCCTTAGATGCCTTTAAGAAAGCCTTAAAGACCCATCTTTTCCGGTCTGCATATCCTTCTGACCCCTTGTAGAAATTGTTCCCTGTTGAAGATGCTTTTATGACTGGCTGATGTTATTAATGTTCCTTACATGTGATTTTAAGAAAGTTGTTCAATTACATATGTATTAGTGGTTTTATTTATTTTGTATTTTATATATTGTGTAATTTTATTCAATGTTATGTATATTTGATGTTACTGTGAACTGCTTTGATCGCTGCGGAAAAGCGGTATATAAATAAAGTTTTTATTATTATTATTATTATTATTATCTGCAAAATGCCATGTAAATTCTTCACATCGGGTCTCCGAGTGGTCTGCATTTTCTATTTGAGGGTGAGTGTGTAAGAGACCCCTGACCACTCAGAACAGCTCTGCTGGATGACTTTGTGAAGATGCAACACTGGCAGCAAAAAATAATTTCTTTGCTGTCTGCACTGCCACTGCTCATAGATGAGCCATATGCATGGATTTGCAGATATGTTAGTTCACAATACAGGAATATCTAAAGAGAATTTACAGCACAGCAGTTTTCTAGAAGTTTTGTTTGATAAAGTAAATCTGTTTATTAATAATTTTTGCCAAGTGGTAGATTTGCTATGTCATATCAGTACTGATTTCTGAAAAGTAGCTAATGAGGCAAAATAATATATCCATTATAGTTCACTTAAGTCCATTGCCTCTTTCACTCTTATATGTTATGAGGAAGATCCCTGATTAGATTTCCCAAATTAAAAACAGGAAAGTTTCTTAGTTTTGTAGCAAAGGTGTTGATTAGACAGAGAGAAGTTTTAGGGTGTGGTGCTCCAAGTGTATTAGAAATGTCAAAAGGCACCTCATTATTAGCATTTCCTACACTCCCTCCAACTAGTTTTTCCTTTATAACATGGACAGAAAATTGGTGTGCCTAGTATTGTTTTTCTAAAGTAAAAAAAACATGTAATTCCTCAGCTGAAGAAACCAATACTCATTTTTTACTACCAAAACTGCCTGCCCTCTTAAATCTTGGAAAGAGATATATTTGTACATGGTACACATATTTTGTTATCAAAGACCAAAGACTACATGCTTAGACTATGTGTAACCACCCTGGGGTGATTCCAGTTTCTATACTCAAGATATGGCAAAAGGTCACAGCTGCGGCTTGCCGAATCTTCAGCAGGTGTATCCTCTGTGGGGTTCTTATTTCCTGTTTATATCATGGGACAAGCTGAGGTAGGACCTCAGGGAGTTCAGCAGTAAGCAGTGAAATAAAAGAAAGGCGGCAAGATGTTAGACGGATGGCCCCAGATTTCCCTTTGACTTCATGACTTGTGGTGTACTGTGGAGAACGGTGGCATGACTAAACATACTTTGCAGAACGTGCTTCGTCACTGTGAGGGGAAGGAGCAGCGATAGGAAGTAACACAACATGCCAAACCACTGCAGATTTTGTTAAGTCTAATACCTCTGGATACATAGAGGACATTTATCTGTTTATTAGGGCTCTCTATAGTGTCTCTCTTGAGGAAATCATGACCTGGTTTGCTATTGTTCTTGCAGTCTGCAGGGTTACTAGACAGAATTTCTTAATTACTAGCTTTGTTGTTGTTTTTGTTGTGTGTATTCACGTCCTTTTCAACCTGTGGTGATCCTAAAGGATTTTCTTGCAAGATTTGGAGGTTTGCCATTGCCTTCCCCTGAGGCTGAGAGCATGTGATGTGTCCATGGTCACCCAGTGGGTTTCATGGCTGAGCTGGGAATGAGCTGGCTGTGCTCACCACCAGGGACAGGTGGTGAGAACTTTCAGCAATATCAGGGTAATCAAAAAAGGGAGACCCTAAGGACACACAGAACTATAAAGTTAGTAGGGACTCCTAGGGTCATTTAAACCAACCCCTTGCCAATGGAGTTAAAACATCCCTGACAGATGGCCATTCAACATCTGCTTAAAATCTTAAAAAAAAAGAAAGAAAGAAAGAAAAGAAGAAAAAAAGAAAAAGAAAGGAGAGTCCACCATCTTGTAAGGTGAACAATATACACAAGAGGCATACAGATGCAAGCATATATGGAGTTGTTCTTTGCAGGGAGGAGCCTTCCTGATTTCAAAAGCAGCATTAATCGAAAGGCTTTGATCCTAACTTTAAGGCTTACCATGATTAAACTGTCATAAAAATTATATCATAAACAGTGATTATCATGTAGAGCATCTACAAACTTATCTCTGGTTTAAATTGCACCATGCCTATGTTATTGAATATTATAAAGATCTGTGTATGTATATCTGACCATAAATTTGTGTGTGCTGTGTGCCTTACTATTTCATTCAATGTTGGAATAGATGAGAGCAGGGTAAAAAAGAAGAACCAGGCTTCTTGCAAAAAGTGAATATTCTTCATTACACAAATTATGAAGAATAAGTGAGAGAGAGAATTCTGGCAAAGAGAATTCAAGTGTAGCTGGTATTCACTGCTTTGCTTCAGTAATGATCTGACTCTTCGTAAAAATATGTGAGCAGCTGTCACCGAAGTCCACAAACAAACTATATGTATAAATCAGAGACATGTTTTGACCTGAGAAAGAATCTATGCAAACAGGTATGTCTGGTTCATAAAAGTAGGAAAGGTACTTCCACTTTAGTCCCCTCCAGTTTATCGCAGTCAGGAAACATTCCCCCCTGGGTAAATAAACTTCTTCCGACCAAATTTAAATATGACTCATACCTTGTCAGAGAGATTTCACTAAGTGGGATGATATGATAAAAAGCAGGAACACTCTCAGAGAAATCTCTGACACACTAAGAGTTACCATGTGTGCATGTACATGCATGTCACCTAATATGAACACACACACACACTGCCATCAATACATATTCAGAGGTAGCTGTGCTGGCCATGTAGCAAAATAAAACAAAAACCACAAAAAAGTGACTATTGTTATTGGCCAGCCAAAATGCAAAACACTCATAATGCAAGCTTTCAAAGCTCCACTGGCTTCTTCATTAGGCAAAGGATGTTTAAACAAAAATCATACAGGAGGAAGAGTGATGGTGCTGGAGTCACAGGCCTACATTTTGTATAGATGTCTCTGCTGCAATTCAGTTAGTTTGGAGGGATCTCAGTAGGCTGGTACCATACCTCTCTTGGCCATGTGGTGAATGAGACAAAGGACAATGCAATTCGGAGAACACTGAATTTCTCAAGAAGTCTTCTTCATATGATTTTTAAACATCTTTTGCCTGATGAAGAAGCCACTGGAACTTCAAAAGCTTGCATGATATGTTTTGTGTATTTTGGTTGGCCAATGAAGATGTACATAGGTTTTATTTTTATAAAAAATAAAATCTTTTGAATCAGTTTTAACTTACTCCTGTTGTTTAATATGTTTTCACCTGTCCCTGAGTCTCCAGAATCTGTTCTTCTGCTTTAGCCTATAGCATTGTATAATAAGTGCCAATGGTTTTTGTAGGAATCACCAAAATAGCATAATTTGGGAGTGGGAGATATTCTAATAGATATTATTAAAACATTCTTTCAATAGTTGTATTATTTACTGTTGGGTACCCCAAAATGTAATGATTCCACTGTCGAAATTAAAATATTATGCCCTTGAGCCATTGTAAATGTTAAGGGAAAGTCTGTATATTTGCATTGTCTCCTTCAAAAATTAATTTGTATCTATGAATTGGATTTGGTAAAGGAGGAATGTAGAGCAGAGGGAGAAAAGGTGGATATTAGGGCTTGGTCAGTGAAGATGTCAAATTAGAGCCAGAGGTGTGAACTGTTTCCCCACTTCATTCTCTGCCCTCACTTATTTTCTTTCTATTTTATAAACAGTCACAAGGCCTTAGCTTTCCTTTTCAATACTGTTTCCCCTTACAATGCTGATACAGAGCTGATTGTAAAAAACCCCCAAGAAGATTGAGATTTCCCAGATGTCAAATTGTGACTGAGTTTACACAGTCACTTGTTAGTACTATGCACAGTGATGTCCAGAATGTGTATGGTCCTGCTTAACTTTTCCAATTTAAGCATCAAATGAAGATACATATTTTCCACATTATACATAAAAATGTGTCAGACTTGTGTCTGCTGCTTGAAATTTGCCCTTAAAACAGATATGTTTTACTTAGAGGCAGTTAAAATTTGATATAAATATCTTTTTTGTTGTCAGTTTATAACATTTTCCCCCTTCTCGTCTGTGATTACATATCTATTTATGTACTGTATATAAAGCAGGGCTGTGTATTTCCACAGTGCATGGTACTGTTCGTTGTTACTGGAATGGGTGAGGTGAAATTTGTAGACTGGGGCATTTTACTTGTGCCTAGGAACATAAAAAGACAACTATCATTGAATGAGACATTCTGCAGAATGATCACTGCAGTATTAAAGACAGCTCCCATGATGGTGCATAGTGAAAGTAGGGTTCCATCCCTGAGGGCTCGAAACCGGGAAAGTGGTTTTAAAATGTAGGACCTTTTTTTTTTTCATTTCCTTGCCAGGAAATTAAAAAAAAAAAGGTCCTACATTTTAAAACCTTGTCCAAGGCCTCCCTGGGGCCTGGGAGACAACGTCCCCCGAACCCCAGGGAAGGCTTGGAGGACGCCGCTTTCGAGGCCTCCCTGGAGCCTGGGAGACAACGTCCCCCAAGCAGCAGCCGAGGAGAAAGGGGAGAGGAGGAGAAAAAGGAAAGGGAAGGAGAAAGAAGAAAAGGAGGAGAAAGAAGAACAGGGAACAATATAAAAAGAAGAGGAGGAGGAGGAAGAGGGGAAGTAAAGAAAAAAGAGGAAGAAAAATAAGAAGAGGAGGGGAACAGAAAGAAGAGAAGGCGGGGAAGAAAACAAAGAGGAGGAGGAGGAGGAAAAAGAAGAAAAAGAGAACAAAAAATAGGGGAAGAGGAAGGAAGAGAGATACCTTGCCGGCAAGGCTCTTTTCTGCCCTCGGCCCGCGCGAGGGACCAAAGAGGAGGCACTCCTCCTCTTGAGGCTGGCTGGCCAATGGGGAGAGTGGAGCTGGAACAGCCCCACCTCCTGCTAACAGTCACAGGCTCCTGCAGCAGGGGAGGGCTGTCCAGCCATTGGCCAGCCAGCTTGAAGGGCAGGAGCTCCTGCAAAAGCACACAGGGCCAGGGCAAAAAGGCTGCAGCAGCAGCCGCAGCAGCAATGGCGGCGGCGGCTGCAGAACAGCCGCGGTTCTTGCGGCGGCGGCAACCAGCTTAACCCGGGCCAAAGAGCCAAACCGTGCCGTGACCGTGCCAAGTGGCCAAAAATCCGGTTTGTCACGCCCCCAGGAGGGTTATGGCAACCCTATGTGAAAGGGGCTGCCATAGGTTGTCAAAATATATAAGATTTTGAAAGAAATCTAGACTGGGCAAACTGTTCACTGATTGTTAAACTCAAATCAGCCTACAGGAATCAAATCTGAGTAGTTTAACCACGGACTGAGAGCAGTCCTCTGAAAAAAAGCATCCCAAAGACAGAGGACTCATATTGGAACCTCTGTTCTATCCAAAATCCTACTGAGCACTTGCTGGCCATGCAGAAGTGCAGATGAAAGTGGTTGGCCCCTTCCCTCCTGGGATTTTCCTCTCAAAAGGGAAGAAATTCATTTCCTCTTTAAGTAACAGGAGGGAATTCATTTAGGACAGCTCCAGAGAGTCTATGGAATCCTGGGATTTGAGTTTGGTGAGTTATTTAGAATTGTTTGTCAGTACTTTCTATTGCTTCACTAAACTACAAATGCCAAAATTCTGCATTCATGGCAAGTTAAAGTAGTATCTAAATACTATAACTGTGGTGTAAAAGAGACCTAAGACTGTGTGAGGAGTGATTTGCTCCCTTCTGTAGCCCCCGAGGTGCTGTCTCTGGGATCTCATGGGACCTTCTGTGGGCAGTAAGGTGGAAATTATGTATTAAATAGAAAAATATTCCCTCATTTTTTCATAATGAAAATCTCTGTTCTGAATTGTACTATCCTTCTCACAGTTAGTCTGCCTATGTGTTCAATTCTGTGTGTTTAATTCTGGCCAAAAAGATATGGTTTTGTAAAAAATATGTTCTTGATTGAACCACATGCTATACTTTACCATGTGTTCCATGTGGAATACTTCTGGGCATGTTAATCAGTTATCAATTAAAAGTGATGTAATAACAGTGAGTAATAATAATAGGGTTTAATAGTGAGTAATGATAATAGGGATTACTATTACTATAACAGTAATCCCTGGATATAATATGTAGTTGAAGGTGGAGTATATCACCATAGACACCTGGACAACAAGTGTTTCCTTCAGGGGAGATATGAAAGGAAGAACACATACTAAATATAAAATGGCTGTGCTAGTAGACAAAGGCTGGTTCCAAGTTTTGATGAGACAACATCCAGGTATTGTTAACTTATTCCAAATACTCCAGATGAGATCTGTAGCTGGACATCAGGCAGAGAACATGAAAATGATTGCAAATATGACTAATCTCATGGGGACAAAACTATTTGCACAATTAACATCACATCTTGTTTGACCATTCAATTTCTGTTTACTGTGGCAACAGGTGGCTCCCTGTATAAACCTTTCAAGGATGACTCCCTGTATATCTGTTAGTCAAATTGAATACAGTGGGCACTCCAGCGTTGAAAATCATTTGATTTAGTTTATATGTTCTTAAGGTTGAATTGGCAGAAATTTTGTGCCTGTGCACTAAGAAGCTGAAATACCAGGACATTACAATACTGTACTGATGTTGTATTGATATTACAGTACTAATATCAGTATTGTAGCACTGATAACGTAAAGAATTGAAGGACAAAAAAGAGTTCTAATGAGAGGATGACCTGATTAGACTAGTTTTGTTGCCAAAATAAAGGGGCCTGTCATGTTGAAAATTGAAACACACTATAATCAGTTTTTCACCAAGATGTTGATAACTCTTAGAGACTCTTGCCCATCTTTCTAGTGATGAGAATGACACCTACATTAAAAATGAAATGAAAGTATTTTTTTCTGTGTGATATTGTCATGAAATTCCATAGTCTGTATGCTTTGTTGTTGTTGTTGTTGTTGTTGTTGTTGTTGTTGTGTGCCTTGAAGGTGTTTATGACTTATAGCGACCCTAAGGTGAATCTATCATGGGATTTTCTTGGCAAGAAATGTTCTGAGGAGGTTTGCCATTGTCTTCTTCTGAGTCTGAAACTGTGTGACTTGCACAAGGTCACCTGGTGGTTTCATGACTAAGTGGAGAATCAATCCCTGGTCTCCAGAGTTGTGGTCTAACACTCAAACCACTATGCCATGCTGCCTCTCTAGTCCCTATTCTATTGGCTAGTTTTTTTAAAAAAAATAATCTAAAATTGAGACTTTGACAAAGAATTAAAAAGAGAGAAAAAATTGGGGTTTAAACAGCGAAAATTGCATGAAAATCTCACAATCACGATTAACATTTCCACACATCATAATTAAAGTGCCATTATCCCAGGAAATCCTGTGAATTATTTGTTGCTGTTTGTTGCCTGTTTATTCCCGGGATAATGGCTTTTTAATGATGATGTGTGTGAAAATGTTAATCACGATTTTCATGAGATTTTCACTGTTTAACCCCCTGATTTCCCCTATGTGATAAAGTGCAATGTCTCAGCCTTTGCATGTTGACATTCAAGATCTGAAGAGGACTTATAACTGTGTTAAGCTGATGCAGTTACACTGCACCACAGGATCAGAAGCTTTGATGGCCTCATTCTCTGAAAGACTGTGATGATATCTTTTGAACTAGTTTATATTTCCTCCTCAGATCTTCTTTGTCAATATGGGAAGGTTGAGGGTGGAGAGACAGGTGTGTATGCCCCTGTCTCTCCTTCACAGTTAAGGATGTTTGAATGGGGAGTGACTTATTGCTAGTTAAACCTTGGCTGTGGAATTGGGGTGCTTCACATAGGAATCTGTGATTTAAATAAATTACTGACAAGACACTAAACACCTTCTTGCCAAGGTTCATAATGAAAGACTGCTGCAGGTTCTCTGATAGTCTAAGGGAAGAAAATGGTAGGGTTGGATGTTATGGAAACTGGGTTATAATTAAGGGGAAAGCGTACCATTTAATATACTATATTCTGCTTGGATACAACAGTAAAGTAAAAACACAAGAAAGCCATCTGATCAAGTTTTAAGATGACCTTCACTTATTCTTCAGCTTTCCTTTGCCCAGATAGAGGCACAAAATACCCTTACTTACTCTTTCATGCATCACACTATCTTCATAAAAGAATAAACTTTTACATACATGTTTTGTTTTTAACAATTAAGTCAATATCTGACTGTCCTGTATCTTTAATAATCTTAACCTTATAATTTGTATTACAGTTGCCCCTACATTTTCATGGGCTTCAGATCCGCAACTCTCACTTACTTGAGAGGAGCAAATGGAGGCAGTTAAAATGGGATATGTACCCGCAGTCACGTGCTCCCATTCCAGCCTATGGGGCTTGAATATCTGTGAGTTTCCATTTTCGCAGGGGGGTCCAGAAAGGATCCTACACAAAAACGGAGGGCTGATTGTAATCAGTTCCTCTATTTTCTTGCAGCATAAAGCAGTATCAGCTAAAAAACTAGGTACATCAACAAAAGAAGTACAGCTTCTTTAGGATTCCCCATTGGGGGCAAATTTCCTATAAGTTATTGACTCTTTACACTGATATGGTCAAGAATACTGTCTTGCACCTGTGTATATTAACAGACATACATATATTATACACTGGATCTAAACAAACTGATACAGGTTGTGTATCCCTTATCCAAAACATTTGGAACTAGAAGTGCACTGTATTTTGGATTTTAAAAAAAAATTTTGAATACCTGTATTTGCATATATGTATGTAATGAAATATCTTGGAGATGAGGCTCAAGTCTAAAAACAAAACTCATTTATGTTTCATATACACCTTAAACATATATTTTAAATACTTTTGTGCATAAAACAAACTTTTTATACGTTAAACCATCAGAAAGCAAAGCCACCATGGAAAAAGTTTTGGTTTTTAGTGTATTTCAGGTTTTGGAATTCTGGATATGGGAGACTCAACCTGTATATGACTTGGGTCCAAGCCATCTGAAAAAAAACACACACACACCCTTCCTATACAAGCTTTCCTGGGCTTTGAGATCTGCAGGGAAGGCTCTTCTCTTTGTCCTTTCACCCTCCCAAGCATGTTTTGTGAGGACATGCAGGAGGATCCAGTGGTGGCCAGCCTGGCCCTCTACTTGGTATTCTTCTGCAGACAAACAACTGATAGCATTGAACCACACAGCATATAACCAGTAGGAAATAAAAAATCAATAAGTCAGTCATTGCAAATTTTGTTTTAGTGGAACTTCAAATAAAGTACCTTTAAAAAAACCGGGCTATTATGTTACGCTAGTTTTACGTTCTGTCCCTGAGCAGTGCTTAAAATATATATTAAATATATATTAAAAAATAAAATCTGCATTTTCTCTCAGTATGTTGTACAGCATAGCACATAGCTAATATCTTGAAACAGTTTTGTTTAATTAATCCCTCAAAGTTACTAACCACACTGGGATACATGAAATTTGAATTGGTTTTTCTTCAGCCTTGCTTGGAATTTCAGTAGAATCTGTGTTTAATTCTTAAATTGCAAGATTCTGCGTCCACAACTGCTTAATTGAAGTACAAGCTTCCTTTTTTTTATTAAAAAAAGGCCCTTTACTAGATCAGGTGCTAGCATCTAACATGCCTCATCCTTTCTGCCAACTTGTAACTCAGCTCACTGGCAGAGCTCAAACCTAGTTTCCATGAACCAACAAGGTGATCCTGCAATAATATGAGCACTTGTGGGGGGGAGGGATTGCATGGTATTGTAAAGCAAAAATCCAAGGTTTTTCTACTCACAGGTAGACTATTTAAAATCTATTGACCTGTGAGAGAGAAAGGGCATATATTTCTGATTCTTGAACATTATAACATTGTTATCAGAAATATTAATGAAAGTGAATTTTATAGATTCAGGATTTGCCCTTTATATGGAGTACAGTTTATTAAAACCATTTAAAACAGACCAGATCCATGCATCCTTATTCAACCCACATTGCCTCATTAATGCTTGATATTGACCCTTCTGTTTAACTTGCACACTGAACATATCACAGATAAAGCAGGATTAGATTCAGAGGAAGGAGTTGTGAATATTGGTGAAATACTATACTACTAACAGAAAATACCAAAGACTTGGAATGACTACTGAAGAAAGTCAAGGAAGAATGTGCAAAGGTAGGGTTACAGTTGAAGAATAAGAAACCAAATTATGAGCACAGGTAATTTACTTAACTTTAAAGTAGGCAATACAGATACAAATACAGTCAAAGATTTACTGTTCCTTGACTCAGTCATTCTATCCCATTGCATTTCCCATTCTGATATATGGTTGTGAAAGCTGGACAGTGAAGAAAGCTAACAGGAAGAGAATCATTTGAAAAGTGGTGCTGGAGGAGAGTTCATTGAATACCGTGGACTACTAAAAGGACACCGAAATGGGTGTTAGAGCAAATCAAACCTGAACTGTCCCTGGAAGCCAGGATGACTAACCTGAGTCTGTTCTACATTGGATACATCGTGAGTGGATGCAGAGGAGCCTTTAAAAGCTGCCTTGCCGGTCTACAACTCTCCAGCACAATTGAGTGGATGCAGATGAGCCTTTAACACCTGGGTGTTAGCTCCAAGGATACTGAGCCTTTCTTCCACCTGGGCCAGAGACAGTGGTGGCAGAGGAGTTGGGAGGTTGCTTTCTTTCTTATTTTATGTGGGACTCAAGAGGGGAGATACGTCATCTGGACGGTGATTGGGTGAGAGGAGGATGATAAAGAAGGATAGCCACGTCCACCCTTAGCTGTCCTATTTATTTTGATTGTTTACATTGTTTTAATGGTTTAACTATTATAACTGTTATTGTGTCCTATTATTATGTAATGGTGGGGGTTGTGAGGGGACAGTATAATGTGACTATTGCTTATATTTTGTATTTTTATTCTATGTTGTTCATTGTTAATTGTTTTATTATCGTTTCTTTTGTAATCGACCTTGATTCCTCCAGGAAAAGGTGGAATATAAATAAATTATGTAATTATTATTATTATTCATTAGAAAAGACAATGCCATTAGACACGGTAGAAAGCAGTAGGAAAAGAGGAAGACCACATTACAAGTGGATAGTAGTCAAGGCTCTGAATTTGCAAGACTTTGTTGATAACAGGGGTGACTTAGTGGTCTCTCATTCATAGGGTTGTTATAAGTCTAAATGAACTTGATGGCAGTTAACAACAAATTTATGCTGACTTTATAGAGGTATATCTCTCTCCTACATATGCAAGCAGCAGGGTATGAATGTGTTTATCTTTAAACATGTATAGTATTTCACCAATTTGCACCAAAATCAAAACATTGCATCCCAGAGTATTAGAGACAGAGCATTCTGTCTGGAGCAGAGGCAGAGGGAAAAATTCACCAGTGGCTGTTAGGACTGTCTGGATAGATAACAACTGAATCTCCATGTTCAGAGTTAGGAATGGAATTGTCACTCAGTGTACTTCCCTGCTATATTTCCTAGATGCAAATCTGGGCAGCTGCTGGTGAAGTAATTAATGAACTTAACTAGTTCCAAAAAGCACAATCATAGCCCAGGTCTTGTGCTAATTCTACTTAAAGTAGACCTATGCTATGAATATGGCTTTTTAGTCATACCTAACCTTTGCTCCACTGATTTGAATGGGTCTGCTTCGGGTGGGAATAATGCATTTTGGTCTTTCCTCCTACATTTCAAAATGTACTTTGACAGCATGGAGTATGCTAAAGAGATATAGATGTAATATCCTGAGCTTTAGAATTATCAACTGAGCTCAAAGGACATAAAGAAATTGAAAGCAATAATAGAAGAGGATGGCTGGCAATTAATTCAGAACACAGAGAAAAAGTCTTCCCGCTTTTGTTTCTTGCTATCATAATAGCACTTTGTGGGCTTGTGTGGGCTTGTACCGCTGAACATGAGAGCTCAGCAAAGGGGGAAGGGAATCAAATATAATTTTGTTCAAAACACCAGCAGAGCTTTTGATTTGGAAAGGAGAAGAAAGATCCAGGGGCCATGTGTGTAGGCTGGCTAGGCAGTAGGATTCCTCCTCCCATTCCTAAGGGTGTTTAAACAAAAACAAAAAAAACACCTTAAACATATTAACCTGATCCCTCAGTTTCAAGTTGAATGTTCTTCTACATTTTAAAACTATAATTACTTTAATTGAACTGTGTGATTAGCAGCAGTGTGCAATCTTGGCAAGGAAAAAATGTGGATCTTTCTGTCACACCCCCAAATATATTCACTGTTCCTTTACTTTCTAGACAGCTCCTTGAAGGGAGCTGTGCAGGTAGGGTTGCCATACCTGAGGGCCTCCAAACCGGGAAAAATGTAGGACCTTTTAAAAAAAATTTCCTGGCCAAGAAATTAAAAAAGGTCCTACATTTTAAAACCTTGTCCTCCTTCCCGGCTTGGGAGGAAGCCTCGGCCTCCTCTCAGGCCGGGAAGGGGCGCGGGGGCTGCCTGTCCTCGCGGCCATCGCTGCGGTGGCAAGCAGCTTCCTCCTCCTCCCAGGCCCCGGCCAGGCCTTGGAGGACTCTGCGATTGCGGAGCCGCCTCCAAGGCCTCACCAGGGCCTGGGAGGGAGCATCTCCGCGGCCAGAGCTCCAACCGCGGAGAGCGCTCCTAGGCCTCAGCAAGGCCTTGGAGGCCCCCACGGAGTGCGCCGGGGCAGAGGTGGCCGCGGGTGGTGCCGTCCCGGTTTTGGCACCAAACCGGACCGGGACCAGGTCGGCACCGCCCAAAGAGGGATTGTCCCGCCTATAGGCGGGATATGGCATCCCTGTGTACAGGTATGATAAAGCAGGCAACCAGAGACAATAACCTCAGCATAGAAACAGGTTTCAGCATTTGGGAGTCAGTTGGGATAGGAGTTGCACAAGGTTCTGCTGTAAGGAGTAGGCTGGGGGAGAAAGAAAGAACCTCATTTCATGTAAGGCATCCATGCTACGCTGAAACTCTTGTCTTTCTCAATTCAAATCCCTATGGCAGAAACCTGATGGGAGCAGCAGAATGCAAGATGGCTCTGAATAGAGATGTTAGTCTGTGTTGTATGAGTAAATCTTTGTTTGCTGCCAAGCTTTCATTATCGTGTACTTTGGTACTGTTGTACAATCTGGTATTGTTGCAGGGTTCTCCCCTCTGCCTTTGTGTGTGCGTCTGAAAAAGAGATAAAAATCAAAGTGAAGTGCCTTTTTAGCTTAGCAAACTGATTGCATAGTGTTTTCATGAATGTTTGTTAAGTTTGTCAAATAGTTTCTGAGCAAGGCTGCAGAGCGATGCTTTTAAGGAAAAGAGCAACCACATTGATCAAAGGGCAGCTTCCCTGTGAGGAAAGGTTACAGTATTTGGGGTTCTTTAGCTTGAAAAGGTGGTGTGTAAGGGGAGGTACAACAGAGTTATGTAAGAAATATTTTCCCTCTCTCATAAGACTTTATCACACGAGGTTTGAAAAGTGGAATTAAAGTAAGATAGCAGCATCTGTGTCTGTCCAGTAGTTGGTCAGTCCATCCACTGCTGGAGTGCTCTTTTTCATAGGATGATCAGTCCTCCCCCTTTTCCAGCATATGTCCTACATTTCTGCCCAGGAGGAATCCCTAAATGTCCTCCATTTGGAGCATGACCAAAAAGCATGAATTTATATTAGTGGATCTAGCTTTTATTTTGCAACATCCTCCATTTTTCTCAAATGCCCTACATTTTAAGGTGCCTTGTCCTCCTTTGCAGTTAAAACATCTGGTCATCCTGCCTTTTCACTGATGCACAAAACCTATCAATGCCTCTCAGTCACACTGCTTTTTCCACTGTTGATGCATGTGTGATAAGTTCCTCATGAAGAAGTTCCAATATGCATTATTCCCAAGCAGGCTGTCCCCCCCCCCCCCCCGTTTAGTTTAGTTTATTATAAAAAACTTTTTAACTGAATGATTTGCCATGATCACAAAAATTCTGCTAAAATTAAAAATAAATACATACTGAAATACATGCTGGGAATAGGGCAGGGAGACGGGCTATGGAGGCCAGCATGTGGAAGACAGAGGTCAGCCTCCTCTTCCCTTCCCAAATGCCTTTTGGTCTGTATTTATTTTTATTTATTTTTAATTGTAGCACAATTGTGTGATCATTGCAAGTAGCATCGTGGCAATTTGTAAGGGCTGTGTGATAATGACTGTCCCCAACACATTATGTTTGTATTTCATAGACTAATGCAATTGTGGCATCATAAGCCTGGTATAATAATGTCCTTATACTACTAGAACCAATGGTTTTCTGCTGAACAGAATAAAGGAGGATTCCGGACTGATAAAAGGAAGCTGTTTTTCATAGAAGACATATTTAAATTGTGGAATTCACTGCCACAAGTTGTAGCGATAGCTGATAAATTAGACAGTTAGAGAATTGGACCTATTCATGGTGGATGGTGCCATCATTAGACAGTAATTCAAATGGTTATTTCTTAACTTCAGTATGAAGTTAGTATGCTTGTGAATACCAGTATTTGGGGAATATGAGTAGCAGGGTGCTACTGTTTTCACGTCCTGCTTTTGAGCTTCCCAGAGCCAACTAACTGGCCACTGTGGGTGGGATTGCTGGACTAGGCAGGCCCTCAGTTTGATCCAGCCATGATTATTTTTTAATAATCTTTAAAAATAATTTTTTTCAGGGATTCCCTTCAGTTAGGAATAAAACGTGCTTTGTAACAAAAATATTGTACTAATCACCCTCAGTTTCAGTTCTGGAGAGCAAGGCTTCTGTGTTCTTTCTGAGCTGCTGTTAAAGGTCATTTCCTTTTGTTGACATGGCAGCTGTTGTATTTCCCCTTTGACCAACAGAAGTGTATTCAGAGATGTCATGGCTGGATCAGAAAGGTATTAGTAAAGTAACAGCATAGCAGAGCTCCCAGACCTTGTTTAACTAGATGCTAACCAGATGAAATAAGAAAAAGGAAATGTATTAATTTCTCTGAAATTTTGTTTCCTTTATATAACTGTGAAAACTTTCACAGTAGCTAGTGAGGGGTGGGGAACACACTCACACCTAAGCTAAAAATGGGTAGAGTCAATAAAAGATTGTAGATTAAGACCACATGCAGTTGACACTTTTGAAGATTTTAAGAAAACAAATCTTTGCCTGTTGCCAATATATCTAATAGGAGAAACAGAATGAATTTTCTTGGAGAGAATGTTCCAGAAATAGGGTGGTATAGTTGAAAAGATTTCCAAATTGGTACCAGAGACTCAGCACAGTTAATTTGACAATAATTGCAATGTGTAGGCAGACGCATGAAAAAGGAGCAAAGTAGCTTGGTACCAAGTTGTACATTATTAAGCTTTATAGATAAATACTGGCCACTAGAATTGTGCTCAGAAACAGTTAGCCAGTAAAGATGCTTCAGAACTGCTGAGATATTTTCCCTCTGATTCATTGCACTCCAGAATCTGACATAGTAGATGTTACTGAAAACTTTTCAGAGGAAGACTCCATATAATGCATTGTAATAATCAAATGTAAATATTACTGATGAATATCCCCAGTAGCAACAAGACTTTCTGTGCATCATGTTTTGCTTTTGTGAGCAGTTGGTCTACTCATTCAACTGTCAGAAGTGTGCCATGGAAGCTAGTATCTCCTAAATTGTGGGTGTGATAATTTAGAGGAAGGTAAAGATCAAGACTGTGATTTAGCCAAAATAATCACAGTGATTGTCAAAGAAAGAGCAAGAAAACAGATCTGAAATATGCTACTCACTTCAAGATCAACCAGTATGTGCTGTTTGGTTTTGAAATTTTCTAAGAAATCTGACTTTCTAACAATGTATGCCCTTCTTGCTGTCTGATGAAGCCTAATGGAAATTAGCTAAGCCTCCCATTATAGCATAGATCACCATTCCTGTAAAACTAATTTCATGAATTACTGGACTTAGCAGTATGGGAAATCAAATGCATATGGTGTCAGATCTGATTTGGAAGTTGATGTTGACTGAAAAGAGCAAGTGAGAAGCCTTGTGTTTATCCATACAAATGACTGCCTGCTTTGTGTAATCAACACTAATGCCTTTTCTTTTTGTTTCAGAAAAAAGCATGGCAGACCATAAAAACAATTGTCAATTTGCCAATCATCAGTCCTTTCAAGAAGCGCTACTCCTGGGTTCAACTGGCTGGTCACACAGGTGAGAATTCTTCCTTTCTTTCTTGATGGATCTATTGTAAATAGAAAACTTGTTATAAAAATTGTTTAAAAAATGGGAAAGATTCAAAACTGCCCACTGTTCCCCTCTTATTCTTGAACACTCCCAGCTGTATAATTTAGCCTTCCAGATGTTTAGGGCTACATCAAAATGTGAGCTCGGGAATGATGTGAATTGTGATCCAAACCAAAACATTTGAAGGGCACAAGGTTGTAGAAAGTTGAAAGAATTGAGCAAGAGGAGAAAGAAAAACATGGTTTATAAAATGTGGCCTTAAAAAGAAAACCTGGCCTCTGAACATTTGAGATTAGGCAGCATGCATATTTCATCAAAGTTATGAAAATAGGATCATGTTAATTGACTGAGAAGTTCAGTCAGATGTGATCTCAGCTCACATATGAGTCTTGAAAAGACCAGATGTTACGTAATACTATATGTTTCTCACATTTGCTAATGGAAAGAAAAGCCTGAACTCAATGTTTCTGACAAGGCACAATAACCAGGAGATTGGTCATTAATGCTTGCATGAGTATAGAGTCTGTTTTGTGATTTCAAATGATGAATCATGCTTGAATATGTAGCTAGTTGTTCTAAGGCTTGTTTTTCCACTAGTTGGCTGGAGAATTTGGCATCCAGATAAGACATGTCCACTACTTTCGCCTGACATCTGCTTTCTCTCCACAAATTAGAACAAATGCAAACCATATATATCTATTATATATATATATTCACCCAATGCCCACAGAATAAAATAACTCTGTCTTAGTGTTATATACCACAGACCAACCAGAACCAGTCACTGTTTCTCTGTTTTCCTCTGAAAGTTCTCTGAATTCAAAAGGACATTAATTAACATGAGGCCACTGCTGGAGTGTGCTGAAGTACACGTCACTAAGACCTGAAGGGAAAGTTGGGTAGGATAAGAGCTGCTTAAGCAGATTATGTTTCATTTAACCTTTGTAGAAATGGCTGAAATATCTGTTGGCCAAGTTTCCCCCCTCTCTTCTGGCTTCATGTGATTTATGCTTGGCTTCTTTACTGTTCCTGTAGTAATTCTCTGAGGTAAAAAGAAAGCATAAGTCAACAGAGCTATGTGCAGAGTTCTTTAGAGGAGGAAGAAAGGTAATAGGAAGTATTTTCTTGTGCAGAATCTGCTCCCATCCCATAAAAAGAGGATTAATGTGTTTAATTACAGCTAATTTTGCTCTAATTCCAAGGGAACTACATACATTCTAGTGCTGGTCACACATAATTGTGGCACTGCAACTTAGGTGAACCAGCTTATGTCTAAATAAAATGTATGATTTAAACTTAACCTCCTTCTCCTGTCTTCTGGAACATAAATTTGTTTCATGAGACATGGGCTAACATCACTAGAAAAACAGTTTCTTCTCAGGCAGTTATCTCTGCCCTTCTGGAATTAGCTTTGTTTGCGCTTCTGCTTGCATCAAGTCTTGTTTTCTTGGTTTTACGGCTTATGTTTGATCCCTTTTGAATCTCAGGGTAGTAAAACAGTGGAGCTGCAGGGTTCCTGGGCTATTGTAGCTTCTAGAGAACAGAGAACATGTATGCAGTCAAACTGCATGGCTTGACATCCAGACTTCGCTTTTTTGTTAATGATCGGTGACCGATTGGTCCTCTCTTGTGTGCTAAGAGCAGGTACAGTATGGAACTTGGTTTGGGACACAATGATAGCATTGGATAGATTTAATCATGTAATCTGGCTACTGGAATAATAACACGGTTTGGCTTGTTAACTTTCTGTACTGTCTAGTGTATCTTAGACTTGAACATTCTTTTATGACTACTGTAGACATTTTTACATGAGCTTTTGCTCAAATGGTTGGTTTTTTTTTTTATAGCCAGACACTGTTTGCACTGGTTGTTTTTTTACAAGCCTTATGTTATCTTTCCAGGAAAATCTTCTAACTAGGAGCCAGGGGTGTGGCATTCTGTACTTTTCCTTGCAGCATACTGAAAGTTGTCTGTGTTCATGGTGCTGTTTTCTACAGGGAGTTTCAAGGCAGCTGATGGTGGGACAATTCTCAAGCGCTACTCAGAGAATGAGGAGAAATGTTTTGAGCTGCTAATGAAAGATCCACTGCGTTCTTGTGTTCCTGTCTTCCATGGTGTGGTGGAAAGAGATGGCGAGTCTTATATCCAGCTGGATGACCTTCTAGCTAACTTTGAAGGGCCTTGTGTAATGGACTGTAAGATGGGAATCAGGTGGGAGATCTTTAAAAATAAACAGCAATGTACTGTCTCATTTTGGTTTCTTTGCTTGATTTCTGTGACTTAGGCTGCATCCGCACCGCAGAAATAACCAATTTGACACCACTAACTGCCATAGCTCAGTGGTATGGAATGCTGGGAATTATAGGTTTTTGAGACATTTAGACTTCCCTGTCAGAGAGCTCTGGTGCCACAACAAACTACAGTTCCCAGGATCCCATAGCACTGAGTCAAGACAGTTAAAGTGGTGTCAAACCGGATTATTTCTGCAGTGCAAATGCAGCCTTAGATGCCATATGAGCGGCGGCGGCGGCGGCCCCCCGTGCAATAAAGTCGCGTTTTGGGCCCCATCCGGTGCCCATCGCATTCCGTGCGCCCCCCCGCTCGCCCCCGTTAGAACGCGCTGAGGAGCGGTTTAAGCCCCATGCGATAAACTGTTGGCACTGTAATTTGCATGGGAATCGGCCATAAACCAGCACCAGAACATAGTAGTGTTACTACTATTGTAATATCAACAGTAGGAATGTGTTCAACTTTATAAATAACTCTGACTATTTAACTATTTTGAGGATCAGGCTTGTTCATAATTTAAAATTCGTATCTGGCACTCTCCTCCCCCTAGCTTGATTCTGTGGTGTTGTCTCATGAATAAAATAAGACACTGCTGTAGATTGGATTTCCCTCGAGGCCCCACTATCTTTCCAAAATGGTTCCAGGGGGTTGGGGGACCTTCCAGAACAGAATTCCAAAATTGTTCCTGGGGGGCTGGGGGACTGTAGTGGGGGATGGAAAGCTACTGACCACTAGGGGTGTATGGGAGTGACTGAACGCTCCCAATCTCACCTGATTTCAGAAGCTGGGCAGGGTCAGGCCTGTTTAGAATGTGGATGGGAGACCACCAAGGAATATGTGAGCTCTCCAGGCAAGGCTAGGAAGAATGTCTGTCTGAAACCCTAGAGAGATGCTATCAGACCATCTGGATGGACTGACTTTCTGTGTTGCTCCCTGTAGAAATCCAGTGAAGTAATGCTCAGTGAAGTCCTGTGTGTCCAGTATTTCTGCTTACTTTTGTCAACATCCTCTTTGTTGTCATCCAGAATTGATGGAAGAGTATCATTTCAAAAACTGACTTACTTTGGTCCCTCTCAGATTTGACTTGGTATCCTGAGAAGTGGTTGATTCCATTCCAGACTTAAACTGGTTTGGTTGAAAGCCAAAATTTCTAGATCAGCATTTGGAGAAATTACTTTTCTCAGACTATAACTGCCAGAACCCCACAGCCAGTGTGGCCATTAGCTGTGCTGGATGGAGAATTCTGGGAGATGCAGTCGAAAAAATGTAACTTTCCCCAGGTCTGCTTTGGAATATACATTTCTGAATGTCGCCTAGAGTAAATGGATTTAACTGTTTCTCTTGCTAGAGTTTTTTGGAAGCTACAGCAGCATTCTTTACCATTTCATCTTAATTAATAAAATAAAAATAAAAGACAATTGAGATTGAAGTTGAAGTGATGTCCTGTCTCTTAGAAAACTTGGACATCTTAGTTTTTATCTCTGTATTAAAGGCTTTCTCAGTTATTGTTTTTAGTGCCAATTCAGTAGTTATTTAGCATCCCAAAAATGCATATTAAAATCCCATCCTTTGCATAGCAGACATAACACTCTTATCTCTAGAATCTTTTTACAGTGGTGCAGAATTTGTGATGAGGTTATTAATGTACTTGTTTTGGTCCATATGTGTATTTTCTGCTCTTGAGTGAAATCATTTTAAAAAGTCAAGGCTTCTGATTCAGAATTGTCCATGGAAGTGGAATATATTATGCCTAGATTTATTCTGTGTCATCACTTCCATAGCAATAAAGAAGAATCAAGGTCATTCCTTAATTTTGACTAAATACTGTTGATCTGTCACCACATTTGATATTAGGACAAACAACTGGATTATGAGGTTCACAGAACTATTCTGCTCTTTATGAGTAGTTGGTTGACTTGAAAGGTTAGTGCTGGTTCATAGTAATACTGCGTCAGAATTAAACTGTCATATCCAACCTTCCCATGATTAAGGAGATTAGGAAATAGGGTTCCTAGTCCAACACTTGTGGTTTACAGGTATGCCTGAATCCTCATTGTAAAAGCAAAATAAAAATCCTAAAGAGGGGTTGGGATTATGCAGCCTTCCATAGTTGTTGGACTGCATCTCCCATTAGCCTTGATCAGCATATCTAACGGGTACTACCTGGAACAGAGCAATTCCTTTATAATTTCCTGTAAAACAAGCTTTCTCTTGTTGTAATTTCAAGTATCAAAGAAAAGTTCAGTGTGAAGTTATTTTTGCAGGACATACTTGGAGGAGGAATTGACGAAGGCACGAGAAAAACCGAAGCTACGTAAGGACATGTATAAGAAGATGATTGATGTGGACCCTCTGGCACCCACTGCTGAGGAGAACGCACAGCATGCAGTGACCAAACCACGGTACATGCAGTGGAGGGAGACTATCAGCTCAAGTGCTAACCTGGGTTTCAGGATTGAGGGGATTAAGGTAAGACACCTTCCAGTCCTTTTCTTCCTGTTCCTAGTTATAACATCCCAGCATGTTTCCAAAGTACAAGAAACATCTTTTGAAACACTGAGATACCCATGTAGTAGACACAGTAAGAAAAACAAGAAGAATGGCAAGGTTGGTTGGATATTCTTCATAGCCCAAGAAGGCATCTATATCTAGAACTTAATTTATTATGATATCATTAAATTATTTATTGATATGAACTGTCATTCCTTTGGATTTCCATATGGTAGCTATTCTTTGTCTGCTAGTACACTGTTGAGTAAGCAGTAACAGCATAAGCAAGAGCCTGCGCATACTGAAATATTTTAACTCTGATCTAATAAAATTGTCCTCCACATTGGAGACAGTCCAACTTGTTTTATTGATTTTTTTAAAGCCCTAGAAAAATCAATTATTTAGTGATGTAATCCACCCACTGTTTGTTCTTTTCATAACCTGTGAAAACAACATTAGTACAGATAGTAATTGACAGTTGTTTCATAATCATATTCAGAATGTAGGGCTACAGCAGATTTTTGATGTGAAGGATAACCCTAACCTACTAACCAAAAATTTGTCCTTCATCTTTTCTGTATTTGATTTTGTCTTGGTTTTTGACTTCTTGCCTAACAGATAAGCTTGATGGGTGGGCGTTGGAAACTGAATGCAGCATGCATTTCTCAAGTGCTGCTGAGTGTTGAAATGGCTGAGGCAACATTACATTAGTTGTCTATGTTAATTTGTTAACCTGTGCAGTAGAAGGGTGGAAATTATGGGGTCATCCAGATGTTGGGCTGCAATGTCCAGTAGCCCTAGCCAGAATAAATATCTGGGGAAGGATGCTAGGAGTTGCAGTTGAACAATGTTTGGAGAGCTGCACAATTCCCACCCTAGTCTAATATTTGAAAGCCTTTGCAAGAAATAGTATATCTTTTAATTTTTTTTCATTATGTGAAATTCTAGATATTTTAAGCTGCATATTTTGACTTGCATATACTTTTGCAACTAATTTCTATGGTTGGCATTCAGTATTGCAGCTATAGAGTTGTAGCTTAATGTAACTGCTTTGTATTCAGTAAAAATACAAATCTTATCGAAGGCACATATTAATGCTCCCTCAAATCTACCTTACTGGTCAGCAGCTGGATCAGGCAAAGGAGGTCTGTTCAATTGCCGATTGGGGTACAAGGAAGATGACATTTCCAACCCCCTTCTGCCAGTGCTCGTGACAGTAACAGCGAGAAGCAGAACTTCTGTTGCATATTCTTGTTAAAAAGGCTGTCAAGACGGATCTCTTCCGGCAGGCCTTTCCGGAATAGATAACCCTGGCCTCAGGAACCCTGTTCTTATGAGAGTCCCCAAGGTCCTCCTTGGAAATGCTACCGTAGTTTACTGTTTTATTTGTTTTGTTCTGTTTTGTTTTTGTCTTGTAATAATGTGTATGTGTTAATGTTGTTTAATTAGTTGGTTTTAATTATCATTGATTTAATATTTTTTTAAGGGGGGAGGGAATTTTGATCTACAATGTATTGTATTTTATTGCTGTTAGCCGCCCCAATTGACCTCAAGGGGCGGGATATAAATAAACTTTTATTGTTGTTGTTGTTGTTGTTGCAGCCTGACTTACTGGTAGAAGGGAGTTGGAAGTGTCATCCTCCTTGCAGCTCAATAGGCAGCTGAACAGACTTGCTTTACCTGATCCAGCTGCTGGTTGAGGGAGGTGGGATAGTCCAGGAGACATTACTAAGGCCTGATACAGACTGGCACTTTATGCCACGGAGTTAGGATGCAGCTTCCACATGCTGGATGCCCTAACCCCGCCCACAGGGCGCCATCTTGGCGTGCACTGATCCACACAGTGTGCACCACACAGTGTCCACATGATGCAGCACCAAAGGGGCATCATAAAGCTGTGCCACTGCGGCTTTTTGCCTCTCCTTTTTGCGCTCTCCGGAGGCCAGACCAGGGCCATGGCATGAGGTGGCTGCGGCCCCTATTCGGCCAGTAAAGGGGTGGCTGCAGACCGCCCCTTTGGGGTGGTCTGTATAGCCCCTTAGTTATGCATGTGTAACTAAATGGCCAGTGTAGACTATCGGGGCATATTTTTTAAAAACGCTGCTGTGTGCACAAGCCCCATTCATTTAAATGGAGCTCGAGCATAGGTGGATTTTGCTTTATGCATGGGTGTCTGGAACAGATCCCCCGCATAAAGAAAGGGTGCACTGTATAACAATGTATTCTAATTTGTAACTGCTTTTAAAAGTTGTTTTAAGGTCATTTTAGAGGCATTTTGACATGGCTTCATAAAATCTTATGTCTTCTCTCTAAACAGTTTGTAGTGTTTGAAGGGTGAATTAAGCGGCATACATTTTGCTGGGGTAAGGGTTGTGTTAAGAAGAAAAGAGATTACATACTCCAATCTGTGGCAAAATATAATTGCAGAAGTAGTTAGATACCCTTCTCAACAGTATAGAAAAAACATAAAGATTATTATTAAAATATAATTATTTAAATTAAACCAACAATAATAGTAAAAACCCATTTAAAACACACACAGAAATACAAGCAGGTTAAAACAGAACAGTGTCTTATTTAAAAGACTCCTTCTTTATAAACAAGCAGTACTTGAAAGGCTGCCAAAATAATAATAATAAAAAGTCTTGGCTTGCTGATGGAAGAACAGCATGGGGCCCCATTTTAGCCCCAGGGCCTAGGACAGGTCACTGAGAAGGCTCTTGCTTGTGTTCCCATCCTGTGTGTCTGTGAGGGCAGCGGGGCTGAAAGGACTTCTCCCAAAGATCTCAGGGCCCAGCCAGGTTTATGTGGGACCCATATAGGGCTTTATAGTTGGTAACAATCACATTGACTTGTGCTTAAAAATAGACTGGTAACAAAGGAGTTGTGGTCTCCCTGTAACCAGCCTGTTAACATTCTGGAACAATGAAGTTTTCAAATGGTTTTCAAAGATAGCTGGTCAGAGCACATTTTGGTAATGGAAATGGGCTGAAACTGAGGCATGTCTTTCAGGATACCCTTTGCCAACTTTTGGGGTACGAATCCTACCATTTCCAGCCAGAAACTGGATGATGTCATATGCATGCATTTGGAAAGTGCCAGGTTGGAGAAGGCAACTTAAAGTGTACTTCTGAAGCAGCCAGCAACAAATATGTAGCTTGCAGGCTACTGTGTCAAAGTATTTATGCCATTTTTATGTCAGTCCTATGGTTTCTCATGTTATCATGAATGATTTTCAGATAAATTCTGAATGCTTTTTTTGGTGGGGGGTGTAACCTGTACATTAAACAGCCTTTTCAAAGTGGAGTACTTGCCCTCTCCTCATAATTATAGGTCTTGTGTCAGGCATTGGTGTTAGAAAATGTAGAGGATGCTGTCAGATTTTCTCCTCTTGTTAATGTTAAGTAGGTATCACAGAACACACAGCTAGTGTGCCATCTGGCAACAGCCTGAAAGAATCCTTTTTCTGTGTTCACTGGCATGCAGGAGTACATCACTTCAGAGTTTTCTGAGATTTCTCTGCCCACGATATACACTTCAGTTGCATAACTTTCTCGTGTCTTGTCAGCCTGTATACACTTGTGCTTGAGCCTGGCCCACACTTTTGGAGCAGAAGCACTGGATGAGAAGCTACTGAATAAATAAGCATTGGGCATAAGCTTGTCATGCAGCTACTGAACTCAACTGAAAGACTGTTATGTAATTGATATATGCACAAGACCAGGTTTCACTGGCCATGGTACTACAAACATGTTTAGTCTTAGGAGGATTTTCTTTGAATTCTTTAATTGATAGAAGCCCTGATTTCAAAACACAATACTCTTTCTATGAGTGCTGGCATTCATTCATTGTATTCCTTCCCATCCACCTTGTTTATAGTATACATTGGATCAAATAGGTCAGCTGAAATAACGGGACTTAATTTAATCATGGTGAGTTTAAGTCCCATATATTTTAATGTTTTTATTCTAAGTTTTACCAAATCTGGATCTAACCCATAGCATATTATTTCTAAAAAGCTATGAATATTTCACAGATAGATGCTTATTTAATTAAGCAATCATATTATCTGGTCTCCTCTCACTTTCCAACTTTTTGTCCACACAATAATCCTGTAAGGTTAGACTGTGGCCCTGGGTCACACAAAAGCTTCATCACTGAGTTGGGATTTGAACCCTAGTCTCCCCACTCTCATTTGACATTATATCCCAAACTTCCCTGTTGTCTTCTTGATGCTGGTTGAGGAAGATGGAAGTTGTAGTGCTATATCAGGTAAACCTGATGTCTCCAAAATGTATAATAATAATAAATTTATTTTTCTGATATATAAATAAATAAAAATAAAAATAAATTTATTATTAGTATACATTTTGGAGACATCAGGTTTACCTTCCTTCCTTCCTTCCTTTCTTTTTTCTTTCTTTCTTAAAATAAATATCTAGAGATCTAGGGTGGTGTACAATAAGACCAGTATAATGGATTTAAAACATTGTAAACAAAAATAATTTTATAAAGCTAAGAAGTTAAAAACAGATTTAAACTAGTAAAAATAAAATTTAAAACAATTTAAAACTGTGTACATGTGAGTATGTGTGTGTAAAACCAATTACCATTCAGGACTTCCATAACTGAGCCCTCTTTTATGTCCTCCGACATTGTAGACACCACATTGTGCTTGGTGTCTTTAGACATAATATCACATTGATAAAGTTTTTTTTGCAGAAAGTATGCAGCAGTGATTAGTTGACTTGATGGGAGTAGTTCATGTGCATTTGTATAAAAGACATCCAGCTTGAAATGGTTCTTGAATCAACGGTTCCAAGTTCACTTTTCCAGGCTTTTCTTTCTCTGGACCTGGGCTTATCCCTTTTTGTTTTTTCCTCCACATAACTCCTGACTTTTCCTCTTCCTTCCCTTTTTAATTTGCAGAAGGCTGATGGAACTTGTAATACCAACTTCAAGACAACCAAGACATGGGAGCAAGTTTTCCAAGTTTTTATGGAATTCATTAAAGGAAATACAGCTATATTGGTAAGCCAAATGTGAATCCACCTGCATTCTTGAGCTTTGCCTGGGCTGCTTAATTACCAGAGGGTAGATGGATATGCGGATGGAGAACACTGTTGGTGCTTTTTTGCATGAACCTGTGTTCCCACTACTTCGTTAGAAATATCATGGTGGTAGTGGGGGAAGATCTGTCCTTCCTGGATGTATTAGGCTAATTCCTGTCTTATGTAAAGTGTCTGAATTTGTGGAGGTGGCCAAACCTCCAGGTTTTATAGGATTTCTGGGATTATCTATGTACTTTAGACTTATTTCAGTGTGGCATCTGGCTTGGTTTTGGATAAAACTGCCTTTTTTTACCTTGGTAGATGACCTGTGTCAGGAACAAAAGAGGAGTGTGCCTCTGTTAATTCTGCTGGACCTTTCAATGGTTTTCAGTATTATCAACTATAGCATCTCTCAAGATTACCCAACAGAACTGAGATTGTTTTGTGCTGGCTTCAGTCTCATACCAAGTGCAGGTTCAGGACGTGGTTCTGAGGGACTCATGTTTGTTTTATTTACTGTAAGGCCTGTATAATCAGTCACAGAGGGTTGCATCTCATCATCCTTGTTGTTGAACATCTGCATGAAACCATTGGGAGAGGCTGGTCAGAGAATTGGAGTACAGTGTTAGCTGTATCATGATGACATCCAGTTCTATCTGTCCTTTCCATCTGATTCCAGGGAGGCAGTGGAAATGCTGAACCTGCATCCAGGGGCTGTGATGGGCTGAATGTGGGATAGCAAGTTGAGACTTAATCCAAACAAGACAGGGATGCCTATGATCATTAGGAACGTGAATCTGAGAATGAATGTTCAGCCTGCAAAAGGTTAGCACTCCATTTGAAGAACCAGGATCAAAGTTTGGGAGGACTTCTTGACCTGGCTTTATTCCTGGATGGGCAGTTTGCAGCTATGGCAGGGGATGCTTTTGCATAACCTTAGTTGGTGTGTTAGTTCTTCACTCTTCTTGAAGTCAGTAGATCTGGCCACTTTGATTGTACCCACTCTTACCTGTGGCACTTCCTTTGAAGAGTGTTCAGAAACTCTGGCTGTTGCAGAATGCGATCGCTGGTGTATATTGGGAGCATGCTACTTTGGTATGATTCCGTCTGCATTTGTGCCAATTTGTTTTTAGTCCAATTCAAAGTTCAGGCTATTACCTTTAAAGTCCTAAATATTAGAGGCTTGGAAGGATTGTCATATTTCTTCCTACCTGTCAAATGAATACAAGCTCTGCTCTGTATTTCCTCACCCTCTTGGATCTAGCTGGTAAGTGCACAGGCTGGCATGGTTTAGTTGTGGCACCCCAACTCTAGATCTCCCTCCCTGCTTGCCTGAGGAGGTCTGCTTAAAGTATTGCTGTCAACTTTTATGACATCTGATGAAGGGTGCATTGTTTTGTTGGACCTTTAAAATGTGGATATTTCCATCATCAGATTGGTCATTTTTATTTGTTTTTTCTGTTTTATAATTGTTCTGTATTATAACAATTCTGTCTTGTTCCCCTAATCTCTGTGAATATGGAGGGATGACTAGTTTGAACAATTTTCTCTACACTGTGTGAGTAAATGAGGGTTTCTGAACAGTTTTCAACAACTATTTGCACTATGGCACTTTTTTTAAAAAAAAGAAAAAATATTTTGTACAAAACAAAAAAACAACCCCAAATCTTTTTTCTTACAAAAGAATTGTTTTTGCACAAAATCGTGCCACAATATTGTTGTTTTTTTTGCAGAAAACTAATTTTCTGCACAAAAATCATGTTTTTTTCACAAAAATATTTTAATGCAAATTCTCCAGAAAAAAACTAAAAAACTGCAGCCATTCCTCATTTTCTTAGTGAAAGTCTCCATGTGTTCAAACATCTTTTTTCATCAAGAATAAGAAAATTTAGAAGTATTTTTACATCCTCAATCATGGATTAGACCATCCTTCCATATGTTTTAACTAGTGATATGTTGTAATACAGGAATCCAGAATTCCAAAATCCAGTTCCACAATTGTCCACATGGGTGGCTGAGATTGCTTTCTGATGGTTCATTGTACATAAACTTCATTTTATGCACAAACATATTAATATATTACGGTATATATAAAATTACTATCAGCCTACATGCATAAAGTGTATACAAAACATAAATAAACATCATGTTTAGCCTTGGGTTCTACCTCCAAAATATCTCCTTATGTAAATGCAAATATTCCAAAATCCCCCCTCCCCCCCAAAAAATCCAAAATACTTCTGTTCCCAAGCATTTCTGAACCTGTACTGCAAGGATTACAGTTCTGCAAGTTATGAACTATTATCAGGCCATAATCTGCCTTGCTGTTCTGGAAAATTTGGAATTTTCATTGATATCCCTGCCAGATGGTGTCTCAAATTGTCCAGTAAAAACGTAGTTTATTGTGCAATTTTCACCATACAAAGACAAAACTGTCTTTTCTTTCCGTAGCTGCCCATCCATCTATTTGACCATAAAATTTAAGAGATTCAGCCCTCCCTCTTTCTTTTTTTTTTTGAACAGAAAAAATATTTGAGACGTCTGTGTGAAATTCGTGGTATCCTTGAGTCTTCTGACTTCTTTAAACGGCATGAGGTGAGTGTGGGTGACAGCTCTTGAATACAGCAGCCAAGAATTGAGCAACTTCACAAAATACCACCATTTCCATAGGAAGGAAGCAATGACAATAGCCATGACAAAATGATAGTTATAGAAGGTGGCTGAAAGCTGCTGTAAATTCAGCTGTTCCCAATTCTGTTATTGGAGGCAAGTCCCTTTTTATCCAAACACTTCATAAAATCCTCCCTCAACTTGGTACCAGTTTATGTATTTTATTTTTCCAGTCTTGTAGCTGAAAGTGAATCTAATGGCTAGCAGAAACCTACTGTGTAGACTGTGGCCAAGATCCTACATATGCCTGTAGCCTGCAGCTCTGTGTCCTCCCCACTGCCTGGCAAATGTAAAGCCTCAGGAAGCATTTCTGTTGCTGTTGTGTGCTTGTGGGGACAGGAGAGATGACAGGTGATGGTTCAAAGTACAGAGAAGCAACTTGGTTCGGGAGAGCAGGGGAGAAATGAGAATGCACTCCCAAGTGGAATGCACTTGCTTTTCTTTCCTCCAGGAGCTCAGAACAGCCAGATTTTTGTGGTCTAAATTGGTTGTCCTCTTTCCTCCCTCTCTACAAGTGTGTGACAGGGCCAGGGTTCCCTCTTGGGGTTGACAGCTCCTTGGTAGTGGGAGGTTTCTCAATGGAGTGCAAGGCAAGTGAATAGTGTTCTGCGCCCTATCCAAAATGGGACTTGCACATGCATAAACTACTCTTGCCAGGCATCCATTTGCATAGTATTAAGTCCCACAATCCCAGAAGTCAAGCCTGATAAACAAACTTGGCAAGAAAGGGGAGTATTTCTTACGCAGAAAACCTGTAGATCAGTTGTAGAAGTTTTGTTATACAGAGAAGTCACTAACCCATTCTTCTGTAATTATAAACCACTGGTGTATTAAGTTTATGGAAGGTAGAGCCAGCAACAGAAGCAGTAACTTCTTACATATCAAACAGGTATTTCTCTCTCCTTCTCTTTATAGGTAATTGGAAGTTCACTGCTATTTGTGCATGATGATAGTGGGCATGCCAACATATGGCTCATTGATTTTGGAAAAACTACCCTTCTCTCAGATGGCCAGACTCTTGATCACAGGATTACATGGGAAGAAGGAAACCGGGAGGATGGATACTTATTTGGACTGGACAATTTGATTGATATCTTAGCAAGTATCCTGGAGAGATGAGAAGAACTTGTTCAAGTTGTGACGGGACTGATTCTTACATTTTAATTTCTTTTCACAATCAATCCCTCTGTTAGAGGTAAAGCCTTTTAAAACTTACCATACTCTGAGGACATCAGGACCTAGGAGGCTCCTGCAGAATGAGCTAGAAATGCAGAGCCATCTTGTAGTAATCTGGAATGCTACCAGCTGAATTAAGATTTATGGAACAACAGAATGAATCTTGAATATTTAGATATTGGATCAGGACCAAGTAATTGGTTCAATCATGATTCAAATCATTCTGGATTGCATTATAGCAACTTGGAACAAATGTTGCTTGCAGCACGTGGGATGAAAAAGACTAGAGTTCTCCTCTGGAGGAGTTATTTTAAAAAGTATTAGACAGGCCTCTTTCCTAGTGCTTACACATCATATGTAGGGATATTCATTTTCCAGGCATTCCCTTGGGACATTGTAAAATGTATAGCGTTCAAGCTTTCATTTAAAATAATACCAATAATAATTTGTTTATTACTACAACAGTGCAGCAAAAAAGCTTGAAAGTACACAAAATGCTGCTGGAGCTTTAGAAACCAAAAGGCACTTTGGGCTTCTGTGTGTGTGGGGGGGTATGCCTTCCAGTTGCCTGTTGACTTATGGTGACCTCATAAATTTCATGGGGTTTTCTTAGGCAAGAAATACTCAAGAACTGGTTTTGCCAGTTCTTTCCTCTAAAATACTAGTCTATAGCACCTGGTATTCATTTGTGGTCTCCCATCCAAGTACTAATTAGGGCTGACTCCACTTAACTTCCAAAATCAGACCGGATCTAGTGCATTTGGGTTTCTAGTAGTGGATTAATGGCTTTTATGCACTGTACAATTAAAGGGCACTTACATCCTTGTCCTCTTCTTGCTTCCCTATCCTTCCCAGTATTTCCTTCTCTCCCAACCTGTTGTGTCTCCCTTTTCCTCCCTTGCATAGTTTTTTTATTACTTCAGTCCTTGCAAAAACATTGTGCAGCTTGCCTTTTGCAGAAACAATCCCTGTTCAAAAATGTGTTATGCAAATCTAGCCTGTAGTCTTGCCCACAAACCAGGACTGCAGTCTAAAGAAAATCATGCAAAAGGTGTGGCTTTTTATTATGAGCTCAGATTTGGTTTGAGTGTCCATCCCCTTTGCAATATAGCAACCTGGGTAATTCTATACTATTGGTTGACATACCATACGAATGCTAAAAACAGGAAAATTAGGCCTGTATCTGATTTTGCATCCTCTTCTGTGACTCTTGTTATATCTGGTCAGACATTTTAATTGCATTATGCAAGAAACACAGCACATTCCAAGGAGGAAGCACCAGTGTGCTTTGAAAGTGGCCTACAACAATTTTAGAGATGTTTGTGCTGGCCCAGAAATAACTTCTTGCTAGCTGGCATTGCATATGAATGTCTGAACAACTGACAAATAATATCTTACTAGCTGTATTGAATAAACGAAGGCAGTACTGATGCATGTAGTTGACACTGAAATGTTTCATACCCTAGGAATCAAAACCCCAGTCTTGTTGCTTGGTGGTAAGATTGCGCTACGTCTGATTCATTCCAGACTTGCCACTTCTACATGAGTATATCAGCAGATAAAAAAGGAATAGTTATGTTCGTAGAGACAGACATTGGGGATATTAAGATCCATTTAGTGTATGTTGAATGTGATATTACTACGGCAATCAGTTATTTTAGCAGCAACAAACCAGTTGTGAAAGTGACAGAAAATATTGTAACTTTCATTGTTTTCTTCTATGATGTAGAAAGACTTTAAGTCACATTAAGCAAAAAGCATCATGGATTGATTTTTCAGTACACATTTTCTTGTGTGTAGTACCCTAGCCATAAAGTTTGAATAATTATGTGAATAATGAAACATTTGCACTATTAATGACCATATGTGAACACCTGAAGTTCTTAATGGTCTCCATGGCAAAGCTGCATTAGAGGGAGAGAGCAGCCATTATGATGAACTCCATGGCTCTTTGGCCGCATCTCATGCTGATTCTGCTTTAGTGACCTGGGTAGTTTTGCATTATCTTGCCAGTGCTGCAGGACTTCGAGATCCCTATCATATATCATTCTTTTAGCATGCATCTTTTTAATTGTTTAAATGCAGGTGATTAAAATAAAAACATTTTCTCACCTCACCCCCATTCCTGTATTAGACTAGGGTAGATATTGTGTGGCCATTCAGGTGCTGAGGAACTGAAATAGCTAGCATTCCTCACCATTGGTCATGCTTGCTAGGATTGATGGGAATTGTAGTCCAACATCTGGAGGGCCATATGATTCCCGTACCTCTCATTAGATCTCATTAGATCATTGGCATCAGAGAATCATAGAATAGGAAGTGTCCTTAGAATAGGAAGAGTCTGCAAAGGCCATCCAGTCCAAAACCTAAATACACAATTACAGTACTCCTGAAAGATGCCCACCTAACCTCTATTTAAAGATCTCCAAAAAGGGAGAATCCACAGCCCTCCAAGGTAGTCTACTCAACTGTCAAACAGTTCTTAGAAGATGAAATCTAGGTGTATCTCTTTTTATGATTTGAATCTACTGGCTGGTGTTCTAGTCTCTGGCGCAGCAAAACAAAACAAAACCTTCTTCTTCTACATGATATCCTTTCATGTTTTTAAAAGTGGTATATCATGTCACCTCTCAATTCTCTTCTTTAAGTTGTTCCTTATTAAGTTGTTCAGAATTGGCCATCCTGTATAGTGCCATTTGTTTAGTTCAGTTATAGCAGAGTTTGTCACAAAACTAATTTCAGCAGTTGCAGCAACAACTGTCTTTGTTGCTGCCTCTGCATAGGCTGCAGAAGAGTTGGCTGAGACTGGGCAGAGGGCTATGACTCTCCCCTGGTTTGATGCTCAGATGGAAAGATGTGTCATTTCCTGATGCCAGACTTTAGGAGGCTGCAACACACAGTTGAAAGAGACTGCTTGAACAAGGACTTAACTATGTGTTGACTCTCTCATCAGCCATTGTTTCAGTTGGTCGACTTTAGTTGGGACAAATAAATAGGATTCATGCTTAAAGGGCAGTATAATAGAACTATAAAGAACCTTACATAGCTATGATGGGTTTGTAACCACATGTACTACATGGAGATTATGTGGCCCTCTGGTTCTTGTGGAAACTGCAACTCCTGTAGTCCCTTACCATTTGGTATGTCGGGGTAGCACTGATGGGAGATGCATCCACCAATGACTGCAGGGTCTCATTCCCCATTTCTGCTCTAAAGCATGGCTAAGCTACCTAGCATCCTGAACGTTTTGAACTACAATTCTCACAATCCATAGGTATGCTGGCTGGGGTGTGAGTTGTAGTCCAAAACTTTGGAAGAGTACTGGGCTGCCTCCTCCTATCCTAGAGGATATAAAATTGTGGAATTTTAGTCCATAAATAGTGGGTACACTTTTTATCTTTAGGGACAAAAATATGAAAAGCCTGATCTTTGTTTAATTCCATGAATTACATTTCAGTGACGGAGAATCATGCTTGAAATGGTTGAGTTGACTTTGGCTACAACTCTACTTTTGTTACTACAAATCAGATGAAAAGCCTTGTCTCACTTGTAGAGGATATTGCTCTGAACACTACACTGAAAATAATATACTATTTCTTGCATCCTAACTGTATTGGTTAAGAAGTTTGGTAGTTCCAATTGAATAAAAATTTCACTGAAACCAGATGTCAATTCAGTTTTTCTTACGGAGATACTTGTCCCTTTGGCATATAATCCCTCCTTCTTTTGTTTTCTTCAGTGATCACAGATGAGAGCCAAAGTAGACAAAATATTAAATTCATGCACTTAAAAAAATACAAATAGTAGCCGCATGGGTGTGAGCATGCATCTCTATATATAATCCCTGGCACCAGTCAAGGATTTGCTCCAATTAGAATATCAGATCCAGATAATGAAGTTTCCTCAAATTTGCAGCAGGGAATGTCATGGTTGAATTTTCCCTTCCACCCATTTGTGATCCTGGTAATTTTCAGCCTCAACCGCATGGATATTCTTTGTATTTTAATGAGCATTGAAAATATGTAAGGTAATGCACCTCATATAGGCCATACTTTCCTTTGTTACCAAACAACCAAGCTGTTTTATGGCAAAGCTTTGTGCTGTATTGGCAAACTGAATGGCCACCAACACATCTGGACTAAAGGGAGTGTAGAGATCTGATGGATAAGGCTGCAAGAATTACTGTTAAGCAATAATAATGTGCTTTTTTTAGTGATAGGAACATCTGTCAGCACTTTATGAAAACCTAATAGTGGAGGGGCAAAGCAGTCATTGCAGGACTATTGGTGAGAGGCTGGAGCCAGCTAAAGAAAGGCCAAGAACTAACACATGCCATGCAACAGGAGTTTGGTTAGAGCTGTATAGGTTGGAATGGTATGAGTCAAAGATCCAAAATCCCATAACCAAATGATCCAGAGCATTCACCACATACTGGACTTCTGACTTGAAGCAGGAGTCAGCAACTGAGAAGCCACTCAGCTGTACAACTACCGTGTGGTTCTGTGCTACCTGTGGGTGATACATGTCCGCCCTGAAGTGGGCATTACCTGTAAATCTCTATCCCTAAAGTTCCCTAATGAAATTTCATCCCATGAAATGATGGAACAATGAGCCGTAAGGTCCAACTTTTCCCACAACAGGATCTAGCCCCATGACACACTGTTTCCAAAGTTGTGACAAAATAATAGTGAATAGGGTTACAGATCACCATACATGCTTTAACAAGTCTGAAAGCAAATTGTGGACCACAGTGATGTACACCAGAAATGCTGGGAGGGTGGGCAGTTGAAATCAGAATGTCTTGCAGAGCAGGATACTTCTAATACATTTTCCAAGCGGACCTGAGAGAAAACGGAATTTCTCAGGCTGTCACCTGAAATGCACACTGCTTACCCAAGCCAATATGCTACCTCTCCTTGGCACATGAATGGCACATGGGAGCCTTGCAAGAAGAAGCTGAGTGAGCAGGGAGAAAATGGCGGCCTCCAGATTCCTGCAGCACCACCACAGTCTGTAATAGTTCCCCCAAGTAAGTCTGAGGGCTCATCCTTTTTATGGTAAAATGTAATTGTCATTCAGTGTTTGAGCAATTCCAGAAGAGATCAGAGACAAAAACTGTTGTACTGTATTCCCTTTAGTTTAAGATAAAACTAAGAGGCATGCTGGAAAATAATATACTATTGCAGCTCCTTCAAGGATTTACTCTGCCTCAGTTCTGTGCATCTTTCAGAAGCAAAACGAGTCTACCCTTCTCCAAGCATTGCAGGGGAATCAATACCATTATTCATAAATAACTGCGTTACATCCAGACAGTTTTGGGAGAGAGGGCTTCTTATTCCAGATAGCCGAAGATTGTTTCAAGGTGGAATTACAGCTTTATAGTGGGCATTGTTGTGTGGCTTCAAGTCATTTCCAACTTATGATGACTCTAAGGCAAACCAATCATGGGGTTTTCTTGGCAGGTTTCTTCGGGGGGGGGGGGGTTACCATTGCCATCCTCTGAGGCTGAGAGTGTGTGAACTTCATATTATTTTCAAAACATGCAAAATCTGTTTACCACAGATGACAATGATATAAGAGAAATAATCTAGCATCCAGAAGCTATGCTGAGCCACAACTTCCAGAATCATGGGTGAGGGGATTCTGGGAACTATTTCCCAACAAAGCTGGAGGGCAATAGAATAGGGAGGGCTGGAAGATGCAGAAGGAACTAATGCCACTTCCAGACTACCTTTAGCTTTAAAAAATGGTTTCCAGCCTAAAATCTAACACGAGTACCAAGGGCAAAACCTAACATTCTTGTGTGACAAAGACAGAGAATGCATTACCCATTCTCCAAAAATAAGAAGTGGATTAATAGTTACTTTTTTTAAAGAATAAAAGAACAGAGATGGCATCCCCTTCCCCTTATTTCCCCAGACATTTAGATGTCAACAGAAAAGACTGAACAGCTGTGTTAGGATGTATTTATTTCAGCATTGTAAATATAGAAGTACAGTATACATCTTGTCTGAATTGAAATTGCATAGAAGCAGGCTTATTATTCACGCACTTAACAGTGATCCCAAAGGGCAAGATGGCAAGTACTGTTGCTATAGGGTAAACACAGCTTGAAAGCAATTCATGTAAGTACAAAACAGTGAAGATGCTGAGATCTCTCTTAGCCTTATCATGGTAAAGTGTCTGGTTTCTCTGTGCTACTGCAGAAAGGGTAAAGAGAAAATGGATTGATCACAGCCAAATTGAAAGGGGGCAGTTTTTAAACTAGAAGAGGATGATGGATTCAGTGGTGTTGATATAAAGTACTTTTTGAGAGAACGACATAGGGCATATGCAGGGACGTAGCTAAGATTTTAGGAAGGGGGGGGGTCCAGACAATGGCCACCATATAATGGGGCTTGGGGTGCGATGGTGCAGCAGCACACACCATTCATTTTCTAATAAAGGGGGGGTCCGGACCCCAAGAACCCCCCCCTTGTTATACTTCCCTGGCATATGAAAGAGAGAAGGAAAATTAGGAGAAAGAGAAATGGTCTGCAGGGATGTTGTGGAAACCAAGTTGTTGTTAGACGAAAATGCATCAGGGGAAGCCCAACAATTCAAACTCCATATTATTGTAATATACATTTTGTTATCAAGCCTCTGCTCTAAAATGTGTTTTACAAAAGCTATCAGCTTAAATTACATAGCTATAACATGAAAACATTGGGAGCTACCTATGCCAAGGCCTGATCTTGCCAAAACAATGGTATTAAAACTAAGTATGTTTGAAAATGATTCTTAATAATTCAGCATTACTAAGAAATGCAAGGGTGTAAAGCTGAGCTTCAGGAGTGCCCACTACTTGAGCAGTTTAATACCATCTCACCTCCACACTGAACCAACATGTGACTGTAATCCTATTTTATTAATTTGATATACAGTAGGTCCTTGTTATCCTCTGGGGTTTTGTTCCAGAATCTCCAGTGGATAACAAAATCCATGGATGCTCATGTCCCATTAAATACAATAGCATAGCAAAACGGTGTCCCTTATATCAAATGGCAAGATCAAGGTTTGCTATTTGGAATTTATACTTTTTTAAAACATATTTTCAAGCCATGGATGCTTGAATCTATGGATAAAAAGTCTGTGGATAAGGAGGGCCAACTGTATTTGGACTTGATTCAAAGCTGAGTGTGTCAGTGAGGTGGTGTAAGATCTTTACATCTGTACAGTGACAATGGTACACAAATACATGTATGCATATTGGTACTTTATACCAAACTGTAAGGCAGTCAGAATCTGAAATGAGCTGGATGGAATGACTGAGAACCACCCATGAGAGAACAATTGGAACATACAGTGAAGATTCCCCCACCTGTAGTTGTAGAACAGTTCATATAAAACAGGTACAACAAAGCTTTTTTTTAAAGAAACAAACAAACAAACCCTAAGTCTCTTGAATTGAAAATCTGAATATCCCTGTAGTAGAAACCTTACAGTATCAATGTTCAGTCCTACTGGCTCCAGTGGATCTCATTTTCTTTAACAAGCCAATCCTATACAGACATAAGGAACATCGAAGGGGAGAAACGGCTAAGTGCAAAGGTTTTGTTAGCTCAGACCAGTAGAACACAAGAGTGGAAAGTGGCATTTTCCATTTTGCGCCTGACTCTTCCTTCCACTTACCTGTCACATTGGTCCCAGGGTCTGGTATCCCTCCTCCCATCATTAAAAGTATATGTTGCAGGAAGATGAAAGCTTGGGACCCGGCCCAATTAGAACTCCTCTAAATATGCTGTGTCCACCATTGGCACACCCATGGCAAAGGTTTCCATGTCTACAGTGGGAAAGCTTGTGTGAGGGCAGATCTGCTGGGGTGGATAATTTACAATAGGATACCTTTCCAGGGACCGTAGAACTGTGCACTGAACGTGCTTAAGGTTGTAACCAAAATGGCCTAGTGTCTGGGTCAACGGGAATATTGTTCACATAGGATATGTGAGAGAGAAGATCAAGGAAACCAAGATTTCATTCTAATAAGGTTAATCGGTGAAGTGATAATAGGGCTCTCTTAGGGGTATGAAATACCTGCTTCCATGTGTTGATTGTATGAATGAGAATTCTATTATGAAACATGTCTTTCTTGCTAGGGGGTGGGACAGTTTAAGCATAGGGGGAAAGCACTATATTGCAGCAAGCACTTGCAAAGCCTTTTACGATTCCCCAGTTTCATTTTGTAATAATGGTGTGTACTTTTCTGTGTGAATGTGATTCTCAGTATAAGTTCCATTTTGCAGATGTGTTTATTTTCAGACACACCCACGTTAGTCTGTTTCAATATAAAAAGAAGGTAGTCTTTAAGATCAACCATCATTATTTTATCATAAGCATTTGTAGACTACAGCCCATTTCTTTAGATGCATGAAAATTGAGGTAAATGTGTTAGTCTTGACGATAACACAAGACTCATGCCTTCTTTTTATGCTTTCAGAACAAGCAACACTGAGTCTAGTGATCATTCTGTAGGACCTGCTGATGTGTCACATAAACATATGAACATATGGAAACAGGCTTCTATCTACAGAGAAACCTGGCAGTAAATAACTTTTTTTTTTTGCTGGTGTGACATAAAGAGGATTTACCCCCTGCTCTTTGATTCTCTGCTTTTTCACCACCAGCCTTATCCTCCAGCAACATCAGAAATGTGCACCCAAAGCAGATCTTGGCCCATTCATGACCAAGTGTATGCAAAAGGCACATGCTGGATCCACCTTGGGTCTTTTGTCTAAAAGACCCAAGCTTGTGTTCTTCAGTGAGAAGACTTTTGCTCTAAATCACTTGAGTCAAATTCCTACACATCTCTCAAACTGTCCATATGAAGGACATCCTACATTTGACAAAACACTACCTACTTTCAAGGTATGTGAGACACATGAACCTAGATTACAAGACATTCCAAAGCTACTGCTGGCTCTATGATACTTCCCTGCAATTAACGATCCTGGATCCATGAGGGATGCCTTATAGTGATATTTTTAAAGGGGGGGGGGGGGATATCCCTGAAATTACTTGTGAGATACTGTGGCTTTTTATAATGATTCTCTTTTAAGGAGCTCTGTTTATGTTCTGAAGTGTATCATGTACTCCTCAGCTTGCCATGCCAATAGTAAGTATCTATTAGACATGCCTGGCAGATGTTAGGTAATGACAAGAATAATTAACAGCCTTTACTTATTCAGCCAGAGGGTATCTAAAAATCAAAATGTTCCTGCTTCAAGTAATGGCCTTTGTCACATTTCACCATAGAACAACTTTCAGTTTATATATATATATGTGTGTGTGTGTGTGTGTGTGTGTGTGTGTGTGTGTTGCATCCTGAATCTTCGGTTTACAAAACCTGTTGCTATAAGAGTGTGAATTACTACTGAGTGATTTTTTAAAGAAACAGTTCCTTCTATGTAGTCTATTAAAAGAAAAGGTCCAGTTCAAGGTACAATGACAGGTAACTCCTGAGACCTCCAGGGTCAGGCTTTGAAAAATGAACTAGACTGTGGTGCAAATCAGCATTCAGTAATGAAAAAAGATGGTATCCATTTTACCTGCTCTTTAAAATAAAGAAAGTTTAGTTTTCTAAGTTTTTAATGCTTTATGAAGAACACAAATACTTTCTGTGTCTTCCTCCAACTTTGGCCACTTTTCATTGTGAATATACTGGCCATTCCTTGTTGTTACTTATAGCTTTCAGCCATTGTGTCCAATGCAAACCCAGTAGATTTTATTTTCTACCCTGTAAATCAGACTTAGTGAAGAATCAGCTGGAAAGTATTTTGAAGTCCATTGGCCTACAGCAGTAGCCCATGGTTTTGCTAATTCTAACCAACTCTAATTCATGGTAGGGCTAATTTTTCACTGGATTGGGTGTAGCTGCTTTCCATAGACCATTAGACTGTAACATGGACCTCATTATGCTCTGTAACTGCTGGTGACTGCTTAATAGTCTGGCACCACTTTTATAATTTTTATGTATGTCATTATGCATTTATAGTGCTGGCAGCCAGAGCAAGACAACATTAATCCATTTGTTTCTTGAACATGGTCAACAGAGGGAAATGTTGGAAGGCAGGAAGGAGAGAGACAACAAAAACCAGGCATTTTAATTGCTCTTGCAGACATACTCACTCCCAGAGCGAAGGCCTGATTCTTTGGAAGAGCATCCCCTCTTACACAGGTGTGACACTCAGATCATCAGACAAGGATAGGCCAGAGTCTCTCTCTCTAGAGGTCTTCTCTGGTTTAGAGAAAAGTTTGTCTTCTCTATGCAGACTGGCACTCCTCAAGACCATGGCTGACTCTGCTGCTAAAGATGAAGGTCGATTTGTTTCAAAGCAGAGATCATCATAAGCATAATTCACATTGCCACAGGGGAAATTCTGTAGCTTCACCAGTTCAATCCCACCAATATCAATATGAGGAGAATGGCTCTGGCTTGGAGATGAAGGTGATGCCCGAGAACTAGGGGAGGAACTGCAGTTCCCATCAAACCCAGAATCTTCACGTTCCTGTGTTGGATTGAGTTTGGAGCTGGGCTGGCAAATGCTTTCCAGGACCCAGGACCCATATGTTGGATTCCAAAGATTTTTGGTTTTGTTCTTCAACATCTGCGTTGGCTGATTTGTGTTGGCTGAATCCAGTTTCTGGTTTAGGGTTGACTCAGCCCAAGCCACATTGCTGGAATCACTGAGGCCAGGCAGGCCAGGTCCTCTGCCTGTCCAGTTACCAAGGTTCTCCACTAGCAGCTCTTGTGGGCATTGCCCATATTTGTTCCCTGAATTATGGTCTTCTAATGTTCTGGGATTCATCTGAGGTGCACAGGTAGGGATACCCAGCAAAGGAACCATGCCAGTTGAACTATTTGGATGCAATACAGTGCTTCCTTCATCATCTGGTGTTGGGCTGCATTCAATGGGCAGCTCTGTATTGATCACATCAGGATCCTGAAAAACAAGCAAATTTGTATGATTTCCCAAATCCTTTCAGATTGTGTTTACAGGTATACAGGAAAGATCTAGAGGTTACCTGCAGCTGCAGTGCATTTTTAAATTAAAAAGACACACTATAAACAACTGGTAAGGCTTGGAGATGTGACTGTGATGCATCTGTATGTGATTAATGTTCCCCTCCCCTTGGCTGCAGTACTGTAGATTGGTAATTCCATACCTTGGACCTAATAGTTTTATGGCCTTTAGAAGGCCACGTGTATAATTTCATTGTGAAGCACACAAATAACAATTCTCATCTTCCTACTGCCATTGCAGACTTTATAACTGCTTCTGCATTTCTTGAATGTTAGGGCAAAAACAGCATCAAAAACTCACTTGCCAACCCTGTTTTTTCTTTCTTTTTTTAAAAGAATGGTTCTGAACTGGTGTCATTTCACATTTTTTTAAATCATGTAAATCTGGGCACCAAAACATCTACAGTAAATAATATGGAGTTTCTTTCTGCTGCAGAACTCATTTATTTGGGCATATGCACAATTTTATTATAGAAAATAAACTTTTATACATTTCATTCATGTAATAGTTCTTCTCTAGTTGGGACTCACTGGATTCAGCCCATTGTATTTTATAAATTAAAAAATGAGCATGTGTAACCATGTTGCCCGTAGCTACTTTTTCACTACGAAAATAACTAAGCAAGAACATCAGCACACTGAGGCTGATGACAAGCCTTTTTTTTTTTTTTGCACTGATTGTTCTGTATGTGCTTTCAAGTTACCTGTCAATTTACACAGACCCCATGAATTTCATAGGATTTTAAAAGCCAAATAATACTCTGCTTTTATCTCTCTCTGGCACAGTACAGATCACTGAAAAATGACAGCCTGCTGGCACCTGTTTTTCCTCCGGAGGGAAGCTGCAGCCACCAAACTGGGCCTCTCTCTCTCTCTGTGGTTTATTGAGAACCTGAGACTTCCACCCAACCTGTAGTTAACCTTCATTTTCCTGATGATGAAGGGAGCTGATTTTTCCTTTGGGCTACAGTCACTTGCTTTACTGAGTGCAGATAAAAAGTCCCTGGGCTTTCTGAAGGAATTTCTTGCCTTGAAAAGGAAGGACATAGTTCTCTGTTACAGTTCAGTGGACCATCATAGTGCACAGAGTTTTTGGATGCCCAACACTGTGCCAAATAAAAGACTACTATATTTGATAAGAAATTCCCTTACCTGTGTGCAGTACTTTATTCTTTCCAGAATGGTAGAGAAATTGGGTCGGTACTCAGGGCTGTGCTGCCAACACTGTGTCATAATCCGATAACTTTCAGGGAAAATTAAAATTATCAGCATCAGAAAGATGAGGTTTGTAAATCTCCTAATTACATTTCCCTTTCTTCTGAGAAGAACAGTGTTTTTTTTAATGAAAATGTGTTTAAGGAGTCATTTCACAGTATGCAATTGTTGCACTATGATTTCACTTTAACTGTTCTGGCAACATCCCATGGAATCCTGGAATTTGAAGTTTTAGGAGAGGTTTTTTTTTTAGAATTCTCAGCCACAATGCTCTAGTGCTTCACCAAATTATATAGCCAGGATTCCACAGGATGCAGTCATGGAAGTTAAAGTGGAATTGTAGCATTAACAAGGTCCTGAAAAAAGTAAATGAGGTCTTCAGACCAGGTAAAGCAGAAGTACTTTCAAGGGTCCTAACCTGGGTTTGGAGGTGTGTCAACCAATACTGGATAGGGTTACTCCCCGTGAAAGGCAGTGTTTGCATCCTGGGGATGTATCTGGATCTGTTGCTCCAAATTACAGCCTAGATAGATGTGATAGCCAGGAATGCCTGCTATCAGCTTTCTCTGTTGCCCTTCCTAGTTTTTTTTTTTTTTTTTTTTTAGAATTCTCATCCACAATGCTCTAGTGCTTCACCAAACTAGAGCTGTAGGATCTAAAGATGGTAGTGCATGTGCTGATAACCTCAAGGTTGGACTTCTGCAATGCGCTATACATTGGGCCACCTCTGTACCAAGTTTGGAAATTTCAGTTAGTTCAAAACAGCAATCAGATTGGCTACTGGTACACACCTCGGTCATATTACACTGGCTGTTAATCAGTTTCCAGACCAGGTACCAAGTGTTGGTTGTTGCCCTGTGTGGTTTAAGTTCATATTACCTACAGAACTATCTCCTCACATATAATCCACCCCATACACTCAGGTCCTCTGGGAGACACTCACTTCAGTCAGCCAAGACTAGGTTGGCAACTGTTACTGAGAGGACAGTTTCTTTAGCTGCCCCCAGAGTGTGGAATGACCTGCTGGAAGAAATTTGAAAGCTGCATACATTGTCTGAGTTTACAGTAACATTAAAGACCAGTCTCTTCCAGCAGGATTATCCAGATGATTTTTAAATTATGAATTTTAAAGTCTACACTGAATATTTTTGATATGTATCAGTTTTATATGATATTTTAAGGGTTTCATATAATTTTAAAACTGTATTATGTGTTTAATACTGTATTATGTGTTTATGTGAGTAAAAATAAAGGATGATGATGATGATGATGATGATGATGATGATGATAATGATGATGACTGGAACCCTATTGGGAAGTTATGAATGCTTAACCTATGGTTACTCACTTTTTCATATTCATAGGTTCTATGTAAGGACCATGAAAGTCCTCCAGTCTCCACTGACTGGGAAACAATCATGAAGTTGAAGGGGGTTTGTTTCTCTGTCAATTGGGAAAGCAGCTGACAATCCCACCCACCCTTATACATGTCAAAGTTGCCCCACATAGTTCCCTCTGCCATGTTAAAGAGGTCTGCTTAGCCATGCTATAGCCATGTTGAGAGTCTGGGTCTGAGGGGAGGGGGATAAATAGCTATGTGGGATTGTTGTGTGTGAACCACAGTCATAGAGGCCCTAGCTCTCCATGGAAATGGAATGGGAAGAGGGAGGAGGGAGGTGGATCTGGAAGGAGCATGGAAGTGAAACTTAGCTTGCTAACTTAAATCTGGCAAAGGATGTGCTACTGTGCTGATTGTTTTCAATAAATTCTTTCTGGTTTCATTCATGAAGAGTGTTCACTGAGTTAGAGACAGGGCATTCCACATGAATAATCTCTGGTGCAAAGGGGAAATGTGATAGGTCCTGCTTCTGCTCATGAGAGGAGGTAGGACCATTGGTCAGTTCCTTCCCAACTGAGAGGGGAACAGACCTCAGTTGATCACAATAGCTGCTTCCCAGTAAATGGAGTTTGCAGGAGAATTGAGACAGGATTTCATGCGTATGTAAATCTCTAGTAGGATTCTGGCCCTTATTCTGAGGGCAAAGAGACAAAAATGATATAAACCCTCTTATAGCGGGCAAATTGCCTGTTGGTCGAAAGGTGGACAACAAACAAGTAAAATATGCAACTTTAAATAAACTTTGTACAGCGCTGTGTATAATTACAGCGCTATAGAAATAAAGTATAATAATAATAATAATAATAATAATAATAATAATAATAATAATAAATGGAGGACAGAACTCTCTGAGCAGCTGAAAGTAGGAACCAGTCTTCCTTATTTTACCTTCCCAAATTCCTCATAAAACAAGAATGCTATTAAAAGGAAAAGAAGGCTGTTTCCCCTTTCCCCATGCTCTGCAAACTAACATGCAACTTCTGCAACATATGTAGGTGGTAAACTAGCAAACAACTTCTGCAACATATGTAGGTGGTAAATTCAACATTTATGAATCCCCAGATTTTTTAAAAAACAAAGCTCAGCGCACAGAATCACATACTATCTAAAGGCAACACAATGTTTTCTTTCTGATGGGGACTATTGCTACTTTAAATACTACCTGGCCTTTCATCCTTTAAAAAAATAAATAATGTAACTGTACTCACACAGGGCCTGGACAATTCTTTGGGGGATCCATTCGTCCACCACTGGTGACAAATTCTAGTACTTCCTGGTTGGTTTTGCAGGGATAAGGCATGTAGCCCAAGGAGAAGATCTCCCACAGCAACACTCCAAAGGACCTAGCACAGAAACAGGAAAGGCAGCTCATTAGTCTTTGGTTGACACATCAATAGCTATTCTTTCTATCACTTTCTGGGCACCATAATTCAAAAAGGATGTTGACAAGCTGGAGGATGTTCAGAGGAGGGTGACCAAAATGGTGAAAAGTCAGGAAACCATGCCCTATGAGGAGCAACTTAGGTATCTGGGTATGTTTTGCCTGGAGAAGAGGGTTTTTTTTATTTTTTTATTTACAAAGACAAAGTTAAACACAAAACATTTATATTACATAACGTGATACACATGACAAAAACATTAAAAACATAGAGCTAGTTCTATATGTTTCCATTGATATAGTTTTGAATCTTCCTTTCCCAAGTATGGACACCTTTTTACATTTATCTTTTAATTCTATTTTCCATTATCATTTTTCCTCTTCCTAAAATAATGCTCCAATAATAATAATAATAATAATAATAACAACAACAACAATATTTTCCCCCAGCTTTCTTTTTACAATATTACCCAAATAAAGAGAAGGGTTATATATCTTTCCCCATATATCTACCATATGATTCTTATTAATACTCCTTTAAATTCAATTTCTCTCTCTCATTCTAATCGAATCTCCAACCTTTTGTAATACTGTATTTGCTAAGACAATTCCAATCTTCCTCCACATCTTTTCTATTTAGATCTTTCATTGCTGATGTTAATATATCCATATCCATAGCTTCTCACAATTTTACAAACCATTCTTCTTCCGATGGGGTGGCTTCTTGTTTCCAGAGCTTTGCATATACTATCCTTGCCACAGTAATCATATACAATACTGTACGTTCTTTATTTTTCCCAGTTTTTCGTTTATGCGTCATGTTCAACAAAAATATAAGAGGGTCTAATGGAATCTTAATCTTTAAGAGAAGAGAAAGTTAAGAGGTGATATGATAGCCTTGTTTAAATATTTGAAAGATGGAGTAAGCTTGTTTTCTGCTGCTCCAGAGAATAGGACCTGGAACAATGGATGGAAGCTATAGGAAAAGAAATTTCACCTCAACATTAGGAAGAACTTCCTGACAGCAAGAGCTTGTCCAACAGTGGAACACACTCCCTCTTCGGAGGCTGTCTTTAAACAGAGGCTGGATGACCATCTGTCGGAGGTGCTGTGATTATGAGTTCCTGCATGGCAGGGTGTTGGACTTGATGGCCCTTAGGGTCTCTTCCAACTTTATGATTCTATATCAAGTATATTGCCCGCTCTAGTGCCCCATTTCTTTCTTTCTTTCTTTCTTTCTTTCTTTCTTTCTTTCTTTTTCTCCTTCATGATTAGTGAAACCCAGATAAACACAAATGAGGGTGGGACCACCGTTTTATTAAAGGAAAGATGCAGGTCAAGTAATGCCCAAATTTCTCAAACCACTCTACAAAGGGGTCAAACATTTGGTTAAGGGCTAGCAACTCTCCTGTGAAGAAAAGTCACATTATTAGGGGTGAGACGTTTGGCTTCAGAAACTGACAAGTAGGAACATGACAAAAGTACATAAAATTATGCATGGTGTACAGATAGTATACAGGGGAAAATTTGTTTCTCTCTTTCACAGTTCTAGAAGCCAGAGGTCATCAAATATGAATGGGGAGAAATTCAGGAAAAACAAATGGAAGGACCTTTTCCTGCTTATGGGCTTCCCAAAGGCATTTGGTTTGCCACTGTTGGACTACATATATACATCTTTGGTCTGATTTGGGCATAGCTCTTCCCAAGTCCATTGACTTCAGAGTGGTGTTGAAATACTCATCTGAAATTCCAAGCCAGGGTTCATGGAGAAGAAGCTGGTTAAATACGGTTTCCTCAGCAACAACTTAGCACTTCAAAATAAGGCTGCCACTGTTTTGAAATTCAGTGGATCAACCTTAACAGGGAGCTGCCCTATTTCAAGTCAAACCATAGGCCAGCTTTCCCCCAACCTGCTGCCCTTCAGATTATTAAAATCAGAATTCCTACCAGCCCCACCCAGCACGTCCAACAGTCCACAGTGATGGGATTTGCAGTAGAAAACTCCTCAAGGGCACCAAGTCAGAAAAAAAATGCCACAAGGTTATCTAGCTTGGTATTGTTTGCACAGACTCCAGAGAGAAGTATATAGCTGGAAGATGTCAAAGATTACGCCTGGGAATTTTACATGCAAAGCATATACTCTACCACTGAGCTATGGCTGTCTCCAAAGATGAAAAGAACCAAGGGCAACAAAGAAAATAAAACATAACGGTTTCAACAATGATTCTTATCAGCAACCATGTATGCTATTTGCATCCTCTGCTTGAACACAAGGCCCTGAATCCTATGGTTAGGCTCACCTAGAGTAGATTCATTGAATCAGTGTGATTTACCTATGTGTTGATTCATCATTCAGTGGTTGATTCAATGGGACTAATCAACAAGTTTAATTCCTTGGCATTCTAAAATTGTTACTAGTGGTATTCCCCCCCTCCCCGAACCCTACAAGGCACCATTATCAAATTGCTGTTCTCCTGTATTTTTCCTGTTTATTTTTATTTTTGCTATGAACTCACAAAATTTACTTTTTGTTTTTAAAAAACAGAAGATGGCACATGTTTCACAGGTGTATGATGCTTCAGCCCTATTCATATCTGTGGTTCAGAAAACTGGCCCACATCACAGCATTTCTTCACTTAAGTGCATGCTCAGCATGTTCACTATTATCCTTCGGGTCACTGCAACTTTACTTCTACGTAATCAGTTTTTAAATACTAAATTTACTAAACGATTAAAATATTTGGCACAAGAGTGCATAAAATGCTTTATTGCAAACTGTAAAACTGAACAGAAAGCCATGTACAGTTTGCACAACAGGCTATAATCCTCTACCCCAGCAGAAAAAAAAAGTTCATTCTTGTGGCTGTGTGTGTCCACAAAGTAGTTTTGTGTTCCTCAGCCTTTCAAAATTTCCCAAACAGCCCTTTCTCGGGTAAAAGGGAAGCCTCTGAGAGCAAAGATTAATTTTGAGAATAGGTGGTTACCCCCACCCTGTGCTGTTTAACATTTAAAAACACTTCTTTTACAAAAGCAGAAGGAGACTGTTGGGGTAGGGATTTCTGGCACTTTGTGCATCCTCCAGAGCATGCCTAGGGCAGAAACGTGACTCACACCATGGTCACAGTTGCCCACCCCTAGCTTATACATATATGTGGGAGTGTGTCTCACTCAGAGTGATGTACTTCTGAGCAATTATGCACAGGGTTGTGCTGTTAAAGGCACTTACCAGGTGTCAGTCTTGGAGGTGAAGATACCTTCCAGGAATGCCTCTGGAGGCATCCACTTGACGGGAAGCATGGCTCGTCCTCCTTTGCGATAATAGCTTGCCCTAGTAAGGCCCAAGGGAAAATGATACTTTGTAATGAATGTGTAGACCAGGGTTTGATTCTCTGCTTGGCTATGAAACCCACTTGGTGACCTTGGGCAAGTCACATGCTCTCAGCCTCCGGAGAAGGCAATGGCAAACCTCCTCTGAACAAATCTTGCCAAGAAAGCCCCATGATAGCTTTGTCTTAGGGTCACAGTAAGTCAGAAATGACTTGAAGGCACACAACAACATAATCAACAGCAGTCACATTCTGACTTCTGTCCCTCCAGAAATGCAATTAAAACAAACAGTTTCATATCTGTGTTCAGAAAAGGAGGAATAGAAATTTCCTTCATAGAG
>NC_056522.1:320134818-320175341 GCF_019175285.1 Sceloporus undulatus | reverse complement strand
AATAATAATAATAATAATAATAATAATAATAATAATAATAATAATAATAATATTTATACCCAACTTCTCCAAACGATCGAAGTGGCTTACATTAAAATAAGACACAGAGCCTTGCTAAAATACTCACCCTTTTAACATTTCCACTTTTTGTCTAGTTATAATCTTAAATTGAAATGGATTCACCTGGAATTATGATCACTTGATACTCAACACTGTGAAAGGACAGAATATTTTTACTGGGGAATAAATGTTAAGAAAAACAGAAACAAATTGGCATTTGTTGGCTCCAGCTATGTCATGTTGCTTGGGGACCCTTAGGGAACACAGCTTTCACTTCTTGCCACATACACATATTCTCAATCAGATCAAAGTCTGGGCTTTGTCCAGGCCCAGTCAAAGACACTCAGGTTCTGATTTTAAACCATGCTCCTTGACTATGTGTTTAAGGTCCTGCTGGAAGCTGAACCTTCACTCCTGGCACAGGTCCTTTGCAAACTGAAACAAGTTTTCTTCTAAAATTGCCTTGTGAGTGGCTTGATCCATCTTGACTTCAATCCTGACCAGTTTTCTAGTTTCTACCAAGAAAAAGCATCCCCACAACTTGATACTGTTACCACCATGCTTCATGAGGATGGTGTCCTCAGGGCAATTAGTGCTGTTGCCTTTGCACCACCCATAATGTTTTGCAGCAAGGCCATAAATTCAATTTTTATCTTGTCAGACCAGAGAAGCTGTTGCGATTCACATGGCTTTTTGCAAACTTGATATGGGCTTGTTTCATCAATGGCTTTCTCTTTGCCATTCTTCCATAAAGTCCAGCTTTGTGGAGAGTTCAGGTGATAGTTCTCTCATCAGACGAGAGAAACTGTTGCCATTCACATGGCTTTTTGCAAACTTCAAACAAGCTTTGATATGGACTTGTTTCAGCAATGGCTTTTTCTTTACCATTCTTCCATAAAGCCCAACTTTGCGGAGAATTCAGGTGATAGTTGTCTAATGGACATTCCATGAACAGTTTCTCCCTCAGCTGGAGACCTCTCCATGTCCTAGGTCTTCACTGGCCTCTTCTTTGCCACTGTGACTAATTCCTTCCTTAACCACCCATTGTGTTTTGGTAGATAGTCCTCTCTGCAGAACCACAGCTGATCCGTATTCTTTCTGTTTTGTAACAGTCAAAATGTATTAAGGGATAGGGGAGAGGAAGAGAACCAGCCATCAAAAGACAAAACACAGCCCACATGTGGTTGTATGTCTTACTCAGTGTATCTAGCCATGCAATGTTTTTAGCCATGCATTATACATGGACAGGAGAAATTTTCATTTATTTTTTCCATCCCACTCCCCCACTGTTGTTATAGCTTACCTGTAGATATCTCGGGCCATTCCAAAATCACCAATTTTGGCTACTCGCCCAGGCCCAGTGCAGGTCAGAAGGCAATTCCTTGCAGCTATATCCCTTTAAAAAGAACACAAGAACATAAGATAGAGACAAGTAATTTTGACTCTCAAGTGAACCTTAAACATGCACTGATATGAATCCTTCAAATATTAAATCATCCATCTATTAGTGTTGCAAAAAACATGCCTTTCAGATTTATTAGTTATTTACATTTTTTCATTCAAGTAGCATTTATCACCAGGCGCTTCTGTGCCAAAAGATCACTTAAAATATTGTTCTATAGCATAACACATGTTTCTTTGAGTGTATTTACACCATAGAAATAATGCAGTTTGACACCACTTTAAGTGCTGTAGATCCATTCTACATAATCTTGGGGTATGTAGTTTTACAAGGTCTTTTACCTTCTTTGTCAGAGAGCTGGTGCCTCACAAAACTACATATTGCAGGATTCTGGAGGATGGAGCCATGGTAATTAAAATTAGAATGCTATACCAGTCCAGAGAATCCCTGATCCGGAACATCCCCCACAAGGTAATAAAGACCCATGATATTTTGTGATGCTTATATTCTCAGACATCCTGAAGTTACATTAATTCATTCTCCAGGGAAGTAGTTCCCATGATATTGTGGCTGCATGTAAAGAGCAACCAGCATATGTCCAAAATCTGAACAAAATAAAAATGATGTTTGCCTGCTGATAGAAGCAGCACAGTCAGGTGGCCAACCTAGGGTCCGAACAGACAGGCAAAAATAAAACTGCTTTGGGTCACTTTGGAGGTATGCTGTTTAAATGATACACACATCTTAAGAGGCCAGAAGCTGTGCCAAAGCTGTGCTCCAGTCCTTAGGACTGGAGTGTGGTTTCAGTGAGGCTTCTGGCATCTTAGGATGCATGCATCATTTAAATAGCATATCTCCAAAGTGACCCTAAGTAGCTTTATTTTGGCCTGTCTGTTCAGGCCCCTGGTGTCCCATGGGAGTTAATTGCACCGCCTGGGAGCATCTGCTGAGAAAGCCCGCTTTTTTGTTCATATCAAATATGCTTATGATGGTGACAGAACAGAGGCAAAGCCCCTCACCCACCCAGCATCAAAACTTTAACACTTTCATATGGGAAGATCCAGTCTCACAGATGTTCTGGATATAAGCTTCTATGGGATTTTACAGGTCAAAACGAGCACTCTGAATTGGGCCGGGATTCTGCAGTTGCACAGTTTTTGTAAGGAAGCAAAATAAAAGTGGACAGCCCATTTTAGTGATTCCATTTTATTAAACATAGCCTACATACTATTGTTAATCCCTGCTAGAGTACAGCCATTGACCTAACTGGATTAACCTACATCACAGGTGAGTACCAGCATGGTGTTGTAGTTTGAGCAGTGGATTTCTGGGGTGTCTTGGCAAGGTTTGTTTGGAGGGAGTTTGCCATTGCCTTCCTCTGAGGCTGAGAGCATGTGAATTGCCCCATCACCTAGTAGGTTTCCATGGCCAAGCAGAGATTGGACCCCTGGTCTCCAATCCTGGTCCAATGCTTAAACCAGTGGCATCACTAGGGGTGCAGACCACACCAGGTGACACTCTGGGGGGGGGGGTGATACCACTGCTCCTCAAACACCTACCTTTGGGCAGAAAAAGGCTATGGAATTCATCTGCCTTCCTTTAAAATGCTTTAAGAGATGGTGGGAGTAGGGTGAAGCTCAGTGGGAAGAAAAAGGAGAGGCCCCAGAATTTTTTTAAAATTAAAATTTCTAATTTCAAAATTTAATTTAAAAATGATTTTTTTAGTTTTTTTAATTCTTTTCAAATTTTCTTTAAAAACATCATATTTTAACCAAATCTTCACTATGTATATGTAAATAATTTTAGGTTGTACATATGATATTGTAATTTGATGGTATAATTTTATATGTGAGGAGGTCAATGGGTGGAGGGGGGGTTTGACACCATGAGGTACCGCACTGGGTGACACCAATCCTAGGGACGCCACTGGCTTAAACCACTACATCCACGTTTTAAAATTAAACGTGCTGCTTATATTGTTTTATTAAACAGTGATAGCTTCCTTTACTTTATCCAGAGGTAAATCTTGTTAAAGATGCTGACAGACATCCATATGTAGGGGTAGGGAAATTTTTGCATAAATCATGATTTTTAAAATGAATGTTTCCAATTTGTGGTTTGACAGCCTACAAATGACATTGTGCAGGTTTCTTTTGGTTTTCCATCAATGAAAAACAAATGGTGACCAATAGATTTTTCTTTTCTCTCTTTTGAATTGTATGCCCCAAAAGGCAAATTACTAAAAATGTAATAGGGGGTGGGGGGGAATCTTAAAAAATACACACATCAGGGAAATACTATATCAAGATATGTGCAGAAAAGGTTTAAGAACATGATTTGGAACTTGGACAGAATTCTGACAGGAATTTTAGAAACTAATATATATATATAATTAACTGGCAGATTTTCACATCCTGATCCATGTCTACCATGCCATATCCATGCCATATCAAAGGCTGAAAGGAATAGAAAGAAAATTTGCTTTATCTTATGGTGCAGCACTACCATCTAGTGGACACGGGGAAGAACTTGAGATATAATTCCAGAAGATATCTCAGAATCTTCTCAGGAATGATGTTTATTTTGCTGCTTTATACTGCTACATACCCTCTAACATTTCACAAAAGAAAACTGAGGCTTGTGTGGCCAAGCAACATCAGAGTGTGGAAAAGCTGCCAAAAGTTATTAATGAAGAAGAACAGACAAGCTAGGAGAAAATGCAATAGTTAGCTTTTGCCCTAATCTGACTCTGTCCCCTCCTCGCCTATCTTCCCTAATGAGTTAACTGACTGCAAAGCACTTTTGCATTTTGAACCCAGTTTGCAGCAACTGAAGTAAGCTGAGGACAAAGGGAGAAATTGGGAGAAGGCAAAGGAAATGGACACTCTAAAAGCAGCTGAAAAAGTGGGGTGCCAGAGAACTAATCGGGACTGTACCATCCAAGCTGGAATAATTGGAGGGTATATTGTCAGACCATGAGTTTGTTTAGTTTGCATTATCTACTCTGTGCCAGACACACTAATGATCTATCAGTAAACAGTTTCTTCTGTGGCACATTGAGACATGTCTCCAATTTCCTCTGTGAGGACTTTTTAAAATAAATAAATAAATAATAAAAATGTATTTGAGCATCTTGAGATGTTTAGAATCATAGTATCATAGCGTTGGAAGAGACCACAAGGGCAGGAGCTCACAGACAAAACATCCCTTACCATCCAACCTCTGTTTAAAAACCTCCAAAAAAGGAGACTATACCATACTCTACTGTCGAACAGCGCTTACTGTCAGGAAGTTCCTCCTAATATTTAGGTAGAATCTCCTTTCCTGTAGCTTGCATCCACTGTTGCGTGCCCTGTTCTCTGGAGCAGCAGAAAACAAGCTTCCTCCAACCTCAATATGACATAGTTTTTGGTGGGTTTTTCGGGCTATGCGGCCATGTTCTAGAAGAGTTTTTTCCTGATGTTTTGCCAGCATCTGTGGCTGGCATCTTCAGAGAAGATGGTATCTTCATTCTCTGAAGATACCAGCCACAGATGCTGGTGAAACATCAAGAAGAAATTCTTCTAGAACATGGCCACATAGCCCGAAAAACCCACAAAAAACTATGGATGCCGGCCATGAAAGCCTTCAACTTCAATATGACACCCTTCAAAGATTTAAACAAGGCTATCATATCACCCCTTAACCTTCTCTTCCCCATGCTAAACATACCCAGCTCCCTAATTCTTTCCTCATAAGGCACGGTTTCCAGATCCTTAGCCATTTTGGTTGCCCTCTTTTGGACACACTCTAGCCTCTCAATATCCTTTTTGAATTGTGGTGAACAGAATTGGATACAGTATTCCAGGTCAGGCCTGTCTAAAGCAAAGAATAGTGAAACAATTACTTTCCTTGATCTAGACACTGTACTTCCATTGATGTAGTTTAGAATCTCATTGACTTTTTTAGCTGTCACATGATCTGCTGCTATAAAGTAACACTGTATGTGGATATAAAAACATCTGATCTAAGATATTCTGAATTCTTGTAGGTATCCAACAGAAATTCCCCCCACAAAACGCTACCTGAGTTCTGGGAGCTAGACCCACTCATTTCTCCCATTTTGGCACCTCTACAGGGTACATTTCAGACACCAAAAATGTAAAATGGAGAATTGCACCTCCTGGATTCTTTAGGAGGCATGACTTTTTCTCCTGCATGACAAGATTAAACACAAATTTCTTTGGCATTATAGGGAAATGACTCACAGGTAATATTGGCTAGTTAGGTGCACTAAACAGAATGAGAAATCTCTTGCAGCTATTTCTCATTAGCACTGAATAATCTGCACTGCTAGCAGTGCACTTTGGGTAACCAGCCATTTTAACAAAGTGACTGCCCTGATTTGACTCAGCTGGAACTAAGCAACATGAGACTTGCCTGGTGCTTGCTTCTGTTACAACCCTCCTTACAGGATTTTTAGGAATTTGTGACTCTTTCTGAAAGATGGCATGAATTTAACTTAAGAACACGAGCCATCAACTCCCATAGCTGCATCAAAATAAAAACCAAATCTGAAAGAAGTTTCTTTTTCAGATGGAACACCTCAAATATGCCTTTGGAGATATACATCATGTTGGTTCATTCATCTATGATTGTGTGGGAGTAAAAAAAAAATCCCTCAAAGAAAATGTTATATGGAGGTGTCTTTCTTACCTGTGGATGAAATGATTCTCCTCAAGATACTTGCAACCACAAGCAATGTCCCTTGCTATGTTGAGCAGGTCCTGCATCGTCAAAGTAGATGGCTGATTCTGCATTACATGCCAATAAGAAAGAAGAAAATAAAGGACATTAAGCATAGAACATAATGGAAGGAAAACACACCTTACAACTTAGTAAAACAAACAGGAAGAAGAGAAAGTGAAAGAAACATGAGTGAGAAGAAAGAGAGTAAAGGAAGCAATTATCTATATGGGGTAGCCATAAAGATTTGGCTGCCATGGAGAACCCCACTTTCTCTTCCTCATATAAAAACATCAGAATGAATTAAATATTAACAATTTGCTTAACATGACAGTGCAGGCTACTATACTAAGTAAAGTTTGTCTGTTTCCAATACTGAACTGAATAAAAAATACCCTTACATTTAAATGTGTAAAAACAAACCAACTGAAAGAATTTTGATGATGGATTGGTTGAAGATAAGAATGGCATTTTAGAATCAGTAGTATGGGCTGTCAAAGGATTTCAGAACAATGGTTGATATTCATAATTATGGATTCATAACATAGAGTTACAGATCCATAACTGCACTGTATTCAATAAAAACAGTACCTTTACTATAAGACTACAGTACTTAAATGCCTCTTCCCAGCCAGGGGCATTATTAGGAGTCTGTGGGATGGGTTTGCCTGCTGGAACTCAGTAGAAGAGATGGTGTGAGTGGCGTGAGACTCAGTGGGAGGAGAAAGAAGAGGCACCAGGTTTTTTTTAATTTTATTTTAAATAAACATTTTCAAGAGCTCCTGGGCAGATATTAATCCTCAGGCAGGCACATATGGGGAGAGGAACTCCATCAAGCATCAAGGTCCCAAACTGTTTAGGGCTTTCAATACCTTCACAAACACCTTGAATTCAAACCAGAAACATATTGGCAGTCAGTGCAATTCTTTTAAGACCAGCATAATATGTTATCTGTATGGCATTCTAGTCAGTAGTCAATCTGCTGCATTTTGCACTAGCTGCAGCTTTTGAGATTTCTTCAACCGTAGTCCTACATAAAACACATTGTCATAGTTTAATTGGGAGACTACCAATACATAGACTACTGTGGCTAGGTTATCTCTCTCCAGGAAAGGTGCACACACTCCACTTGGGTCTCCAGTGACAGGGATGGATCTAAGAGTACTCTCAAACTACACACCTACTCCTTCAGGGAAGTGTAACAAGTCAGTCTGTTTACCCAGTCCCTGAACCCGACAGCCACTATTCACCAGAGCTTCTGTCTTATGGGGATTCAACTCCAGTTTATTGGCTCTCATCCAGTTCATTACAACATTCAGGCATTGGTCTAGCAACTGCAGATGCTGTTGCAGGCCAGACATATTCTCTTGCCAACTTCTCGGCCTGCTGATATAACTTTAAAGGACATAATTTAACCTAATAAGAGCTAATATAGGCAGTTAGTGCTCTCTCTCCCTCCCTCCCTCCCTCCCTCCCTGTGTGCGTGTGGCAGTGAAAGCTGGCTACAATACAGGTCACTCTGGGAAGAATGCCAGATGCTCTAGAATGTAAACAAAATATAAGAAACCCACTTGCACTCCAGAGGAGAAGGCAACAGATTCTGGAAAATAAACAGTGACAGCTACGTTTAGTGAGACAGATACATTAGATGAAGAATGACTCTAACTATATGGCTGGCAGGGTTATGGACAGATGTATTTTTTATTGGATAAGAGACAGTGTACAAGATTTCTCTAGTGTACAACTAAGCTGGTCAGTTTTGAGCAGCGAATAGGCAAGCTGAGTGGGCATAGGAACAGAATAAAAAGAAGCTGAGAAACAGTTCTTGGGAAGCTGCATTTCAGCATGCCTCCAATGAGGAAAGAGAAGGCAACAATGTCATCTTTCAGATATGCTGTTCCTGATACTTGATACTCTGACAATTGGCCTGAACATGCTGCCCAGACATGTTGAGATACTGGTAAGGCTAGTGCTAAATGCTAAAATAAATATAAAATACAGATATGCCCTATTATGTTTGTAATGGAGGCCTCTGTGAACTTGTTTATGGTGACAGATGTTGTTAAGATTTAATAATGCTCAATAGAATTAACCTTTGAATGCTCGTGTTGTCACAGAAGCCTCTGTAGAGATGTATAATGGCTCTACAGATGAGAATGCATATTTTAATAGATACTGTAACTGGATAAGTTATATCATTAAAAAGATTATGAATATGATAAAAGAGACAGGGTTGTGCACATGTAAAAGCCTTTAGAACATGTGTGTATGACACCTCAGATGACACTAGAAAATTATGGAAGAACTTGAGGATGATAATAATGATGGATAACAAGCTATATTAATAGATTTAAAGAATGATGTTCTTACATGTGTTAATTATTACCAAGCCTATTGAATAGAGAGATCAAGATTCAATCTTTATGGAAGACCTTATGAAAGTATAACATCTTGATGGTCATATAATATGATGTAATTATATGAATGATGCCTTAACATGTAATGTGATAAAAATGTATTGAAGCTAAGAAACCAGACATTCCTATGTCTGTTTTTCTTCCTGAGGGGACAGTATAAGTTCATATATCTTCGAAGGCTTATGATAAGCGGCCTAAAAACTACTAAAAAGTGTGTTCAACCCACAGAAATATAATGAAAGGGATGTGACTATCATTCGTTGTAGTTCACTAAACATACAAATTGTTGATTTTTCAGCCCCTTTAATTGTTTTATGTACCAGTTGAGAAATTTGCCACATAATCACCTGGGAGTGAGAATTTTCAGCTGGTTCATGTGCAAATGAAGTTAATGGGCAGGGACTTCTGTTTGAAATTCACTGTTTTGGAAGTATTTTTGTTTTATTGAATCAGTGCACTTAAACAGTAGGGGTGCAAGAGTCTTTGCATCTTCACCCTGGAAAAGACTAACAAGCAACATAGGAAGCTATCTTGCCAATAAGGTGTTGAAATTGGGTGTTTTTGTTGTTTTTGGAATGGCTGAATTCAAATTTATCAAAGTTAAAAGAGAAAATGTCAAACAAGGGAGGGGGGAGGGGAGGTATCTTGACACAGTATATGAGGAAGTTAGAGTGAAGAAGACAAGCTGGGATCAGTTTTGACTAAAGGTCCTATAGCTGAGATGCGGGTTATGGGAACTGTATTCCAAAACTTTTCCAAACTCTTAATTCTCCCTCTTTCTCTGCCCTGTTCTCTTCAGTGCATACTATAACACACAGAACTCTATGGAGTTGTTGAGTCCAACTATTCTTGGACTGCAAGTTCCAGCAGCCCCTAGCTGGTGCAGCCAATGCTGAGGAATGGTGGGAGATGAAGTCCAACAACATCTAGATCTTGACAGTGGCGGGATACAGACCGCTGCTTTGAGGCGGTCTCCCGCCAACGCCATTTGCTTCGTGCGGGAGCCGCAGCAGCCAAACCGCACGGCTCCCGCGCGGAGCAAAAAAGAAGCTCCATTTTGGAGCTTCTTTTTGCGGCGCCTTTATGACGTCTCAAGGCGCCGCTGGCGCATTCGCGACGTCATAGGCGTCACCGCCATGTTGTACGTATTCTATACGTACTAGGGTTAGGGGGTGCGGAAGCACCGCCCCTTCCTAACCCTAGTACGTATAGAATACGTACTATATGGCAGTCTATATCCCGCCAGTGTTTTCTTAGGCAAGGAATCCTCAATGGTGATTTGGACAGTTCCCAATATACCCTAGTATACATCTCCTAGTATACCCTGGTGGTCTCCATTCCAAGTACTAACAAAAGCTGACTGACCCTGCATAGCTTTCAAGATCTGGATGTTGTTGGACTGCAGCTCCCAGCATTCCTAAGCATTCCATAATCAGACCTCAATAACTGACTGGTCCCATGAAAGCCCCCAAACATACCATGCTGCCATGGCATGGTGATAGAAGATAACTTCTTGTCATCCCTTTTATTCCATCCAGGGCAATAAGCAAACACTTGTGAATTTTATTGCTTCAAGAATGTGAAGGACAGAGATTCTACAGTTCTGGTTATGATGCCAATGTCGTTGTTCCACAGGTCTTATAGAATCATAGAATCGTAGAGTTGGAAGAGACCACTAGGGCCATCCAGTCCAACCCCTTGCCATGCAGGAAATCCAAATCAAAGCATCCCTGACAGATGGCCACCCAGCCTCTGTTTAAAGACCTCCAAGGAAGGAGACTCTATCACCCTCCGAGGGAGTGCATTCCACTGTTGAACAGCCCTTATTGTCAGGACGTTCCTCCTAATGTTCAGGTGGAATCTCTTTTCCTGCGGCTTGCATCCATTGCTCCGGGTCCTGTTCTCTGGAGCAGCAGAAAACAAGCTTGCTCCTTCTTCAACATAACATCCTTTCAAATATTTAAACAGGGTTATCATATCACCTCTTAACCTTCTTTTCTCCACGCTAAACATCCCCAGCTCCCTAAGTCGTTCCTCATAGGACATGGTTTCCAGACCCTTCACCATCTTAGTTGCCCTCCTTTGGACACGCTCCAGTTTTTCCATATCCTTTTTGAATTGTGGTGCCCAGAACTGGACACAATATTCTAGGTGGGGCCTGACCAAAGCAGAATACAGTGGCACTATTACTTCTCTTGATCTAGACACTATACTTCTATTGATGCAGCCTAAAATAGCATTGGCCTTTTTAGCTGCCGCATCACACAGTTCACTCATGTTCAACTTGTGGTCTACTTGGACTCCTAGATCCCTTTCACACGTAGTTTCATTCAGCCAGGTGTCACCCATCCTATATCTGTGCATTTTATTTTTCCGCCCTAAGTGCAATACCTTACATTTTTCCGTGTTGAATTTCATTTTGTTAGCTTTGGCCCAGCTTTCTAGTCTATTCAGGTCATTTTGAATCTTTATCCTGTCCTCTGGGGTATTAGCTATTCCCCCTAATTTGGTGTCATCTGCAAATTTGATAAGTATGCTCCCAATCCTGTCATCCAGGTCATTGATAAAGATGTTGAATAACACTGGGCCCAGGACAGAGCCCTGTGGGACCCCACTGGTCACTTCTCTCCAGGATGAAAAGGAGCCATTGTTGAGCACCCTTTGGGTTCGGCCGGTCAACCAATTACAGATCCATTTAACAGTTCCTTTGTCTAGCCCACATTTTACAAGCTTGTTTGCAAGAATGTCATGGGAAACCTTGTCAAAGGCCTTAGTGAAATCAAGATATACTATATCCACAGCATTCCCTTCATCTACCAAGCTGGTAATTTTATCAAAGAAAGAGATCAGGTTTGTCTGGCATGACTTGTTTCTCTGAAACCCATGTTGACTTTTTGTGATTATGGCATTGCCTTCTAGATGTTCACAGACTCTCCGTTTAATGATCTGCTCCAGAATCTTTCCTAGTATTGATGTCAGACTAACTGAACGATAATTGTTGGGATCCTCTTTTTTCCCCTTTTTGAAGATGGGGACAACGTTTGCCCTCCTCCAGTCAGCTGGGACTTCTCCTGTTCTCCAGGAGTTTTCAAAGATTATTGCCAATGGCTCCGATATCTTGATTTTTCCCTTTCAACCACCAGAAATCAATATGTCAAAAGGGGGAATAGAAGGAAGGGGAAGAAGTTGGGAGAGGAGGGAGACACTCACAATCACCAAATGCCACCAGTACCAGACACAATATTGAGACATGCCACCTACATGAAAGTGATATTTTGTGGCTGGGTATATCACAGCATGAAAAAAAGAAAGTACTATCAAATTTGGTAAAGACATGTGCCATTTGAATTTCCAATTATAAAGCACAATGTTCCATGAACAACCAACCCACTGGAGCATGATAACTCTCCCATTTGGTTTGGTTTCTTATGCTAACCTACATTTGATGTTTCTTTGGTCCACAATGACCACAATCAAGCAGAATTGTGCTCTCAGCTCCTGTTGTTCATATCTTGCTCATATTAGTGCCTAAGCACTACAATTACCACTGGAGAGATTTCAGACTAGTGTGTTATCAGTTTTGTGAATCATGCTGCATGCTTTCTAGAAAAAATGTTATGGTTTTGATGTAAAGAAGTCTTCCATAAATGGAAGGACATGTATCTCTGATGGCTGCTTACAATTTAATTTAATTTAATTTAACTGCTTATAGGTACACTTACAGGAATGATGTATATATCTGGTGGCTATTCCAATGGCCATTTCAGTCAGTGGGAGGGGGGCAGAAATGTGTCCACAAGCTGAACTGCTTTTACGATTCTGCTGTGGATGAATAAAGAGCCACTTCTGCAAGGGGGTATGGTAAACCTCCTTAAGCAAGTTTGTAAAGGGTATATCTGCCAGTACAACCAGGAATTATGCCAATGTAATACCCCAATAAGCTTCCAAACTACATGTCAATTGCCCAACAGGCCTGAGTCTAGTCTTCTGATGATCAAGACTATTCTCTCCCTGTTGTTCTTTTTTGTTGTACAGTGGCCCCTTGGTATCAGCTGCAGTTTCATTTCTGGATACCCCTTCCCCAACGAACTAAAATCTATGGATGCTCAAGTCCCATTACATGCCATGGCATAGTAAAATGGTGTCCTCTTATATAAAATGGCACTGGTTTGCTTGTTGATTTTTTATTAAAATATTTCCAAGCCACGGATGGTTGAATCTGTAAATGCAAAATTCATGGGTATGGAGGGCTGGCTGTAATTTGCTTTTCACTTTTTAACAGAGTGAATGACTACTTTATCCATGCTCCTTCATGATGTGAAAATAGCCAGCATAATAATAAACCTCTTGTCAACAAGTTAGCAGACATTAGAGCAAAAGAAGCAGATTGACACAAGGGTTGACTCACCACCCGAGGCCTGTTTTGCCGAAGGAAGCTCTTCATATCTCCACCAGTCATAAGCTCCAAAAGAATGAAGCGAGGCAAGGTCTGGAGGCTTACTCCAATGCATTGAACAATATTCTGGTGATTGAACTTGCTGCAAATCATACATCACACCATGACATGATAGAAAAGGCAAAAACAGAATCAGTATTAGATATTAGTCAAGATCTGTGACTTCATCTGCTTAATCAAATCACATTATATTGCATTATGACCATCTGATATTTAGTCAAAATCCCCTTTCCTGAATTAGTTTGAGTGCTACTCTCTGGAGCAAGAGAGAATACATTTGCACCATCCTCTATGTGTCAGCCACTCAAGAATCTGAAGGTGGATAAAGAGTGAAGAAGAGTGAAATGAGTCATGGTCATATAATGACTGGCTGGAAGACAGCATGTAATTGAGTAAAAAAAAAAGGGAAGAACTGCAAGGAGAAACATAATAGATAGAAGGGAAGAGATCCTGAGGCAGGGAACAACTGAGTGCTCCAATCTTGCTTTTGACAAGCAGGTTTACGGTCACTAGTGGAAAAATGTTGGCACCATCTGTCTTAGAGAAATAAACTATATACACTTCCACTGTATTGCTCTTCACCCAAGGCCAAATTAATTTCAATTAATTACTTATTTTCCCTATACAGCCTATACTTTTATGGTGCTTAGAAGACAAACACTAAGAGCAAAACATCCATAATAGCCAAGTAGTCTCAGATATGAACTTATGGTTCTTTTGTGAGTGGGAGTAAATAATAACTCATACATATTTGAAGTATCTCCAGGGCAGATTTTTTTTAAAGCACCATGTACAAGTGAGCCCTTTTTTGCCTTGAAATGTCACTCAAAGCTCCATCAGCTTGTGAAGGGGGCAGACAGTTGTCATCTTTTTGGTTCCAGCAGCTTGTCTGAGCTGGAAGGTGGGAGGAGGCAAGCTCCCACAATTGTCTCTGAAGTGTTTTTATTTCAAACATTCAGGGAGAGGCAGAAAGCAATTAGTGTTGATCAGCCTAGTCATAAATCACGTAATCTCTCACAGTGACTTGATATTTGGATGTGCAAAAAATGTGCAATAAATTGTACAAGAATCTCACTTCTGTAGACAAAGGATAAAATCTGCAAATTGTCCTAGAGCATCGTTTTGGAACTATCACTCAGGAGAAGTCACCACAGTGCTATCCTAGCTGGGCTCATTTGGGACACAGAGCCAGATTTCATATTATTAGAAAGTGAAATTGTCCTCTGTCTGTTATCTAATCTTCATGGTAAACACTGGGCTGTGATCAATAGCAAGGACAGTAGAAACTAGACTTTTTGGACTCTCACTCCCACAATCCCTCTGTGTGCCAAGGGCATTTGGCATGTTGGGAATTCTGGGAGCTGGGTCTCAACAAATGTCACCCCCCTCCAGTTCTGGTCACTGAGCTTGATGAGGCAATAAAGACAGGCAGATTGGCAGTCTTCCTATCTCACTCTGGCTTCACAGTTTAACATTTTATTGGCACTTTCAACCAATGATTACTTCTAAAAGGAAGAGATGAAAGTCTAGCAGTGGCTTTTTAATTATATCATCCTCCTAATGAAAAGAAGAAACTTAAAACACACCTGATTATCAGTGCTTCCATTAGGAAATCCATCTCATCCTGCTCAGAACATATTTCAGGCAATGTCTGTTGAGAAGAAGAAGAAGAGAAACCTGAACCCATTACAAAAGAATTCAGAATTACTGGCATGAGTTAACAAGAAGGTGGAATCCTTGAAATCTTTTCTTAGAGCATCTCTTTGGAGGTGTTCCCCTCTCCCTTTATTGAAAATTGAAGCCTGAAAATGGCTTCAAGGCAGCTAAGGAAACTCAGATGCATCAAAATACCTAACTGCTATAAAAACAAACCCTTAAAACAACAGGATCATAACCTTGTGATTATTTGTGTGCATAGATAATAAAGGCATTAAATAGAGCCTCATTATCTGCAATAACCTCTCTTCCTAGCCCAAAGAGGACTGTATTGCAGGAGATTGTTCTGTGGAATTTCTAAGTAGGAATGATTGCAGGGAATGAGGAAGAGAGAAAGCCTGCGGAGGTGGAATATATATATAGTCAAGTAGGTTTTCAGAGAACTTTTGTGCTCACCCACACAAAGGCAAGCTAGAATCTGTCTCAATGTTATCAGAACTAAAGAAAAGAAAAGGAAGAGAAAAAAAAAGAAAATGTCTTTTGCTATTTTGTTCTCTAGCTCAAGGACTGGCTGACCTCCCTTGTGAGTACTCACAAAGCTCAGGTGGGTTTCTCTACGTCCCTTCTCTTACCAGTTTCTCATTCAGAAGTAGATATACTGTCATTAGGAGGGAGCCCAGCATCCTTTGGGCAAATCCTTTCCCTGCCAGCCTTCCTTGGCACAGGGCGGGGAAGGCTTCTTGGTGTCTAAAGACATGGTGGCTCTGAGGTTGGTAGGGAAAGTGAATCCAAATTTAGTCTACACTTTAAAGGAAGTAGTCAAGGTAAAGAACCTTATCCCCACTATATAGGTTCAACACTTTGGGTAGTTCCTTTAAAGTTTGAACTAAAACCCAGAGAAGATTACCCACCCCACTCACAGTGGAGTCACCAGCTGCCACTGGTCATTTCCTGCCAAAGACCATGGGGTTTGGAGTCAAGCCTCGTGATACTTGGTGGTAAAAAGGCACTCCGTGTGTCATGTGGCTGGAGGGAAGCAGAGCTTGGAAGTAAGAAGTTACAAGTAATGCAGTTACTAGCAGTTCACTTTTTTAAAGGCAAAAATGGTGTGATGAAGTTCCCACTGGATAACAAGTAGGAATGACATAAGATCCTAACTATTTTTAAAGTTACTGCACTTTTAAAATGGTGTTTTAGGGTATTCTGAGTAAAAAATTGCCCTGTTTTATGCAATTATCTGATCAAACCTAGGCTTGTCCTCAAATGTTACAACCAATACAAGAAGTAGCTTAACACTGAACTGAACTGTTTTTCTCACAAAATTAACAATTTTTGGCAGGGTATGTATATGCTTAAATGAGTGGCAAAGTGAATTAATTAAACAAATCTTTTCAAGCTCTGATGCAAAAGTCTCTCTAGCATCCTCCACCCTCAATGTAAGTTTCCTCCCATCCTGGAAAATGTAGGAATAAAAAAACATGGAAGATGCAAACCCCATTCCTAGGCAGCACTACTCAAGTAGGCTGTGCTTGCTTTGAACTTGAGTTCTTATCAATCCATTCAGATCTTCATCTGAGGCACTTCATTTTCTTCTCCCTAGCTTTTAACTGAAGTAGGTGGCTGGCTACCTTTTCAGAAGTGGCAACCAGGGTGTGGCATGTCCTACATAAAAATATTGTGTGGGGCTGTTTTCACTACCTTTACAATGCTGTCTGTCTGCCTGGACTTTTCATTAAAAATAGATAAGCTTTCCTTTGTTTCTTTTGTCTCTTTTCTATTTTTTAAAGTGTTGCTTGTTCTTCTTATTCGTGTGCCTTTTTATCTGTTATTATTATTTAGCCTGGGATTTATATTGTTGTTTTGTACTGAGCTGTAAGATCAGAAAGAAAGTAAGTAAGTAAGAAAGAGAATTTCAAATTGATGTAGACACTAACCTTGATAGCCACTTGTAATGGGTTATGATCTGCTGTGATTCCTACCACTGTCCCTTTGTAAACTTCACCAAAAGCTCCATGTCCAAGTGCCCTGAAGCAAGGAAAAGACAGAAATCATGCATACGCATGTTACTCAGGTCCCCAAGGAATCACACTCAGAGGCTACTGTATTCTGTAAGTAGAAAGATCCAAAGGCACCTCTCCTGTGAAGTATTCCATAGCACTGAGCCATGACAGTTAAAGTGGTGTCAAACTGCATTATTTTTACAGTGCAGATGCTCCTCTCTCTCTCTGTAGGAAATGTGTCTAAACTATTTTAGGCAATGATCATCAGCTTTTAAAGTTTATTAAACAAATACCTACAGCCAAGTGCATATCCTCTAATATAATATATAATAAATGCATGTCTAATATATCTAATATATCAGACAAAACCGGGACACATGTGGCCAAGTCTTATTCGTTTTTTATATCCCATTTTTCTCCCAAGACAGTATCCAAGGTGGCTTATTGATTATTGGCACTTCCATCCTCTACCCAATGGGGGGAAGGAAATGCCCCCCCCAATAGACCTTAGTACTCCCAAGCCTCTGGGAGGTATTATCAGATATTCTGCCATGTTTTCAATCTCCTCCTCCTCCTTGGATTTTATGGTGTCCAAGTGTTTTTAGCCTCCTCCTTAACTTTCAAAGGCTAATGCAGGCCTTTCTCCATCAGTCTTCCTGCTCTGTTCACTTCATATTTTGAAGAAAGGTCTGTTGAGGCTAAAGAAAGGCTTCTACAAAACTGAAAATGGGGAGGGTGGTCCCTAGACACCAAAATGTAGCAAAAAGTACCCAAATTATTTGGGATGGCAATAGTCTATGGAGGATTTTTTTGGGGGAGGGGGGCAACAGGGATGTTGGAGGCATAAGGCCTTGGAGGCCATACTTTGCTGCTCCAGGGTCTGTTTTGTTTCCCATGGTTCTAAAATTAGTAGGCCACGTTATTCTAACAAAATAGTTTCTAATGGGCTATACAAGCCGTCCCCTTTCCTGGCTGGATTGGGGCCATGGCAACCTCACACCACAGCCCCAATCCAGCCCCTGGAGGGTGACTCCTTTTTACACCCTCAAAGGGTGCCATAGCTATGGGAGCACAGCTGTATGGCGCCCCATCTGCACTGCATCATCTGGATGCAGCACCGGAGGCATGCCAAGATGCCACATGCCATCTGGAACAATGTGCAACATTTTGATGTCCTGGGGGCAGGGGCAGGGTGTCCAGCATCAGGACGCTGCACCCTGACTCCACTCACAGGTCAGCACAAAGTGCTGGTTGGGTATCATGTAAAATAGCTACTTTATTGAATATCAATCAGTATTGACTTCATGGATAACAACCAAGTTCCTTACAATCATGTTGTTGTTTTTTCATGTGGGATCTAGAAGATGCTAATGAACATAAGCTTTTTCAGAGAATATTTTATTCTGACCTAGTAGAACTATATTAGGCTGCATCCACACTGCAGAAATAATCTGGTTTGGTATCGCTTTAACTGCCATGGTTCAATGCTATGGAATGGCTGGGAATTGTAGTTTGTTGTGGTCCCTGAGTGGAGCATTGAGCCATAGCAGTTGAAGCAGTGTCACACCGGAATATTTCTACAGTGTGGATGCAGCCAGAGGCACTGCTCCACATGAATGACTTTCTATGCCAGTTGGAAGAAATGTTTTTGCCAACAGTCTCAAGAACTTGATCAGGAGGGCTTTAAACTGAGTTCCGAGGGGAAGGGAGACAATACAGTTGGCCTTTCTTATACACGGATTTTTTATACACGGATTTAAGCATACACGGATTGAAAATGTTCCAAAAAAGTATAAATTTACCTTGATTTTCCATTTTTGATAAGGGACACCATTTTGCTATGTCATTATATGTAATGGGACTTGAGCATACACGGATTTTGTTATACACGGGGGATCTTGGAACCAAACCCCAGCGTATAACAAGGGTCCACTGTATTAAGGAAGGCGAAAGGGATGGCGAAAATAGTCAAACTGACATAGAGGAAACAAGAAAAAAAGTGCAAGGACCCAACAGTGGGAGGCAAAAGAACTTGCACAGGCAGCAAGTAAAAGGGAACCATGGTCTGCAACGTCTCTACATTAATGCACAGAGCATGGGAAATAAGCAAGATGAACTCGAACTCCTAGTACAACAAAGCAAATATGATATAATAGGCATCACTGAAACCTGGTGGGATGAGTCTCATGATTGGAATGTGGAAATAGAGGGGTATAACCTTTTTAAGAGAAATAGGCCAAACAAGAAAGGAGGAGGAATAGCACTATATGTCAGAGATATTTACACCAGTGAAGAGATCCAGGACATCAATCATGGAAGCCAGGTGGAGAGCATCTGGGTAAAAATTAAAGGGGAGGGAAACAACAAGGATGTTACGGCGGGAGTCTACTACAGACCCCCAAGTCAGACTGAGGAATTGGATGATATCTTTCTAGAACAGATGACCACACAGTCAGAAAAGAGAGATGTAGTAGTGATGGGCGACTTCAACTATCCTGATATTTGCTGGAAGTCAAACTCAGCAAAATCCTCAAGGCCTAGCAAATTCCTCACTTGCCTGGAAGACAATTTTATGGTCCAAAAGGTGGAAGAGGCAACAAGGGGGTCAGCTATTTTAGATCTGATCCTAACCAACAAGGATGACTTGGTTAATGGGGTGCAAGTGGTGGGATCATTAGGTGGAAGTGACCATGTTCTCCTGGAGTTTGTAATACAGTGGAAAGGAGAAGCCAGGCATAGTCAGACACGCATCCTAGACTTTAGGAGAGCGGATTTCAGTAAACTTAGAGAAGTATTGAGGGCGATTCCATGGTCAGAAAAACTAAAAGATAAAGGAGTTCAGGACGGATGGGACTTTCTCAAAAGGGAGATACTGAAGGCACAATTTCAAACAGTTCCAGTGAGAAAGAAAAACGGGAGGTGTCTCAAGAAACCAGGATGGATGACTAAGGAACTTTCAACCGAGCTAAGTTTGAAACGGAACATGTATAAGAAATGGAAAAAGGGGGAAATCACAAAAAAGGAATTCAAAGAAATAGCAGGCATGTGCAGGGGTAAAGTCAGAAAAGCTAAAGCGCAGAACGAACTCAAGCTTGCTAGAGAGGTTAAGAACAATAAAAAGGGCTTTTTTGGATATGTCCGCAGCAAAAGGAAGAAGAAGGAAACGGTAGGGCCACTGCATGGAGAAGATGGCAAAATGCTAACAGAAGACAGAGAAAAGGCAGAATTACTCAACACCTTCTTTGCCTCAGTCTTCTCAGAAAAGGAAAAGGGTGCTCAACCTGAGGATAATGGAGCAGAGGACAGAACAGGGGAATTTCAGCACAGAATAAGTAAAGAGATAGTAGAGGAACACCTTATTAATCTAAATGAATTTAAGTCTCCGGGACCAGATGAACTCCATCCAAGGGTATTAAAAGAACTGGCAAATGTAATATCGGAGCCATTGGCAATAATCTTTGAAAACTCCTGGAGAACAGGAGAGATCCCAGCCGACTGGAGGAGGGCAAACGTTGTCCCCATCTTCAAAAAGGGGAAAAAAGAGGATCCCAACAATTATCGTCCAGTTAGTCTGACATCAGTACTAGGAAAGATTCTGGAGCAGATCATTAAACGGAGAGTCTGTGAACATCTAGAAGGCAATGCCATAATCACAAAAAGTCAACATGGGTTTCAGAGAAACAAGTCATGCCAGACAAACCTGATCTCTTTCTTTGATAAAATTACCAGCTTGGTAGATGAAGGGAATGCTGTGGATATAGTATATCTTGATTTCAGTAAGGCCTTTGACAAGGTCCCCCAAGACATTCTTGCAAACAAGCTTGTAAAATGTGGGCTAGACAAAGGAACTGTTAAATGGATCTGTAATTGGTTGACCGGCCGAACCCAAAGGGTGCTCAACAATGGCTCCTTTTCATCCTGGAGAGAAGTGACCAGTGGGGTCCCACAGGGCTCTGTCCTGGGCCCAGTGCTATTCAACATCTTTATCAATGACCTGGATGACAGAATTGGGATCATACTTATCAAATTTGCAGATGACACCAAATTAGGGGGAATAGCTAATACCCCAGAGGACAGGATAAAGATTCAAAATGACCTGAATAGACTAGAAAGCTGGGCCAAAGCTAACAAAATGAAATTCAACACAGAGAAATGTAAGGTATTGCACTTAGGGCGGAAAAATAAAATGCACAGATATAGGATGGGTGACACCTGGCTGAATGAAACTACGTGTGAAAGGGATCTAGGAGTCCAAGTAGACCACAAGTTGAACATGAGTGAACAGTGTGATGCGGCAGCTAAAAAGGCCAATGCTATTTTAGGCTGCATCAATAGAAGTATAGTGTCTAGATCAAGAGAAGTAATAGTGCCACTGTATTCTGCTTTGGTCAGGCCCCACCTAGAATATTGTGTCCAGTTCTGGGCACCACAATTCAGAAAGGACATTGAGAAACTGGAGCGTGTCTAAAGGAGGGCGACAAAAATGGTGAAAGGTCTGGAAACCATGCCCTATGAGGAACGACTTAGGGAGCTGGGGATGTTTAGCCTGGAGAAAAGAAGGTTGAGAGGTGATATGATAGCCCTGTTTAAATATTTGAAAGGATGTCATATTGAAGAGGGAGCAAGCTTGTTTTCTGCTGCTCCAGAGAACAGGACCCGGAGCAATGGATGCAAGCTACAGGAAAAGAGATTCCACCTGAACATTAGGAGGAACTTCCTGACAGTAAGGGCTGTTCGACAGTGGAATGCACTGCCTCGGAGGGTGATAGAGTCTCCTTCCTTGGAGGTCTTTAAACAGAGGCTGGATGGCCATCTGTCAGGGATGCTTTGATTTGGATTTCCTGCATGGCAGGGGGTTGGACTGGATGGCCCTAGTAGTCTCTTCCAACTCTACGATTCTATGATTCTATGACTCTATGTATGTACATAGAGTCAGTTCCTATATTATTACCAGTCAAGGCAAAATTAATGGATCCAGTTCTGTTGGCTGGACTCCAGGGTTCCCCAGTGACAACCTAGCAGGAAAAACTTTATGGGCCAGTTGACTGACACGCTTACTGCCTATACCAACATGGTCTCTTTCCACATAAGCAAATGGTTGGTGCTTATGGTTGCTAAGATCAAAGAACCTTGTCACAGATCTGCAACTGTATTAATTCTATTGAAGAGTGATGAGAAAGAGTGGGAAGAAAGAAAGGGAAGCATTACAATGCAAATGTGAAGACATTCTTGCTAAAATAAACTGTTTCAGGATATCTAACAAAAAAGCAGTAATTATGTATCTAAGGAACTTTCTTCATGGGAACACCAGTCAATGAGAAATGAGAGCTATGTTAGCTCAAACTAGACTATTTTATTTTTTTAAATTAAATTTAATGTTAACATTTGCCCAGGAAGCTTGGGAACATGGGGCATGTCTAGGACCAATGAATCAGTTGCAACCCACCTGCTGAAAATTTTGCAGGTGACACTTATGTCAAATGTTACTGATCCATTATTAGCCTTTTCAACAAACTGAGTACAAAGAATTAAAAATCATACCATGCTTTCCAAAGAACAACTTCTTATTTTCCACAGTCAAGTTTGGAAAAGTAACAATATGAGACACAGGCCTTGTAACCAATACAGTGGTCCCTCCACATTCACTGGGGTTAGGGGAGAAGGACCTCCATGAAAGTGGAAAAACTGCAAATAAAAAAACCACTATTCTTTTTACCTAAGCGAACACCTCTTTAGGAATTTCTAGGTCCTCAAGTGCAGCTCTGTGGTCAACACCTGCCAGAACTTGATGCTGAAGGACCTACAAATGCCCAGAGAAGTGTTTTCTCTAGGAACTTCTACATTCTCCAGCACAACTCTATGACCAACCTCTGGAAGAGTTTGGCTGGAGGACATAGAGATTCCTAGAAAGAACATACTAATCAAATTTGCAAATAGTCAAATCTATAAAAATCAAAGCTGTGAATGTGGAGGGCCAACTGTAGTTCTATTGGCCATGGACATGGGAACCCCTTATACAAGATATGCCATTTTGCAATTGAAGATGAGTCTCCGAGTTTTAAAGAGAGCAAAGTTTTAATCTCTGTGCTTGCATAGAACAATTGAAGTAGTCCCCCTCACCCCATATAACAAAGGCAGCAATCTTGCACATGCAAGCTACTTTTAAAAAATACATTGGAATTTCTACTTAGAAACAAAAGGAGATTTGGGCAAAATCTTAGAACAACTGTCAATAGTTTAATGCAAATTCTAGTTCCTTTCTGTGTTCAAAATCTTTTTCCCTGTAGTCATATGTCTAAAGGAATGTTCTTGAAGGATGGCGTGCTTCTACTCTTGTTTGCTTATGGGCTTTATCACATGTGGGGAAAATCGGGGGTTTAAATGGGCATTATCCAGTGATATTTGAGCAATTTCAGTGAAGATTTTCACATGCATTGCAATTAAAGATGGCTTTTCCCGCGAATAATCAGCAACAAGTCATTCACAGAGAAATCCTGTTAATGAATTGTTGCTGGTTATTCCCAGGATAATTCATATTTATTTGCGATGGTTTTATTTGTGAAAATCTTTACCACGATCATGGGAATATCGCTGGATAAAACCCGTTTAAACCCCCAGTTTTCCCTGTCTGATAAAGTCCTTAGTGCTGGGATTTTCAGCCATAGACTCTCTCCAGATCTTCCCATTGTCAGAAGTGAGAGAATGGCAATCAGATGGAGGGCATTTTTAGGGGTTGCAAGAATTATCTGCTTAGGGATGCTTATTTGAATCTTACTTTGCTATCTTTTTCAGACAAATGCCTTTTTATTCCCAGAGAGGCTTCCTTGGAGCTTACTTTGCTGTGTTTTCCATGCTAGACCTAGATATCTGTATTCCTATGTACCTCGTGGGTAAAATATTCAAATATTTTCCTTCAACTAAGACCCAGAAAAATTATGTCAAGTCTGAATTTTTCAGAGATATCCCTAAATAATATGTGCCATGCATGAAAAGATGTATTCAGACTAAATGAATGGTCCAAATTTAAGGCATAACTGAGTCTAATGACATAATGGCTTGTTTCTAATCAAAGTATGTGGTATATAGTAAGTGTAGAAATTAAGGTCTTTGGGTTAGCACACTGACATCAGAGTCACAAGAATCAAAATAAGGTTGTCATTCTCTGCTGGCCCAGGGCTATGTTTCTGCCTCCAAAATCAGCAAAGAATGCACGGCCTTACCGAAGAAGGGAGATATTTTTCCGTGGGATCTCCTTAAGTTCACTGAGTGTGGCTGCCTTCCCTGCAAAGCTGTAGTTGGGGTTATAATCTGTCATGATGGTGGAAGTCCGGATTTTGCTCAGATTATATTCTGGGCTTTGCAGTCGGGCTCTGGCCCCTTCCAACTGCTGCTTTTTACGATGATAAACTGAAAAGGAAAAATACAGACATAAAGGAGGGACATAACCAATATCTGGAAAGAAAAGAGGAAAAATTAGGCAACACAGAACAAATGACACAGCAAAATATAAATAAATGTGACAGGGCCCCACTAGACAAGAAAAAAAGGATCTGAAAGTCCCAACTTTTATTCCTGCACAAACTGATTTTATTTTGGAGATCCACATAATGTTTCTTCATTCTGAAATATTTCTTGGGAACTCCTGGCATTATCAAGGACTTTTCATTCCTACTCTCCTAGGTAAGTTTAAATTAACCCAGTACTTTCCTAAATGAAATATATCTTCATTTGTGTTTGTGTTATTCTGGAACTAGCTAAGATGGCCACCACCAGTCAAACACAGCTATTGTTTCCAGGACACAAATTCAACAGAGATCAAGTGTGAGAAAAAGGAATGTTTGCACCAGAACAAAAGGTCCTAATGTTTAACTTGTATATTATTACTGAAGCGCTTTAGCCCTTTGACCATAGTTCCTGAAAAATAATGAAGAAGACTGCAAATTGTTGAAAATGCTGAAATTCAGTTTTTGAAATTTTGCACAAGTTTAGAAGAGACGTGTGATAAGTGAGAAGGAGAGGAGGAAAAACATAAGGGAGGAAGGAGTGAGAAGAATGCAGGATATTGCAAGAAAAGGTTTGGATGCAACCAACAACAACAACAGATGCCCTGGGACAAGCATCTGCAGTGAGGGCTCGAGTGTCCTCAGGAGATCCCTGCACAGACGTCCTTCCAGCACATCCAGTACAGAAAACAACTGGGTGCTTCTGGACTCATCTTCTCTGCTTTCTCAGAAATGGCCATGTTGGAGGGCTGCACTGCTTACAGGGCAGATTTGAGAGACAGCATCTTGAGACACAGCTATATATATGTATTTGCATAATACACAGACATTGCCCAATGCAGGATCTTGAGCAATGTTTTCTTGTGCCAACAACATTCTCAGATTAAAGTTCCAAAATGCCAAAAATCCCATTAAATGCATAAAAGGGCTTATAACCTTACTCAGTGGGGGGGAAATGTTTTTCATTTTCATTTTTTAAATAATTTTCATATATGAAAATCAAATCAGTGAATAATAATAATAATAATAATAAAATTTATTTGTATCCTGCCTAATTTGGAGGATTTCCCAACAATGGAACAGTTTTTAGGGGTGGCATAAGAAAGAAGGAATCAGCAATAATGGTCATGCCACTGACATCCTCCAGAGAAACTCTGCTCAGCACAAGTCTGTATCCAGCCCTGTCTTTCCAACACTTCACTTTTGGATCTGGTATTATGCCTTGACAGCCTTGGCAAGAGATAAGAGAGCCAGAAATATGAACAAATGAAATCAGCAATTGTGTGAAATATAATGAATTCTTCTTACCAAATGATAAGCTGCCACAAGTAAGAGCCATTCCAAGCACCACTACAACAGCAACCACAGCCAGGAGAAGGGGGAGAGGCAAGCGTCCCTCTAAGATGGGTCCTCGGAGGACTGTTCAGAACATAAAAATGAGTATATCTCTATCAGCACATGCACACAGCTCCTGTGCAGTGTTTCTGATACACAGAGTTGGCTAAACCTGACTAGAGCACAACTGTCTCTAGTCTAGCATTTTGTTCCCAAAATGGATAACCATAGAATCCTGTAAAATTCATAAGCAGAACAAGAAAAGAGACAGGCTTTCCATGGTGATCATTTTCAGATTCATTAGCCAGAGTCACCCCACCTTTGAACAGGGTGGCTACCTTTAGCTGTTGTGGTAGTAGATATATAAAAGAATTATGGCTTTGCAATTTGTAGTAATTAATAGTTTTACGTGATATATAAACATAACTTAAAAATAATAGGTTGATTAAAAAAATGCCACCACCAGTTCTTGATGCTTTAGATTACATATCAATCATGAAACAGAAACAGGTGATTATTTGTAAAATGATGTGCCTCTAAGACACAGTGCAAAAAAAAAAAAAAAAAAAAAAAATCAGAATTTTTGGTAAACAAATTATAGTGTAGAATATGGGGCTTTGTTTTCAAATGGCTAGCGGATATCTCACATTGGGCTGCCAAAGTGTTGTGGATGAATTTCCAGATTTCTAGGCATTAGGAAAGAAAATTGGAACAGTCATGTGGTAGAGATGAGGAGCACCATAGGTCAGTGATGGCGAACCTTTTAGTGACTGAGTGTCCAAACTAAAAGTTCTTCTGGCCATCCATTTAATGACAATTATCTTTCCCCATAGTAGTATTTACAACTGTGCAGTTTTAAACAAAATATCTTCATTTTCTTTCACCTGGTTTTGTTATTATTTTTATATACTGCTGAGGCTTTGGAGAGAGGTGGTGTAAAATAACGGCACTTCTGGGGTGGGACTTCTGCACCCTTTTGGGCTTCAGTTGCCTCTCCAGAGACAGTTGAAGGCCTGAACGGCTGGGAAGGAGGAGCAACAGGTGTGTGATCCTGTTCCTCCTCTTCCCTGCCCTTTGGGTGCCATGAAAAATGGCTTCGCATGCCATCTCTGGATTTATTTACAGCCTGTTATATTCGACTGGGTATCACCTATGGCTATAGTGGTGAACCTGCCCAGTTGTAAATACTACCATGGGGAAAGATAATTATCATTACATTTATTTAATGCTGTAGTGTAAATATGTCCATTTTTAAAGTGGTTCTTGGTAAAGCCTGGTAAAAACAAGAAATAAAACAATTTATTTTGTGAGAATATTCTACATCTTACCTGTGCATGACACATTGTCACTGGCCAAGACAGCCCCGACTCCACAAATACAAATTGGCAGGTGGCTGTCAGGACTCTGCTTGCAGATACCCGACTGGCAATGGTTGCAGTTCACATAGACTTCAATGACCACTTCCCCATGATTTTCTATAACTGCATGAGAAATAAATGGATAGAAACTGGAGTTAATAATTACATCTCACACATAAAAGATGCAGTTGAAATCTACTATTAGTACTGAGGGCATTTACTGATGATTTGATGTTGTTGTCTTTTTTAGAAAATTGGAGAACATTGTAGTTTTGATAAATATTTTAAAATTATATGGTGATTTAGGAGGGTTTAGAGTCATCAATGACAAAACTGTTATGTTGCTGATAAATAGGAAAAAGGAAAATTGAAATCAAGAAAACTGGGATTAAAATTGAGAAAAAAAGTTAAATATTAGAGTATTATTATTACAAATAAATCTTTACAATTGTTTCAAAACAATTATGTTAAAACTTGGGCAAATTCTGCAAAAATGATTCAAACTGAGATTGCCATTGTTGGGAAAGACGTCAGTTATAAAAATGAATATTTTACCAAAGATGCTTTTTTTCCTTTCAAATGTTGTGCCATTTAAACAATAGCAGAAGGATATTTCAAATTTCATTTAAAGTCAGATTTAAACATTTACAAGGTAGAAAACAAAAGATGGTGTCTAGGACTCCTAGATTTGAAAAAGCATTTTTTCTCTCTCTGTTGCTTAATTTGGTTAAAAGACTGGATAAATTTTGCAGAAAATTTTAAAACTACAGCAGGAAAGTGATGCCACTACACCAGACTAAATGGGCTGATAGAGCAAATTCTTTGAGAACCTAAACATATGTACTGGCAACATACTAAGCCAACAAGTTCAGTTTTGTATAGCAGTTCCTCACAAGTCTTCTGTTCTGATTGTTCCAATTGATGTGATGGTAGAAATTACAAGAGTAATTGTGTAAGTGAGCCAAAAACAAAACAAAACACACCGACTCCCACAACCCCCCCCCCAATAAGGTGCATGCACAAAGGTGATGGAAGAGTGTGACTATATTATCACCTGCCAGGGGACTCAAGAAGACCTCCCCAACTGGATTGACAAAGGAAACACCATGCTGCCCATTGGCTGTGATGTCATCCGTTTCAGAGGCATGACCACCTAGGTGAAGAAGAAAGGGTCACAGTTTCAAATGTTCCCAAGGAAAACTATGACAGGCCAGTGGATTGTCAATATTGCCAATTTCTCTCCACAGTTTTATTTATTTATTTCAGAGGTAGGCAACAGAGGAAGACTAGGGGCTGCATTAGCCCTCCAGGAGAAATTGGAGGGCCATACCTGTAAGCATCCTCTGTGAAATGTGGGGAAGGTTTTGCACCTTCATGGGCCCCCAGAAGACATTTTGGACATTATGAAGGGGGAAAAACAATTTTAAATGTGTTTTTCTATAAGGTTTTTTTTTTTTTTTTGCTTCTTTGAGCCTTTATGAGGAAGGGTAGCAATAAACAAACAAACAAACAGCCTAGAACATACTGGTCTTTAGGGATCACTTAAAAACAGTAAGGTTTAGGGTATTCCATAATGATGATGGTAGATCTAGAAAAGGCCCCCTCTCTTGTGCTTGTGAACCTGATAAATGCTATAGGTGGGCATGTGAATCTGGCCTCTATGGCCAATCTTGAGGCCTGAACAGGTTTGTATAGGTTGTTGTTGTTATTATTACAGTATTATTATTATTAACCTTTATTTATGAAGCGCTGTAAATTTACACAGCGCTGTACATGCTGTACATGTAGGTGAAGGCAGTATTTTAAATAATCCCACCCCAAGCCATTTGTGGCTTTAAAAGTAACACTTTTCATTGGGGCTGAAAACATACTGTCAATCAGTGTAGCTAGTTTCAGTATTTTAATGAACAGATGGATTTCATTGGGCGTACTAGTCTTTTCCAATGGGCCCTTTACTAGTGCCAAGGCACTGCTCTTCCACAGTGAGTTGGAAACAGATGTAGGACTGCAATTCATCAGTTCTTAATATAGTGTCCAGCTAAAAATGATAACCAATACAGTCAAATTTATTGCAGTACTTTCAGTTTTGACTTTTTCAAATGACTGTGTACTATCCAGAACATCCTATTTTCCTTTTTATTAGAAACAGAAAAGAGACTGGAGATATGCAGTGTTTTGGGGATGGTAGTAATGATGAGAGTTATGTTTGTAGCTATAGATTTTGTTTTGACTCACACCTTCCTAATATAACATTATCAATTTCTATCCACTGCTGGTCGTATATGAACTTGAGCTGCCACAATAAGCTAGTACATATATGTTTTGAATGAAATGTAATAAATGACACAATTTGTTTTAAAAATATACCTTTGTAGCCTCCACCACCACCTCCAGATGTGCAGGCTCCTCCTCCTCCACCAAAACCACCTGAAGTGGCCCACTGAAGTTTTACTAATGCTTTCTGGCAGGCTTCACCACCTTCTCCACCCTCCAGCAGTGATTTCCCAGCCCAAGGAAATAGGGTAATATCTTCCCAACCTCCACCTCCACCTGTATAAGTTGAATGCAAGGGTAAAAATATCATCAAAGGGAGGAACTTGAGGTTTTTCACATATAGAAGTAGGCATTTCAATTAAATCAAGCCATCCAGGGGAGATAACACATCACTGTGACAGCCCTGGTATGCAGGTAAACACTGATGGAATTAGGCATATTTTGCCAGCTAGAGAATCACCACTGTTTCTGACCAAAACAATAAGAACTATTTTTTATTCATTACAACTATTTATTCACCAGTTTTCATCCCTTTGGGGCACCAAAGGGATGAAATGATGCACAACAGGGGAAAAAATCCCATTAAAAACATATTTTTGAAAAATTGTACAAGCAATTTTTAAAAGTACTGATGGAACACTATTACAGAATTTATATATAGCTTCCGGGGACTTGATGTAGGTGACAAAATTGACTGTAGTTCACTTTTTCCAGTTTGGACTGAGAATTCTGAGATGGTCTCCCTCCTGAAAACAGTCTGTCTAGCTTTTTCCCTCTTGTCACTTGACCACACTGATAATGTTGGATTACATCCCACTATCTATGCATTTTTATTAGTTTCTTCCTTTTACAAACATGATCTCATTGTTGTTCACATCTGACTAAGTTTCCCAACTTTTAGGCTATATCCTTCTTTCTATGGCCAAAGATCTCATGGATCAAACTGACTAGCTATTTTTTTACCATCTCCCTCTCATAGCTATCCAAAATATACACGATCTCAGAGAGACTTGTTCTGAAAATTTGCAGAAGTTATTTGTGCAGCTGCTAAGCATAATGTATATTATCACCTAAAGAACCTCACCTGCTGCCCCAGTTTTCCCATTGACTCCTGGTACTGCTGTGCTATTCACATACTGTTCCAAAAACACATCATCAAGGGAGCCATCCTGGTATTTCATGTAAGCCTTCCCTCCACCTCCTGCTGCAATGAGCAGAGGTTCAAAAGCTCCATCCTTTTTCTGTTTGAGAAAACACACAAACATAAACACAGTGCATTAAGGAATCACTGCATGTTCAAAACTGGACTGCATCTATATGAATGACTGGGAAATGTTCTCTTTCTATAATCATGCCATACAGAAAGTTTTGAGAAATCTTCTATATGAATCCAACACTGACAAACCCGTGGAATACATAAACATAAGGGTGGAGAACTGGTGGTCCACCACATGCTGGACTATAACTCACATCAATCTTGGCCACTAGTCATACTGACTGAATTGATGGGAGGCAGACTGCAGCGATATTGAGCTGCGTTTGGCTCCATTTTGGGAAGAAGTCAGGATATAAAACAATATATATAAACAAGTGAAAAACCCAGTAGACATCAGGAAGGTCACAGATCCATCACCTCTGTTCTAGTATGTGTAATATACTGTTAAATCTCATTGGTTAGCATTTTTCATTTTCTTTGTGACATACTATCTTATAAACTGAGGTTCACTGCCTTTTCCCAGGGAATCCTGACATCTCTAGCTCAATGCCAGAGTGTAAGTGTATGAACCAAAACAAAGTTTTTTATTTAAAAAAACAACAGAGCAGAATTCATACAATGGCATGGCATTGTGGAGAAAAGTACAGTCCTGATAGGTTTGATATTAGTGTGTGTTTTCAAATAAGGAACTCATATCAACAGTAAGTAACTGAGGGGCTTGACAGACCGCCCCGAAAAAGAGGGCTGGAGATGCCTGTTTTAGCCCTTGAGGGAGGCTGCAGCAGCCAAATCGTGCGGCCACCCTCCACAGCAAAAAGAACCTTCTTTTAGCGAGGTTTTTTGTGGCATGCGGCCACCACCATCAGTGCACCATTGGTGCACACTGTGGTGTGTCGATGACACAAGCGCTGCACCGCAATGTGCAGATACTGTGCTGCACTTGCATCATCATGGCAGCCCCCACATGGACTCTGTATGCTCCCAAACCCTAGAATCAGTGCCAGGACGGCATTTCCCACTCGTTTGTAAAGGGCCCGAATAATTCCTAATGCAACAAAGTTACTTTGGATCCAATTCCTACTAAGGAGCTTATCGATTTGGCCAGTAAGCTGGATTCCAGTTTCTATTCTGGATTCGGGATGCCCCTGGATGTTATCATAACTAAATCGCCACCAATCTATGTGGGATGCTACCACCCAGATGCAAGGCCTCGGAGGTAGAGAGGAACTGCTGGACCTCTTACCCTTTCCCGCCACCCCTCCCTTCTCCTTCTGTGTCATGTCTTTTTAGATTGTAAGCCTGAGGACAGGGAACCGTCTAACTAAAAAGATTGCATGTACAGCGCTGTGTAAATTTACAGAGCTTCATAAATAAAGGTTAATAATAATAATAATAAGCCTTGTTCAGCTGTACGTTTTTGAAGTCGGGGAGCTTCTGACTTAAAAAATTGGCTGACTGAGTGAGGCTTCGACCCAAGATGCATCCAGGAGGCAGCATCCTGCATAGCAGCCTATTTCCCTCCAGAGTAAAAAGAACCTGAAAAACCGAGTTCTTTTTCTGTCACTGGGCGGACGTCACGAGTGCACCAATGGTGTACTCGTGACATAAGTGGTGCAGAACTTCGTGTATATGCTGCACGTCGCTTACATCAAAATGGTGGCACCTGTATAAGCAGTTGCCACCATTAGTCTGCCACTGCGCCATACTAGGGTTAGGGACTGTGTGGTTGGTGCATGGTTCCTAACCCTAGAATTGGTGGCAGCATGGTGCTTTGGGACCGTCTATTCCATGCCAGGGGCATCCCAGTCCAAAATTGAAGCCGGAAGAGGTATTTGTCCAAGGAATAAGCAACTAAGATCATCCTAGCTGTATAGTTCCAAATTAAAAGTTAATGTACTTTATCCTTGACCATCTTTATGTGGAAAGAAAAGGCGGGTTACAGACCGCCCATTTGGGGTGGCCTGTAACTGGTCCTTTCCCCGCTGTATCAAGGCCTCAGCTGCCACAACATCAACCTCTGAGGACCCGATTCGTCGCTTTCCAGGCAAAAGGCCGCTTCCCCACGGCCTGGTAAGGCGTGTCCTTGAGCCTTCATGCCCCAAGGACACCCGACGGCGGCGGGGACGCGGAGACGTGTACAGGCTGCGCCAGCAACGCAAATCGTGGAAGGAGCTCCAAAATGGAGCTCCTTCTGGGGCCACAGAAAGGGCGCCCCAGGCGCCCTCGCACGGCCCCACTATGTCACTTCCGCACCGCCCCATTTGGAGGCGGCGCGGTCGTGACATAGTCATGGCATCACCCATCTGTATAAGGCGCCGCCATTTTCTACGCACTCCGCGTGTATTAGGGTTAGGGGTGTCAGGAAGTGGCGCCCCTTCCTAACCCTAATACGCGCTCTGCGCATACTTTGTGCCTGTCTGTAACGCGCCAAAGGAAGGCAGAATAAAAGATTAGGAAACACAGGACTATGGCAAGCCAAAGGCATCATCATATGAATCCCTAGTAAAATTATGTGAATGATGCAGGGAGACAGCATGATAAATGCCTTGTGCAGAAGTATTTAAAAATATCTTCTGCTGCTATTTTGTCTCTTTCTTCTTAACAGATCTTTTTGTGGAAAATGAAAAGCTAGAAGAAGCAGTAAAAAAATAATGAGGATTACAAGAGAGCAATAAGATGTCTGGAGTCCTCCCGCTCCCCATAAAATTCCAACAAGGTGGGTGATAGCATTGTGCCTCATCCAGAAACACCTACTCAACTACAGTTCAGGGGGGATTACAGTGATACCCAAACTCTTGACTTTAACTGGTTTAAAGTGTTTCCTCTGCCTAAGGAACCCAGTGAAATGTAGCTGAATGGAAGGTACTAGAATTATGCATCTAAGAATTCTCAACATATTCACTATGATTCATAGAACCTTTAGAGGAAGCTGTGAACATGAAAAGGACGTGCAGTCAGTATAAGCTTGTCAAGTAAATACCTCTCCTTGCCATTAAAAACAACACCCCTCTCCCAACCACACTACAGAATAGGCTAAAGAAAAGAAGCATAAATGCAAAGGATTGATGCAAAACTTTAGAAACCCTCAAGGGCAGGTTACTGAAAACCAACATTTATTTATGTTAGCAGTTTATATACTGCCTATATGGCACCAACCTAGATTGCAGGCTCTTGCAAACTACACAATTATAGTGCTATGATTCCACTTGAACTACCATGGCAACATCCTATGGAATCCTGGGACTGTCAGTTTAGTGAAGGAAAGGTGGAATTCTCAGCCAAAGAGCTCTTACAAACCACAAATCCCAGGATTCCACAGAATGGAATCATGGCAGTTAGCGGAATCATAGCACTTCTATAATTGTGAAATGTAATGGTCCCACAGAGCAGTGTTGCTATGTGATGTTTTTTATTCTACTTACCATATAGGTCAGCCAGATTGTATGGAGAGGCTCTACATCAGCACTGATATGAACCATACCTATGGCCCAGTTACACTATACAATTATAGCACTATACAGCGTGCCCTTCCTGACCGTGGGGGGTTCAGTTCCACCCTTGTGGATAAGATAAAATGTATATGCTCAAGCCCCATTATAGTCAATGGGTAGCAACATGTGTGCGACTGTGTCAGCATGGCCATGTACATTCATTGCCATTGACAATAACAGGGCCAGGCCATCCACAGATGTTAATGTCTGTGGATGGCTAGCCTACCAATATGGCAAGCCCAGTGCATTTGATTTAAATTATCATGGCAGCATCTTATGAAATCCTGGGATTTGTAGTTTGCTGAGGCATGTGAGATCTCTGGCTGAGCATTGTAAATGCCCTTCCCTGAACCGCAAAACTCAGGATTCCATAAGATGTTGCCCTGGCAGTTCACATGTAATATAGCACTACAATTTTGTACTGTGATTGGGATGCTAGTGTGCCACAGCAGTGTGATTCTCAACAGAATAAGGCTGTGTTTCTTAATTTGGTTACAAACACTACAGCTCCAACACCACCTTGAGTATCTATATTGGGAGAAAGGTGGGATATAAGAAAATAAAATAAGAAAATAAAAATAAATAAACCTGAGTTGTTTTGGGGTTTTGTAAAACCAGAACTGGGAGGGGATATTACTTTTTAAAGCTACATCCTCAGAATTCCCCATCCAACAAGCCCAATCTGACTGGGAATGCTAGGAGTTATAGTCCAAAAAGGAACCTCCCCTGCTCCGGCTCTATTTAGAACAGCTTCTTCACAAGGCTGTTTCAGTTTTCATCTGCCTCTCACACAGCTACTACTAACTGGAGACTTGCCACAAAGAGACTGGAAAGAAGCATATAAACTTACTCTAAAAATATAAGTGGCTCCTCCACCACCACCCCCTCCTCCAGCCCATTCAGTTAGTCCCCTTTCTTTCTTGTATTCTTCTTCGATTTCTGATGATTCGCCCAGGCAGATCTGTGTTGTCTGAGAATTGACCTGGAAAGGGGAAAGAAAAATAGAGGAGAATAATTTATTTTAAATGGTAACTTTTAAGGAAAAACATAACAAAGCATAGCAGTCTTGGGCTGGCATTCTGTTGGTGACATACAGAGGCATAAGTCCATCTCATGTCTTGGTATGTCTTTTTTTTGGAGGGGGAATGAGGTTCTTGCAGGAATTGGCATTCTCTTCTGCCCTCCCCAATGACCAAAGTGCCTCCCATAAACTTTTCAGCCACTGCAGCCTTCTCAGATATTTTTTGGGTGATGTAGAGTTGTGGCTATTGGAGAAGTATCTGATTCTGGAATCAGACACAGAATGAATACGTCATTCGTTGAGATTTCTTGAGGACCCCAATGGATGATGTAATCATTCTGTTACCTGACTATAGTGTTTTTGCTGTATCCCCAGGACTCAGATTCAGACACAGAGACAGAGCATCAAGATGAACCAAGGAATCCAGAGAGTGAGACAGAGGGTCCTGCCAGTGAGACAGAAAGCCAAGAAAGAATGGCAGTTTTGGAACAAGACACAGAGCTTGTAGTACCTACTGTATTTATAATTCTCTGCTAGAGAGTGCGTATACTGTAGTTTATGGGAGGGCACTTGAGCTGTCTAGCATATAATTCTAAATATCATATCAAAGAACACATCCCATGATTGGATAGGATGAAGTCACAGAAGTTAAAGTGGTAACAAACCACAATTTTAGTGTGGTACAGATGGATGTAGTCAATACCACATTGTTATTACAGTTGGTCCTCCATATCTACTGATTTTTTATCCACAGATTTAACCATCCATGACTTCAAAATATTTTTTAAAAAATATAAATTCCATAAGCAAACCTTGATTTTGCCATTTTATATGAAACACCGTTTTACTACGCCATTGCATGTTATGGGACTTGAGCATCAACGGATTTTGGTATCCACAGGGGGTTGTGGAACAAAACCTCAGTGGATACCAAGGGCCTACTGTACAAAATGTTTCTTTAATTTAGTTGAACATGTGAACCTCAACAGGTCTCAGTTGTTTTGTTCTTTTTAATGTCTCTTTGTAGAGAATATCCAAATGCTCCTTAGTGCATTAAAAAGGCCTCTGTTGAGTCTCATGGGATCTGAATTAGATTACTAGACTCTGGGACTATACAGACTGCCCATTTTTGCCCCACACAGAGGCCATACCAACCAAATGGTGTGGCCTCCAGTTGGGGGGGGGGGCATAAAAAGAAGCTGCTTTCAGCAGGTTCTTTCTGGGATGCGCCCAGGGTGCCATTGGCACCCTGGCTTGCACCGATGACGTATGCACTGTGTGATGCCATTTGGAAGCTGCACCGCATGTACATCATCATGGTGGCCCCCATGTGGATGGGTGCGAGCCATGATGGCGCTGGGGGTGCATGGTAGAGCTCTGGAACGTGCGGATGGTCCGCTCCTCTGTGCAGACAGACTTTATTTTTACTCTGCCTTTGTTCAGAGCCAAACACATTGATTTAACACCAATTTTTTTTTTTTTAGGATAAACTGAACGAAGCCCAATCTGGGAGGGAACATGTCTAATGTGAAGTCACTCTAGCAGTCTGATCCCAACTCTTCATTGGAGTGTGATTGCTCCATTAGGGCAAATGAGCAGGGAGAAAACTTTTCTTTGAACACAGTGGGAAATTGATCTTGATAGCAATCTTTCAATGCTAGCATAGAAATAACAGAAAAGACCTACATTTCCTTCTTAGAATATGCAATTAAATCTAAACTGCAGGGCAACATTGTTTACTTGAAGGACGGTATGGGGCAGCTCATTAAAGAAAATGAAAGGAGGAACCAAGCTGACAAGTCAATTTTGAATTCCAGATTCAATATTTTAAAACAGACATACTGTGGCTATTCCTCTTTTTTGTTGTTGTTGTACCAGTTTTGTACAGGCCTATTGTCATTTCAATATCCCATAGATAGTTATATATTCAGCAGAATTGTATAGTAAAGCTGTTCCTGGACTCTGCTATTTCAGGAAGTTAGTAAACTCTCTTCCCAAGAAGGCGGGGGTTGTGGTGTAGGAGTAGGAGTTGTTTTCCAAAATACATAAAAATAGGTGAAAGAAACAGGTAGAAATATATGCTGAATCATTTCCTATGAATAGTGACTTTCACACACTTATTTATACAAAAAATGCAAGTTAACACTTGTGGAACAAACATAAGTTAAACCTGGAAAGTGCTACAGTCAAGGAAAACTTCTACCATCTGATTCTGCTGAATGTATATTGCTTTCCCCCCTTTTCTCTGTATTATTTGTTGGCTCTAATGCCTCTAGAACAGGGGTAGGCAACCTGTGGCCCGCGGGCCGGATGCGGCCCGGTGAGGCCTTGGGACCGGCCCCAGCCCGGTCCTGCTGCCGGGGCCTTTGGCGTCTCGTGCGAGAGGCATGGTGGGGCAATTGTCCATAGAAGCCTCAGAAACATGCATTTATCTTAACATTTTTTAAAAATCAGCAAATTTTTTCATGTGTCCTCCATTTTTTATTTAAAAAGTGCCCTCCATTTGAAAATTTTGTCCTACATTTGTCCTGGTTTATTTATTTATTTAATTTTTTAAAAATTTATTTAATTATTTATTTTTTGGCTTCGGCCCCCCAGTTGGCTGAGGGACAGCAACCCGGCCCCCGGCTCAAAAGGGGTTGCCTACCCCTGCTCTAGAAGATGAGGTGAGGGAGAGCAAGTGGGGCAGATGGGCATGAAAACACAATAAATATGTAGCAACTTTGATGAAATGAACACAGCCATGAGGTTGGTGATGGCTCTTACAGTTGTTGCAGTATAGGGTAATGGATCCATCTGTCAGGAAACATGATAGAGAATATGGAACCACTATGTGGGTCCCTCTGGCCCTCTGGAAATTAAGTTGACATAAATCTGTTCCCTTCCCAGCCATAACTTTGCCTAGAAGCCTTCACCCCCAAAATGGAGACCCACTCTTGAGGAGAAGGTATCCATACCCTGTTATTTCCCCCAAAGTGGATATAGTACAGCACCCTCAATGCCTTACAATTAAATTGTGACCGGAAAACACAGAAGAGGGCCTCAGCAAACCATTTGAAATAAATGTTATGGAGGTTAAAAACCCACTAGTTGGGCCAATTGTAACTACAAGGGAAAAAATCATTGCCAAATGTTTTTTGGCAATGAAACAAGGGTGTAAGGGATGGAGGTGCCAGCCAAGACCATTCTGTCATTGAGGTCTGGTGTCACAACAAACCCACTTCTATATAAAATATGCAAAGCAGAAAGAATGTCCCCAGCTAGACCTGTCATGTGGATTGTAAGAATGAGACCTTGGTCTGGGGAATTTATCATTAGCTCAAATAGAGGATCGGTCTCTAGTCCTATGTTTACGAAGGTAGCCAAGGTAATATTGGATCAACAGAGATAAGTTTTATGAAAACTTACTACTGATTATTATTCATACACACATAAGGCAATCATATACTCACACAATCACCCAAGAACTCAAGAGTATAGTACGTTAGTGTTGGACAGAGTACAAGTGGCTTCACTATCGGTAATATTCACCTGTATTGCAATGTTCCAAGGTCCGGATTGATGAAGACTCTGCCGCATGGAGGAAAAGGGGGGAAGCGGCTAGAGGACTGGAACTATATCAGAACTCAGACAGACATGAAGTCTACCTGGATTCTAACACAGAACACTGAACAAAGGTCTTAGGGGTCCGTAAGTAAGGCAAAACCTAGCCTCAGGCGGAGAGCTACCTATAAATCAAGCAAATCTAAATATTAAAGATTATTAAATCTATAGATAGTCTCCAAGGTGAGAATGGCAAAACATCATGGACCATAAATCTGCCCAAAGGTGTGAATGACTTCCCTGATGGCAACTCCTATCTTGGCCTGTTTGATCTATGTTTCAATAGTGTATGTGATGCGTTCGCCTTGCTTCCACAGAGGACTCCAATGTCATCTCTCCTATCAAGCACTCTGCATAGGGTCATGAGAGGAAAGCCATGCACACTATGGATTTTATAGCTCCAATGCTCTTAACAGGATGACAAGCCCTCCTCCACGGCCAAGCAAGCAATGTCCTTTGGTAGAGCTCCCTGAAGCTTTTGTGATTGCATGAGTGGCCAGAATGTACTGCTACAAGGACGTAGCCTGGGGGGGTTGGGGGGTCGGGACCCCCCTATCAGGCCCTGGGGGCGTTCAAGCTCCTTCCTCCCCCCTCCCCTCCATTAAAACCACGGCGAGGGAACAGAGGAAAGACAAAACAAAAGTTCCCCTTTTCCCTCTGCTCCGTGGCTTTAATGGAGGGGGGAGAGAGGAGGGAGGAGGAAGGAGCTTGAACGCCAGTTGCAAGCTCAGAGAGAGATGGGATATACTGGGAGATGGGATCCATGTATGTTTCATATGCATCTCATAGACATAGACTGAAGGTAATTTAATGCACAATATTTTTAAAATAATGTTGTACTTCTGCATATTGAGCTTCAGCAAAACCCTGAGACCACTATGCCTTGTATAATTCAATAATTCAGTAATTGATCTAAACCTTCAGGATTTACAAGTTTCCTTGAGTTGGGGGTCAGACCAGATGCTCTCAGGGTCAGTTTGGGGTTTTGGAAGTCCAGAGAAAGGAGACTCAGACTCTACTCTGGACATTTCTCCTGAGAATGGACTCATGTTTTCAAAAACAGTCATTTCTGGACAAAAAAGAGGTGGGTCTGTGATGCAAAAAGGCAAGAGGCTTCCTTCCAGCCTTGTTTTTTCTCTTTTTTAAAAGACAAAGAGAATAAAATACAGTTAGCTGGCCCTTTTTCAGCATGTCAATGGGGATGCTTTGATGGAGAGTTCCTGCATGGCAGAATGGGGTTGGACTGGATGGCCCTTCGTGGGGTCTCTTCTAACTCTATGTTTTTATGATTAATTAATTAATATATGGAATCAATCTAAGATGATGAATCGTGGCTGTGGAGTCCTATGGCCCTGCTCCAGGCAATGCTAGACTGCAGGCCCCATCATCCAGCAGCACCACAGACTGATGGGAACTGCAGTTTAATAAGGCTGCACACTGCAGGAATAATCCAGTTCGACACTGCTTTAATGCTATGGAAAATCCTGCGATTTGTAGTATGTTGTGCCACCAGAGCTCTCTGACAAAGAAGGCTAAATGTCTCACAAAACTACAATACCCAGATATTGTTGTTGTTGTTATTTTCTTATATCCCGCCTTTCTCCCAATATACGGACTCAAGGTGGTGATTTTCCATAGCATTAATCTATAGTATATCTTTCTACAATGTAGATGGACACCTCCATTACATAATTTGTTGAGGATGCTTTGACTGGGAGTTCCTGCATGGCAGAATGGGGTTGGACTGGATGGCCCTTCTAGGGGTCTCTTCTAACTCTATGATTCCATGATTCTGTAGCACTCTGAGCCTACTGTGATTTTAATAGTTTTTAAATGTATAAAGGTATAAAGTCTTATAATGTAAGCCATGCACTGATGGACTATTGCACTATAATTTTTTATTGATTGATTTTATACCCTGCCTTTCTCCCAAAATAGGATTCTCTTAAAGGGGTTTGTTTAATATAAAAAGAAAGGAACGTATAATGGCTTGGAATTAAAAATTAT
>NC_056522.1:320106780-320134808 GCF_019175285.1 Sceloporus undulatus | reverse complement strand
GATAGATAGATAGATAGATAGATAGATAGATAGATAGATAGATAGATAGATAGATAGATAGGTCTTGGAATTAAAAGGTGTGTGTGTGTGTGTGTCTCAAAATTAAAAATCCCTCTTGGAAGTGGATGAAATGTGTGGATGCAACCTGGGTTCGTAGCTCAGCTCAGATGTTGGAATACAGTGTCTCAAAGCATGAGCAGAGTGTCTCTGAGCATGAACAGAGTGGCTGCCGCTCATTGCTCGAGCAGCTGCACCTTGCTTTATCGAGCTGAATTTATCTGATGTAAACACCTTCAGAGGAAGGACTCAGTTTGCATCTGCACTGAAAAAATAATCCAGTTTGATGCCACTTTAACTGCCCTTGGCTCCATGTTGTGAAATGATGGGATTTGTAGTTTGTTGTGGCACCTGACAGATGACTCAACTACAGTTCCCAAGATTCCATTGCACGAAGCCATAACAGAAGTTAAAGTGGTGCCATCAAGGTGTCGAGGGTAAACGCTCGACCCTCTTTTTGTGTCTTGGGGGGGGCTCTTAGCCTCTCAAAATGGTGGCACTTAGTCTTGACCCCCCCCCCTTCCCAAAATCCTGGCTACGTCCTTGACTGCTATGAAACTAGTATGGACACAAGTCTACCTACACCTCATAGGGGACAAGACAGGCTCTCAGGTAAGCTCTGTGTGAGCAGGGGTTGGAGAGGGAGAGATCAAGAACTCCTCTTCTTAGAGATACTTCCCCTCCCTTCCTGTTTTGGTATTGTCATAATTGAGAAAGCTGATTCCTGGAGGTAGTCTAACCCTAACTCATACTTCCAGTGTCTGTCAGCTTATCTGTAATTATGGTACTCAATGTGGACAGGATCTCAGGGTCTGTCTCTCACCCCTGGGCAGGCATCTTCTCCTTGTTGCCCCACCAAGATATAGAGAAGTTCATCTTTCTCCAGTTGGAAGCTGGCTGAAATAAAGACACCATGGGAACGCTTGTTGTGGTTCTTGGCTCCTTTACCACCAGCTGCTCCATATGCTGAAATCCTGGATAAAGAGCAGCAGCAGTTAGATAGAAAGTCTACATAGCACAAAATCAAAGCAGCTACTCCTGGAAAATCTTCATGGCCACACCAGTGATCCTGTATTTATAACAAAGCCTTTGAAGTGACTTCAGCCAGGTATATTCAACATTCCTCTCCCCACAAATATTTAATATTCAATTAACAGCAGAGCCTGGCAAAGTTACTTTTTGGATTATAACTGCCAGAAATCACCAGTTAACGCACTAATGCTAGCTGAGAATTCTAGGGTTTGTGGTCCAAAAATGAATTTTTCCAAGCTCTGGCCTTAGGCTATCTTATAGGGTGAACGCAATGGTGGGAATAGTTTGGCCTTCCAAATGTTGTTGGACTGCGTCTCCCAACACTTTTAGTCAGTATAGCCAATAATAAGGTATACATGTAGTTGCAATCCAACAATATGCTGAGTTCCAAATGTTTTCCACTCTGGGTTAATATAAAAATTAGCAAGAAAATATGTTCAAATTGTTTAACATTTAAAACTGATGGAGGATCTGTGGCACCTGAGATGCTGCTGGACTACAAGTCCCATCATCATGGCCATTGGCTGGCTGGGCCTGATGGGAGATGGAGTCCACCAGCATCTGGAGATTGGAGGTCATGCCCTTGGTTTAAAAACTGAGTGTGTTTTTTTTGAAGGTAGGTAGCAAGGATTCTGTTCAGAATAGGTATTCTGTTTGTGCACCATCCAGTCTTCTTTCCTGAACTACCTGAGTAGTACCTTGATGGTGATATTGAGTCCCCTCAGTTTGTTTCCCTGCAGATTTCAACATCAATGCTGAGACCATTCTTTTGGGAGCAGCTCAGAACTTCAAGTACTCCATAAGGACCATGCATCTAAAGTTTTTGGTGTCAACCATGTTACAGGTCTAGTTTTGTGTGCTTGGCAGGATGATGGTGATCTGGACGTAGAGGAACTTTCTATAATTCCATTGTCAGAGACAGATTACTTCTTGGTGGGATTTAGACTCATTGGGACTCATAGCCTCTGAAGTGGTGAGGACCAATTAGGATGGTGCACCCCATGAGGCTTAGGGATCTGGATGGCTCTTTGGGAGTTTACTGTTGCCTTGGCAAGCAATCCTGTTGAAGCTCTGTCTGATCTCTGGAACAGGGAAATGGCCAGAGCAAGCTAAATTGTTTATTAGTGGTGGGTGATGATAAAAGTTACTCAGAGAAGAAAGTTTTGGGTTGGTGGGTGATGAAATAAGTGGGTCAGAGGGTAAAGTTTTGATGGTGGAAAATTCAGAGTAAATTTGATCAAACACTTGCTAGATCCTATTGAAAAGCCTATGCCATGGTGGTGATGGCAGCAAAGAAATCTTTCTTTTCTTCCACTGTTGCATCTGCACAGTGTTGTCCAGCAAAGCTATCTTGAGGGATCTGGGGCCTTTTATTCTCTTGGCTACAAAGGTAGCAGGTTGACCACCCAGAAGATTGCTGTGAATAATTTGCATGACACATTGTGGATAAAATTGCTCAGATCTGCTCCAACCTGGATCCTCTGGTTGATACAGGTCAAGTAAATGAAATATTGGCTCCTGCTTGTCCTATGTTATTGGCTATGTTTCAGTTTGTGCAGCCTGAGAAAGTGGACAGAATCCTTGGAGAAATGAGAACCACCATGCGTATACTAGACTGAAGACCTTTCTGACATATAAAAGTGACCAGAGGAGGACTGGCTGAGTGGGCTGAATGCACGGTTCTTGGATGAAACAGATGATCTAGATCCATTTCAAGCTGGCTTCAGGACTGCCTATGGGACTACGATAATTTTGGTTGCCTTGGTGGACAACCTACACACAGAACTGGATAGTGGAGAATGTGTATCAGTTGGCTTTAATGGGCCCCTCAGTGGATATAGATACCATCAACCATGGGTTGCCTGTCTGGAATGAGTCTTGGGGGCACAGTTCTACAGTGGTTCCAGTCCTTCTTGGAGATGAGTAATCAGAAGGTGGTGCTGAGGGTTGCCTCTTTTACTCCCTGGCTGTTAGCCTTTGGGGTACCTCAGGGTACTGTTTGTTGCGTGTGCTGTTTAACATCTACATGTATCCTCTGTAGGAGGTCATCTGGAGTTCTGGAGTCCAGGAAAAGAGTTCTGGAGTTTGGGTGTCATCTGTATGCAGATGACACCCGACTCTATCACTCTTTTCCATCTAAACCCAAGGAAGCTGTTTTGGTGCTAAACCAGTGTTTGTTGTCAGTAGGGGACTGAATGAGGGGAGAAAAACCTGACGCTTAATCCAGACAGAACAAAGGTCAGTTGGAAGGAAGATCCAGGAATATGGATTCAGCACATGTTAGATGGGGTTACACACTCCTTGAAATCTCAAGTTTGCATCTTAAGTGTTTTCCCTGACTCAGACCTATGTGTGGTTTGGTCTTCTTTCCATTCACCAGCAGCCAAAGGCATTTTTATTCAGGTAGGCTTTTGGTGTATAATTTATCTGGCAGAAAAGGGCTTTTAATGGGGTTGTGCTTTTAACTTTTTAATGATCTATTGTTTTTCATACTGTTTTTACTTTGTGTTTTTAACTGAATTGTTTAATTGTGTGTGTTTTTCTCTATTTTTTCCCTATTTTTGTATGAATGTTAAAAACTTTTTACAATTTGCTTTAAAATATCTGTAAGCCACCTTGAATCTTGTAGAGAAATGCAGGATATAAAACAAACAAATAAAATTATTATATGAAGGTTAAGAATAAGTAGTAGTGATGTCATTACCACACAACAACAATACTCACGTGTACTGGTTTGATTCTGGTACTTTCCATACTTGCACTCCACGTAGCAGCCCCTCTTTCTCCACTGTCACTGAAACATTGGTGTTGTAATAGGTGTTATCACACTGTGCTTGAGTTGGCCCTCGTGGGCCACTGGCCCCACAGGATGAGAACCACCACTGAATAACAGGCGCTTCCCCTATGGCCGAAAAATATCCAGAATTGTGACTGATCTGTCAGCTATCTTTTATTTCCTTCGCTAGTGCAATATTAATACAGTTTGCCCATTGTAGCTAAGATATTGATTATTATTAGAACAAGCTATCTCTTACAGTTTTGCATAAAGGTGATTCATATACTGACAAACTTAATGCAATACTAACCAGAACAGGAGAAAAAAGTTAGTAAAAACATGGTTAGCATCAACAGCATCAGTTACTCGCAAAATTTTCAAAGTATTAAATTATGTAGATATTTATTTAGCAGCTCCTTTGAAACACATGTAGATACAGGATATCTTGGCAAGTTAAAGAATTTGGGCTGGAAGCTAATTGCAGCACAACCAAGAAAAGGTATTATCTTTAGTGTTCAGAAGTGCTGTAACATCAGGCTCCTTGTGGGGAGGATTAAGGAGTTGTTCTCTTAAAGAGTTAAACACAAAATCAAAACCATTTCTACCTATACCTATAACTACTTTGTTTCAAGTTTTCTATACTATGTCCAATACCACAACACACACACACACACACACACACACACACACACACACACACACCAAAACTGATACTAACTAAGCTTGCATTATGTCAAGGAAAATGTATTTTGTTCAGAAAGACAAACTGGCATGGACACATTTCTATGGACTTTTTCATACGGGGAAAATTGGAAGGTTATCCCAGGGTCAGTCCAGGGTTATCCATATGGTTTGATGTTATTTCACAAAAGATTATCACAGGACATCGGAGGCAATGCAAACCCGATCAGAACGCAATCCCCAGTCATCCCAGGGTTAGGTAAATTTGGAGAAGCATAGAATTTATAAATCCCATTCCACTCCAAATGTGCAGTCAATTTGATTTTGCTTGGTATAGAATGCATCTCTAGAACAGTCTTGGGTTGCCTTTGTTAGAGGAACTGGGATGACTTCCGGTGGGGAGCCTGGCCCTCCTCTGCCTCCTCCACCTCCTCCCTCCGGTTGAGAGTGTGTGACTTGCAGCGGTGCAGCAGCACTCTGTGTCCCTCTCCTCCTCCTCCTTCCCCTGCCGGCTCTCTTGCAAGCTGGCCTGGGCCTCCTTGCTCTGGTGGCCCCACTTCAGCTCCAGAGGCCAGGTAAGGAGGAGGAGGAGGAGGAGGAGGAGGGTGGAGAGGGAGGGAGGAAGGGAAGGAGGGAGGAGAGGAGCCAGGAAGTCCTCCTGGGGTCTCTTCCTGGCTCCTCTCTTCCCTCCATCCCCTCTGCCTTCCTCCTCCTCCTGGAGCTGAAGGGGGGTCAGGGCAAGCAGGCAGAGGAAGGAGGAGGAGGAGGGGACACGAGCACCACTGTTCCACTGCAAGTCACACTCTCTCAGCTAGAGGGAGGCAGAGGAGGACCCAGGAGCGCTCTGGACTGGATCCCCGCTGGTGGATCGGGGCAGAGATGAGAGGGAGACAGAGCACCGCAGCCTTGGCAAGGTTTGTTCAGGGCCCCCAAGACAGCCACCCTTCCCTCCCTGGAGCATGCGGGGGGGGGGGGCTTGTGGTTTAGAGCATGCACATAACAGGTATTTCCCAAGCTGGTAATGGAGATTTGTTCTCACCCATTTAATATCCAAATTCACATTGGACCCTAAGTAATGTGCTTTTAACCCCTTTTTGTGCTCTGTGTGTGATGAGCATTAGCAAAAAAACAAACAACAACAACAAAAAAACCAAGCTTCATTTATATACCGCTTCATACCCCCTAAGCAGTGTCTAAGCGGTTTACAACTGTTAAGCTAATTTGCCCCCAACAATCTGGGTACTCATTTTAGCGACCTCGGAAGGATGCAAGCCTGAGTCAAGCTTGAGCCCTTTTTCTGGACTTGAACTCGCAACCTTGTGGTTTTGAGTGAGTGGCTGCAGTACAGGCATTTAACCATTGCGCCACCAGGGCAAATGGGCTTGCTTTTCTGGGATGCCAGCATTTTAACCATTTTCAGGATGGCAGCACATAGGTCCCCATGTGAAAAAGTCCTATGTTGTATTGTTTCCATGACAGATGAAGAACCCATCATGAGTATCTCCCATGCCAGTACCTTTGAAATGAACAGTACCACTGCTGTATGGCTCAGTACCCATTCATTTTAATGGGACTTGCACAGGAGCAGTTTCTTTTATATACTTGCCAACTTCTCTGCAGCCTCCAGAGTATAAAGCAGTCTCTGGGGAGCCTCAGAGAAGTGCAGTCCTGAATATTCTGACTATTTTTGGATTGCATTTGCCTCCATTTCAGCTCCATTTCACTTTCCCTTCTACTCTGGTCTTCTAGCCCTGCTTTGATTTGTTGGACCCTCTTGACAATAAAGTGATCTGATATTTACTTGACAGGCAAGCGACTGGTGAAAGGTTTCACTCTGCAGAATGGGGCTATCTGTGTATCTCTGATGACATAAATCCACTGCACAAATAATCCAGTTTGAGGCCGCTTTAACCACCCTGGCTCAGTGCTATAGAATTCTGGGAACTGTAGTTTTGTGAGACATTTAGAGTTCTTTGTCAGAGAGCTCTGGTGCCACAATAAACCACAATTCCCAGGATTACCCAGCATTCAGCCAGAGCAGTTAAATTGGTCTCAAACTGGATTATTTCTGCAGTCTGTTTTGGACCATAGTGACTAGAATGGGACAATGGCCTGTATTTTGGGATAATGCATTCCTTTCTCCTCTGATTCTGCCTTCTACATTCAGGTTAACAGGAAAATAGTATTGCTGTTAATTGCTTCCTGCCCTCACTCTGATCCTTTTGTACATAGCAGTGCTGGTGGTGCAGAGCAACCAAACCCAAATGTAGGATTCTGAGTGGTTCTTCCTCAAAACCAGGCACAGAAGACAGAATGCCTTGGATGACTGCCTACATCTTCCTCTGTCTAAGGTGGTGTTCCCACTGGCCTAAAATGTGGATTAGGATGCAAATTAAGGGGGCATCGTTCTCATTTAACCCCGAATCTGATCCCCATTGCCCCGGAATCGTTCCCATTCAGTTTCGAATCTGATTTGGGTTTTATTGTATAATCAGGATTATATGCCTATAAACTGCTTTTAAAAAACAGTAGGTTTTAAAGCGGATTATTTTTGCTCCTGTGGTCCGATTCGCGGTATCTGAATGGGAACAAGGGTGTCTGAATCGGGAACCTGGAGGTGGGAGGAGCAGCACTCAAGGGGCTGGCCTGGGGTGTCATCCTCTTTGTTCTCTTTCTGCATTGTCAGCACCATTTTCTTCCACTCGTATAGCCTTTACCCCAGTGGATTGCAACCTCCTCTCTGCTCCACATTCAAAGACCACATTCATAGCCCCTGAGCAGCAGATGGGCTTTGCAGTACATGCCTATTTGATCGCCCCCCAGACAGCCCAGGGAGCAATGGGGTAGGCAAAGGGATTTGGGGGAATGGAGGCTACTTCTCTCTTTCCCAGAGAAACTATGGGAAGACACAGGAGAGCCTGGACACCCAGGGATCTGAGGGGGGGGGGATCGAGCCTTCTCTTCTCTCTTCCCCAAAGAGTCTCTCCCCACTGAAGCCCGCTGCCTTTCTCCCTTGATCCGATTTGCCAAGCCTGGGCTTTGAATGCAGAGTCTCTCTCCACTGAAACAGTAGGTTTTATATATATATATATATATATATATATTTCTAAAGTAAATTATAAAGTAATAACTTTTTTAATTTATGAAAAAAACCCCTCATCTGTAGTTCAAAACCCACTGTAGAAATAATACAGCTTGAGACCCCTTAACCTGCCCTGGCTCAGTACTAAGGAATTATGGGAACTGTTGTGTTTGTGAGACATTTATCCTCCTCTGCCAGAGAGTGCTGGTGCCATAATAAACTACCATTCCCAGGATTCCCTAGCACTGAGTTATGCCAATTAATATGGGGAGACACAGAAGAGCAAGGGGTTTAGGACGTATAGAGGCTCCTTCTAGTCTGGGGAGACAACGGAAGAGCCTCGGATGCAGCTGATTTTCATTGGCTGCCTCCCCCCAAAAAACCCCCAAGACTTGTGACGTCTGAAGCCTACATGCTAGATTGACAGCTTGCGGACACAAATGGGAATGGGAAGCAAATTAATCCACTTTAAAATAAAGCAGTTTAAAATAAATGGGAACGAAAACAGGGTCTAAATGAAACGAGGTAATTTGTCCCTTTTCGTAATGGAAACGATGGAAAAAAATTGAATTATTTCCGGAACATAATCCGAATCAGAATCGTGCCAATATAATCCGTTTTATCTGCCAAGTGGGAACATCCCCTAACTGAGGACAACCAGTCCTGTGTTTTCCTTTGCATTTCTCTCATGTATCAAACTCTTCTGCTGTTTAGGGCTACATTGCTTTCCCTTATAATAAGAATATGAGGGAAAGATCAAAACAAAGAAGACACTCTAGTGTCTCCCACCTCCAGGACACTCTATGCAGTTTCTGAATTCTGGAAATGTCTTTACCATTCTTTAACAGTGGGTCCTTTCTATCATGATTATAGCAGATTTAGCATCATGAATACATTGGTGTTATCATGGTAAAAGGATCTAGTTGTAAGCTAGTGATAAAGTAATACTGTGGCTGGATACAAAGTGGATAAATAGTCACCTAAAGCAAGGGTTTCTTCTAATGGATTGAAAAGGCGCTCATCTAGTACATCGGTGTCCAATAGATAATGTTGGTTTTCATCAGGATGGCTTTGTCTTCTTCCTGTCAGAATTTGAATATGAGTGAAATGAAAAAAAAAGAAGAAAGTCAGGGGAGGAACCAGCCACTTCCTTTTGCCTAATAACAAGAGAAAGTGTATGTGCAAGACTAAAGAAAAACATGAAATAAAAAGGGAAGAGACTGCAATGCACACTTGTTGCTGTTTTTCTGCACCAACAGGAAGAAGATGTGCTATAGCATAAAAAATGGTATATAGTTTGGGTTGCCAGACTAGATCCGGGATGGAGATCTAATAACTTTAATTGTTAACAGATCATGGAGCATGACAAGGTACTGTAAACAGGGTCCTGCCCAGTTCATGTTATAACGTGATAATGTTAAAATGTGAAACATGCGTGTAACCCCCACAAAAGGTTTCAGCTTTACCCCCAGCGACAACGAAGTGATTGCTCCCCACCTCGGTCGCCCTGAAAGCGGAAGGACCAGCGGAAGTACCACTGGAAGGAAATAGAAGAAAATTGCAGCGATTGCTCCTCCCCAAAAAAACCCCTCCGTGTGGTAAACGCCTCAGTCAAGCAGGATGAAGGCACCTGTCTTCTGTCATCTTCCAAACCTTTCAACTGCCATCACCCCTCTCAACAAATCTATGACCTCGTGGGTGGAGAGTGGTGGTGGTGGTGCCCAGTTGTTCTTGTCTCTGGATGGACACCCTGAAAATCCTGCTCTATGATGTGTTAAGGAGTAAAGTTACTGGAGTCCTTTCTCAGATTCAATGTGGCAACTCCATGTAGTCACCTCTGAAAAGAGCTTATCCAATCAGTGATATCTCCTGGAGAGCCTCTCCTTCATATCCTTGGAAATTCTGAATTGCTATTGGTTGGGAAGCAGAGGAAACCATTTTGTACCCACTACTGTAGAGAGCTTGCCTTGCTTCTGAGTTTTCCAGTCTCACGAAGATTTTTTTTATTATTATTAAAGGAAGGTGCTTGGCTTATCAAACTGTTGGCTGTGTTTATAGTCTCTGGAATTTTATGAATGCTTTAATCAGCTAAGTGTTTGGAGTTTTTATTTTACTGCTAAAAACATGCCACTTTTGAGAACACTTCCAATTAATAACATTGGCTTGAACAGAAAACATCCTTTCTGCAAATGGAAGAACCGCTTCTGTTTGTAGAGGAGCTTTCAGTCAGAGTAAAAGATGTAAAGTGATTTTATTTTGCACTAAATTGGTTTGATTTCTTGCACAAAAAGTCTTCATGAACTTTTTGGAAATTCATGAAGTGTGAAAAATAATGGGGAAATGTGCAAAGAATCTTGCAATCTTGTTCAAGAGGGATGTTTTTACACGCAAACCCAAAATGAATGAATAGTTCCACCACAAAGAAAAATTAAAACAATGAAAAATGCAACCTTAGTACAATACAATAAACATATGCACACAGACAAACAAACACACATATTTGCCTTTTGTAAAAAGAACAAGCCTCTAGAACAAATTTACAGGGGTGAGGGGGCATAGGCAGCTGTGGGGGAGCAAATCCTCAGCAAGCAAAAGTGTCCCATGAACAAGTTACATTCAACTGTAACTCTGGATCCAACCCTATGACACCATAGTCATAATAGCCACCCCAGTATTTCCCATTACACTTTCATTTAACTCAATTTTGCTTGATTTTTTGTCTGCAGCAACATGGGGTGGGGGTGGGGAGCATGACCTCTCAATACTGGCTTATACCTACACAGCAGCTGTTTCCTGCCAGATGAACCAGTTCAGTTCTAGCTGTGCAATTATCCTAAGCACGAAAACACTTAGAGATAATAACCTTGTTTCCCCCTTACAGGCAATCTTGGCAGAGTCACCAATGAGCAATTGTTTCAATGAGACAGAAATGACCTCTTTAGGGGTTAGGAATTATCCTGGGGTAAAAAAGGGTAAAACAAGCATTTAGCAGATGAGGCCTTTTCTCATGCTTAGCAAGACTGTATGAAATGGATGAAGAAGCAGTGGGAAATCCTAGCATCAAGTGGCTCTAAAGAGGTCCCTGGAGTACCGGCATATAAAAGGCTAATAGAGACTAAAGACTGTGACTTAGAGCCTGTGGACTGTATTTAATATGTACCCAACCCTATTAAAACAAAAAAAACAGTGTTTCCTAATATGAACTCATAGGCCCCTACAGAAGTTGCTGGAAGGCAGATCCCAGCAACATTAGCCAATAAAGCCAATGGTGGGGAGTTGCAGTCCAATAAAATCAGAAGAGGTATGCATCCCCCATCCCTGTGCTAGGTAGTTCCCACATACTATATATCCAGTTGGTAGAGGGAGAGTGCCAGCTTTTCCTATCAGACCATCTGGCCACCAACTATGACAAAAACTGAGATTAATGTAAAATAAACTAACTGGATGAAAGAAAAACCAAATAAAGTTACTTTACATTGAGCACAAAGAGGTTCTTAGTCTTTTTGGCCTTCAGTTTAATTTCTTAGGAAGCTAGAGGTCATGAACTTCTTCTAGCTCAGCTGCTGACATCCAGAGATACACAATAAACTCAGTCACTTTCACAGGATGTAGAGGACTCAACAAGAACACTGCCTCCATCTGTATTTCTCGTTTAGTCTTTCACCCGGCAGCAACACAACCGGCTGTCCTCAGGCAGTTTTTCCTCTGCAAACAACAGCTCTTCCTCCTTTTCTTAAATACCTTAAACTTCTTATAGGTTGTATCTCTCTTTTGCTCACACATTCTTGGCTCCCACTGAGGACTGTGTTCCCAATATCCATGAAGAATTCATTTGAATTCTGGGAGTTTGTAATAAAAGACCAATACTATCATATCAGTACTTTTGAAAGAAGAAGCTGTGTACTCTCTTGCAGTATAAAAAGAAGGAAAGGAGAAAGGGGGGTGGAGAATGTGACAGTTCCTTTAAGACTAACTATATTTTAATTTAGCATGAGCTTTTATGGATTGAAATTCATTTCTTCAGATGTAGTACAGAGTGATATTAAAACCTTAGGTATAAAGCAAGTTTATACAGTTGTAGAAGTGGTAAAGAATATAATAGGATCCAGAAAGATGCAAATGCCTTACATTTTCAAAGGACTGGGTGAGTAAGTAAGTGTTTATAGTGGTTAGTGTTGATATGTGTAAGTAGTAAATCTATTTCTCTGGGTTCAAAACTCTCAGAGAAGATTCCTTTTGTTATAACATCACCACAATATAAGTGGTGCAAATACTAGTTCTTCCACCAATATAATATAATATAATATAAATATATAATGTCCCTATACACTCTACATTGGACAGACAGGATAGTCTTTACATCAGATAATAAATGGACACAAATCTGATATTAAAAAAAGCAATACCCCAAAAGTGTTCCACAACATATTAATGTTCCTGGACATACAGTAATGCATTTACGGCTCACATCCTGGAACAAGAAAATTACAAAGGAGGACTAGAAAGAGAAACAGCTGAACTGAATGATATTCACACATTCCAGTCCATTAGCAGTTGTTAACTGCCTTCAAGTTGACTTCAACTTATGGCAACCCTATGAATGAGAGACCTCCAAGACATCTACTGCATAAACAAGATGGTAAAATACTAACAGGACAGAGAAAAGGTAGATCTACTCAACAATTTCTTTGCCTCAGTCTTCTCACAAAAGGAAAAGGATGCTCAGCCTGAGGAAAATGGAAGACACAACAAGGAAAATGCAGCACAGAATAAGTGAAGTGGTACTACATAAATAATTTATTAATCTGAATGAGTTTAAGTCTCCAGAACTAGATGGGCTACATCCAATGGTATTAAAAGAACTGGCAAATGTAATCTCAGAGCCATTGGCAATAATCTGTGATAACTCCTGGAGAAGAGGAGAAGTTCCAGCAGACTAGAGGAGGGCAAATGTTGTTCCTATCTTTAAAAAAAAAAGGTGGGGCGGGGGAAAGAGGATCCCAACAATTATTGCCCAGTTAATCTGACATCAATACCAGAAGAGACTTAAATTCATTTATATTAACCAGGTATCCCTCTACTACCTCTTTCCTTATTATGTGCTGCATTTCCCCTATAGTGTCCTCTGCTCCATTTTCCTCAGATTGAGCACCCTTTTCCTTTTCTGCGAAGACTGGTTATTTCTATTATCTTTTTATTTGTTTGTAAACTGGAGCGTGACCAAAGGAGGGCGACTAAAATGGTGAAGGGTCTGGAAACCATGTCCTATGAGGAATGACTTAGGGAGCTGGGGATGCTTAGCCTGGAGAAGAGAAGGTTAAGAGGTGATATGATAGCCTGTTTAAATATTTGAAGGGATGTCATATTGAGGAGGGAGCAAGCTTGTTTTCTGCTGCTCTAGAGAACAGGACCCAGAACAATGGATGCAAGCTCCAGGAAAAGAGATTCCACCTAAACATTAGGAGGAACTTCCTGACAGTAAGGGCTGTTTGACAGTGGAACACACTCCCTCAGAGTATAGTGGAGTCTCCCTACTTGGAGGTCTCCAAACAGAGGCTGGATGGCCATCTGTTGGGGATGCTTTGATTGACATTTCCTGCATGGCAGGTGATTGGACTGGATGGCCCTTGTGGTCTCTTCCAACTCTATGAATCTATGATTCTATTATCTTATAGATTGTATTATTATTATTTTTTTGTATTTGTACTTAGCAGCCTGACTGCAGACTAGGGTGAACTAGGGTGGAGCATTTACATGCTCCGAGCCCTAGTTCTGCCACACATGTGCCTTTATGGTGTGCGCCCGTCCACACAGGGCATGCCATGATGATGCATGGGCAGTGCAATGCCCAAATGGCACTGGCCAGAAGGGGTGTCAACATGGCACATGAGCGCCACTATGGTGCCCCTTCCAGGAAGTTGTTTATAGCAGCTTCTTTTTGCTCCCGAGAGGAAGCTGATTGTTGCTGTGGCATGTGGTTGCCAGCAATGATCCAAGGTTAAAAGAGGCAGCATTTAGCCACCCGTCTGTTGAGCCCCTAAGAATGGAGAGGGAAGCTATGAAGGAACTGGGACAGTTCCTAAACAGCAAAGATATAAACTAAGCACAAAAGTTAGAATCGTCCAAGCAATTGTATCCCCCATTGCCATGTATGGATGTGAGAGGTGGACAGTTAAGAAAATGATCAAAAACAGAATAAATTCATTTGAGATGTGGTGCTGGAGAAGACTGCTATGGATACCGTGGACAGCAAAAAGAACAAATAAATGGGTCCTTGTACAGATCAAGCCTGAAATTTTCCTGGAGGCAAAGATGACTAAACTAAGGCTGTCATACTTTACCTACATCGTGAGAAGACAAGAATCATTAGAAAAGATAATAATGTTAGGAAAAGTGGTGGGAGGTAAAAAGAAAGGATGGTTTTTCAGCAAAAGCCTGTTTGACATAAGAGACCCTACCGGCAGCACTACTGTCATCAGCATAACCTCTTGCTTCACAGAATCAAACAGTCTCACCAATGTAGAAAGGTAGTGCCATTTGAAAAAAAGAAAATGGCTTCATGGCACACTACATTTATTAATACAAGAGTCCTTGCTACTGCACATTTAACAAAAGGAATTTTCTCATAAAGAGTTTTGAACTCTGGGAAACTGATTTTTGGTATGCAAATATACTGCTTTCACACATCAGCACTAACTGACCACTGTAAATGCTTGAAAGACTTTCCACAGTGTTATTTTTGGCAAGATTTGTTCAGTGGATGTTTGACTTTACCTGCCTCTGAGATTGAGAGAGTGTGACTTGTTCAAGGTCACCTAGTGGGTTTCCATGGCTGGGCAGGGATTAAAATCCTAGTCTCCAGAATTTTAGGACCTCATCACCGCTGCCAAAATGTTGCCCAAATGTTGCAGAAACACCAGAGGTGGGATCATCCGTCACACTTCTAAAACGTAATTGAGGCTTCCCACTTTCCTTCCATGATTGAAGCGTTTGCAGAGAAACCTAGGAGAAGCCATTTTTTAATAATGGGATCTTCCGTTATTAAAAAATGGCTTCTTCACTTCAAGGCTTCCCCGTGAATGCTTCAGCAATGGAAGGAAAGCAGAAAGCCTCAATTACGTTTTAGAAGCGTGATGGATGATCCCACCTCAGAGCTTCTGCAACGTTTGGGCAATGTTTTGGCAGCAGTAAGTGCCTCATGTACACATATCCAATGCTCAAATCACTATACCACACTGGCTTTCCACTACACTACATTGGCTCTACAAATTACTTTAGTGAGGGTCTATAGTTCCCAGAATTTCCTTAGCCAGCATGGTCCTCAGTAATTCTTAGAGCTATAATCCAAAATAAGCAAATTCGTCAAAGCCTACAGCTATTCCAAAAGGAAACTTTGGGAGATGTAATCCGAAAAGGTAACTTTTCCACACATCAGGCTGAATGCTGAAGCTATACCAAAGGGAAGTCAGTTTGGATTCAGTTAGTCAGGGAGAATTAAGTCTCCTTTACCTGAATGGGCTGCTGATACCAGAGAAGATTACTTTGGTGGTTTAATGCATTTGTAAACTTTACATTCCTGTGCAGCCTGCAGTATGTGCCACAGGTAAAAAAAAATAAAAATAAACCTGGCTCCTGCCAAGTGCTTATAATAGCACTAGATAATATATTAGATGACTGAAAGGCAGCAGTTTGCCTTTCATTAGAAAGAACCATTATTATCAGCACTGGTGGATGAAGGCAGAGCTTGAAAAACAAGGCAACAGTAAGGTAACCAGTTGGTAAAGAGACTGGTAGAATGGAAGAATATAGTGCCAAGAAAAAGCAGTGCAAAAACAGTCATTAAATTTCCCAGATTTCAGATCCTGAACATAGAAAACAAAGAATGAGAACCTCTCAGTAGTAAAGAAAATGTTATCAGTCAAGAGAGGAACCAGCATGGTGTAGTAATTTGACTGTTGGACTATGGAGATTATCATATGGTGAAAAATTGGGGAACAAGAAGGCATACCCTTGGCAAAGTTGTGCAATAGCGCTGAAGATTTCCAGATGCTGTTGTGCTTTTCCAGGATTTAACCCATGAAGTTTCAGGAATGCTCCAGAAACAAACCACTCCCAGGACTTCCCCATGAATGGTTTGTTGCTGAAGCATTCCTGGATCTTCATGGGTTAAGTCCTGGATAAGCGTAATGTTTCTGAAAATCTTCACCAAGATTGTGCAACTTTGCCTGGAGTATGCCTTTTACTCCCAGCCTCCGCCCTGCCTATAATCTCCTATGACTCTGGACACCTGTGTTCAAATCACCTCTTGGCCATGGAAACTCATGACCCTGGGTGACCTTGGATAAGTCATACACTCCCAGCCTCAGAAAACCCTGTTAATAGGTTCACTTAGGATTACCATAAGTCAGGAAGGACTTGAAGAAATCAACATCAGTCAAGAACAGCTGATCAGAGTATATTTTCACAAACTAGTTGCATGTTGTTGTGGCAATGACTTTTCATCCTCTGTCCAACAAACTGGAAGAAATTTCAGACCCTGCCACGGCTGTGGATCTCTACACTCACCCTTTTCAACACACACACACACACACAACTATATCCACATCAAATTTTGAAGAAAGGGGCAGTAAACTAAACAGTCAGAACATGAAATTAACATTTCCGTTCAGTTGGAAATAAATTATGCTTTCCTTCCTGTTCTGCTTCCTTTCTTCCTACCATTCCCCTTCCTTTGCCAAGCAGTTCCAGCATAACCTCTTTGCCTGCCTATTAATTGGCTCTACCAATGACATCCAAAAGCTCTCCTGGCAAAGGGAAATGTAATTCTATTACTGAGAGTGGAGCAGAGCTGCTGGGCTTCTCCAAGATCTAAATGAATTAAAAGGACACAGTGATGAATGAAATGGCCTGTACTCTGAGGGAAAACAATGCCAGCTTACAGAAATTCAAGCAATAACTAGGAAGTTGCATATTGCAAGATGTGTGGATCATTAGCTGGACATGAAGGGTGGCTAACATGCAGCTTGAGGTCCACACATGCCCTCCTAGGCATTTTTTTTAGTTCCTTGACCCTCCCTGGAAAGAACAGTAATTCATGAAAAGAAGGAATGCTTCTCCCAGAAGCCACATGCACAATGATTTTCTTTTAAAAGATTAAACAGCCCCCATGTACTTTTTGGGCCAGAAATAGGTACAAAACCAGGAATGGGCTTCTGACTATTTCTAGTTTCAGTTTGGGGAGGGAGGGGTGTAGCCTGGAGGGAATGGAATTGGCTCCTGAACCAACATAACATCCCGAGGATACCCAATATCAATTGATTTCGGAAGTTGCACAGAGGAAAATGGGATCTGGGAATGTGTCCCATTCTTCCTGTTCCTCCACTGCCACCAGTGCAAATCTGCTTGCCACACATATCATACATCTGGATTTTCCAGGAAAATCCAGCAAAAGAAGTGTCCCCCCTTCCCGACTGTGAAATAAACACCAACCTCCCCTGCTAATTGCACAAATTGACAAGAACATTGTATGTCCAGATCGCTACCAATTTGAAGTGAGTACGTGTGTGTGTGTGTGTGTGTGTGTGTATAGACAAGCCCAGGGACAGGGGAAATGCACACATATCACTCCTATACAAGCACATTTCACAGAACGTGAAGGATGAGGTAGCTGGGGGGAAACTCTTATTGTCTTGATTGAAAGCTATTACCACGAATGGTGAGAAACAAGTATTTACATGCTCATTGTGCAATTTGGCAGCAACTGTTTGGAAAAATGTTCTATCCAGATTACAAAATTACAGAGTTTAGAAGAGCTTCATTTAGAACCGTAATTCCTTGGAGGATTCTGCAACTTGCAGTAAAAAAAGTTATTTTTCCAAGCTCTGCAGTTATCAGGAAGAAGCAATATGCAGAAACAACCACCACTCTCTCTTGCATGCTGAGAGCTTAACACATTCCATCCTCATCTTTCTTTGCATGCTGGCTGCCTATAAAAACTTCTTTAATCAGAAGTAACTCACCATTAGAGAAGCAATCTAGGCCAAATGTAATATTGTCCACAGCAATGTCAGCTTGTGAATTCCAGCCCCAAGTTGCAACCAGTTGCAGGTGAAAGCTTATGAACAATGAATATGTTTCAAGTGAGAGAGAGACAGATAAAAAGAGAATGTATCAAAGAGAATATATTAAATAATATATTAATTATTAATATATTAAATATATTTTAAAATATTAAACCAGCACAACTGAAGTTGAATGCCACATATGTGCAAGTAAGAAAACAACTTCAGGTTTCTTCTTTAGGATTACCCAAAAGTTACTCATAAATGAAAGCTATAGATCATCAATGCAATCGGATAAATGTGTTTCATATATGATTTAAGAAGTGCCACATGGAAAAAGAAAGCAGTAAATTACTTTTTCAGACAAAATACATACATACATACATATATATATATAGAAACATCACACATTCTGAATTTTCATGTCACATTATAGAAATCCACAGTTATCAGACCATCAGAAGGGTTCATTCTTCCTGCTGACTTAGTAGATGACACATTGAGTGTAAGTAATATTAACTACCTTACAGCACAGCTTGGAAAAGTTTTGGGGGCAATTACATCTCCCAGAATTCCCCAGCCAACATGGCCAGTGGCCATATTGGCTGCTGGTGGTGTAGTCCAAAAAGTAACATTTCCTATTAAAAAACACTTCAGTACAAACAGTAGTAATGGCAACAGAGGTATTAACATACATTCACTTGCTTATCTAGAGGGACAGGAAAATTAATAATGCTTCGAATGGAGACATTATTCTGCACACTCCTGCTAATTCAGTATGGCCAAAAATATGTTACCACCCCAATGGGTAAAGCAGAAAAGTTGTTGAATTAGCATCCAAAGTAAACACAGGTCCTTACATTTTTTGAGAATTTTTAAAAAGAAATTACACAATAGGACAGCCTTTGTTATCAGTGATGAAATCCCCTTGTGATATATGAGGGAATCATATATGGACAGGAAGAACAAATGCTGCTTAATATGTTACCAATGAGGAAACAGTCCTGTTATAAATATACTGGCAACGCAGAGATCTTTCTCCTCTGCACATATTGCATCTGCGGAGTCCCATACAGCAGAGCTGTTTAGGGTGGCAAGGGAACTGACACAGGTTCCACCTGTGCATAACCCTTTGCTTAACCCGACAACAGCCTGCTGTGATGCTTTTAATAACTACTTCACAGATAAAATCTCTCAGATAAGAGCCAACCTGGATGCCAGGATTGCTGCAGAATCAACTGATGAGGTGTCCAGTGAACCTGTTGTTGAGGTTAAACTGGATTGGTTTGAGCTTGTGAATACCGAGGATGTGGACAAGATCCTTGGAAATGTGAGGAAGACGACATGTCCGCTCGATCCCTGCCCATCATGGCTGGCCGTCCAGGGGGGTGATGCCTCGATGGCATTTCTCAGAGATGTCATCAATGCATCCCTTAGGGAAGGTTGTGTTCCAACTTGCTTAAAGGAGACAGTTGTTAGACCGCTCCTGAAAAATTTCCCTGGACCCCCTGGATATGAAGAACTACAGGCCTGTATCCCATCTGCCATTTTTGAGCAAGGTGTCAGGAATGTTTGCCCTCCAAAGCAATTTTGGGACTTCAGTACCCTCCCCAGCAACACTCATGTCACTCCATCCAGAAGTGTCCATTTCCAAATGTCCCTCAATGTCCCCTAGCAGGCACGGGGCAATTTTGCCATTTTTTGCATGCCCTAGAGCATTTTTAAGTATAAAAGGAACCTTTTTTTTTTCTGAACAGGAACCTACCCAGAAATTGATCTTTCAGTAACTTCCTGTTGAAAAAAAGTCAGCCCTAGACTAAAATGGCCCAGGGGAAGCAAACATGGCAATATTACTCCAATCCATTCTGGAAGTGTTGAGGGGAGCTGGGGGACAATTATTTTTCAGGAGTGAGATATATATAGAGGACTGTGCCCCCCCCCCGAGTTCCCCAGGGGGACAGTGAGAGCCCCTAACTCTTGACAGTTGCTTAACCTCCTTTAGATCTTTGATATTCAACTTTTACTAGTAAAAACCATGCCTAAATCCAATAGCAATAGCAATAGCAAGTACACTTCTATACCGCTTATCGGTGCACTCCCTAAGCAGTTTACTGTCAGGACCATGTGGCACACTTGGCCTGGAAATGACATGGATATGGCCACTAGGTGGAACTGAAGCAGAGGTAACTACAGTTCAAGTGGCAGGTGTGCATGAGTCAGCATTTGGAAGCTGTGCATCATGGGATGTCTGATGTAACATGCATGTAGGTGAAGTCAGCCAGCAGTGCATCATGGGCAATGGTATGATGCAACCTGCACTGGGGATGAAACCAGCAAGGTTTCATTGATGGCAAAACACCACATGACTTCACAGAAGACCATAAATATAAGGGAGAAGATGATTATCTCCGTTGTTGGGTTGTTGTGATCGGTGACTGGCAAAGCACTTTGTTTGTATATAGAGCTATGAGTATCCAAGATGGCTGTCTGGTACTCTGTGCGATCTTGTATATAGCTTGCAACAAGTGATTAAAAGCCCTCTTGTTTGAGTGAGAGCCTTGCTGTCCAGCAGTGTTTATTTCTTCAAGCTGGGCGCTCAAGGCTGGTCAGCCTGCATGGGAGGAATTTTCCTTCTCAGCCTGAAGCCTTTGCAGACGTCTCTCCAAGAGCTTTCTCATGGTGTCTTGCCTGCATGGATCAACTCTGTACGTGGTCGTAGTGGACACAGCGTGTCTCTCTACGCCCCAACATTTATAATGTGTAAGCCAATTGGCCCCAACAGAGTACTCATTTTAGCAACCTAAGGAAGGATTTAAGGCTGAGTCAACCCTGGAGCCCTGCCTGGGATCGAACTCACAACCTTCTGGCTGTGAAAGGCTGCAGTACTGGCATTTAACCACTGCACCACCAGGGCTCCTCTAAATTGCTAGTTTCGACTTGAATAGGCCCATTGAATCAGTGCAAATTTGGTAGAATCATAGAGTTGGAAGAGACCACAAGGGCCATCCAGTACAACCCCCTGCCATGCAGGAAATCACAATCAAAGCATCCCTGACAGATGGCCATTCAGCCTCTGTTTAAAGACTTCCAAGGAGGGAGACTCCATTACACTCTGAGGAAGGAGTGTGTTCCACTTTTGAACTGCCTTTACTGTCAGGATGTTCCTCCTAATATTGAGGTGGAATCTCTTTTCCTGTAGCTTGCAGCCATTGCTCTGGGTCCTAGTCTCTGGAGCAGCAGAAAAGAAGCTTGCTTCCCCCAATATGACATCCCTTCAATTATTTAAACAGGGCTATCATATCACCTCTTAACCCTCTTTTCTCCAGGCTAAATATCCCCAGCTCCCTGAGTCTTTCCTCATAGGGCATGGTTTCCAGACCCTTCACCATTTTAGTCACCCTCCTTTGGACACTTACATGAGTTCCACATGAATTGTATGAGTTTACTCCCACTGGGTTCACCAACTGGATTTAGGCCAGGAGTTCTGAGGTCTGGGAACCTTACACACTCCTAATTAGACCTTGGAGGGCTGGATCTACCACCCACCGTTTTACTCAAAATCCTTCCTGCACCATCTAGGGAAAGAGTGGACAAATGTGCAGAGGGAAGGAGCCATTGTTCTTTCCACACACACCCAGCAGGTTGCACCAGCATATTTGGTCATATATGGAAGTGGGATAATGCCACTTCCAGCCTCCATTTTAGCTGATTTGAACCATTCTTTTTTTTCTTTTTAGGAGTTGGTGAAGCAAACTCCACATTTAAGGTCAGGGTGGGAGGGGTTTGGGTTGACCTTTGAGCACAAAAAGTCACTTGATGGTTGGCCAATTTTTTTAAAAAAATAGGGGATAATTTGAGGACTTTGGAAGACTTGGGGGGCTTCAGGGGCACACTTAGGGGTTTTGTAGCTGTACTTTTCTCATCTCTGAGACAGGGGGGAAGCAATTTCATATTTTTTTGCTTTGTTTAAGTCACTTTCACTTTTGAAATTATTATTATAATTATAATAATTTTTACCTTTTTCTTGCCTCTTCTCAAGGCAAGATACAGCACATTAAAATACAAAACACAATTAAAAATACATAAACCCACAGTTAAAATACAATACTATAAAATCATTAAAATATGAGTTTATATACAGATTAAAAAGTCGTGATTAAAAATTGACTGGCCTGGCAGAAGAGATATGTCTTTAATGCTGTTTTAAATGCAACCAGTGTTTTCAGAAGTCTCTTCTGGCAGGTCATTCCAAGTCTGGGGGCAGCAGATGAAAAAACTCTTTGGGAAACCTTTGCCAGTTTAATCCTGGCCGGCTGGAGCACATTTCCCAGAGGACCGGAGTGTACAGGGTGGATTGTATGAGAGAAGGTGATCCTGTAGGTAACCTGGACCAAAGGTAATAACCATCACTTTGTCTTTTGCCCAGAAAATAACTGGAATCCAGTGGAGTGATTTTAAGATCAGTGTGATGCAGTCATTCCTGATGTACCTGTAATTAATCTAGCTGCCATATTCTGAACCAGTTGGAGTTTCTGGACTTCTTACAAAGGTAGCCCAATGTTTAGCACATTGCAGAAGCCCAGCTTTGAGGTTACCAGCACATGCACTATCATCTTTAGGTCCTGCAATTCTAGGAACAGGCACAGTTGCTATATAAAAGGCCCCCTTGAGTAGAGGAAGTGACATAGAAAAATTGTACTATATTCTCACCAGAGGGTATGGAGGCATTTGGGATGATTTTTTTTACAATTAAAAAATTGTGAGGGTGTGGTCTGTTGAGGGCCACAATAACAACCTTAGGGCTAGATCTTGTCACATTTCCTCCATCCCTAAGTTAGGCCATTGCTGATAACTCAGCCTTGCTTTACTGTCCCTTGTGCTCTAAACTACTTCCCAGAGCAGTGCACCCTCAATCTATTCTTTCAAAGCCCTCTGCAAAAAACACAATTTTATTATGAAAAGGCTTCAGTGCCAATCTTTACTAATATGTGTGACTGAACAATAAGCATATCCTTCCCGTCTTGACCGTCAATTCACTTTTCCTCCTTTCCTTCTATGGAATCTTGGGTGACAAATCATAGAAAGCTTACTAGGCTAGATAACTCTAGAAAGTATTATGCTCACTGATGATGCACCATGTGATATATATCTTGCATATATGACTTGAATTCTTACCTGTTCTGAAGCCTTGGCATTTCAAATGTTATAAGGAACCACTGATCACTCCAGCTCTCTCCTCTTTCCCACACCAGTGGCACCAGTGGTGGGGCACTGATTTCACCTGTCTCTTCTTGGACAATGAGTGAGATCGTACCATTGTAATTGCCAAAAATGTATGCTGAGAACTGCACCTAAAGACAAGGATAATGGCACAGTGAAGAATTAGGGAGGAATTCTCCATTAGAGTCTTTCTGGTATACCTAGCACATTTGAAGATTATAGGCTTGGCTGGTAAGTATTGTATTTATTTTATACAGAGAGGCTCTATGGCCATAGCTGTACTGTGAAAGCAATTGCTGTGTTGTGTGACTTCAAATCATTTCCAACTTAGGGCAACCCTATCATAGGGTTTTCTAGGCAAGATTTGTTCAGAAGGGGTTTGCCATGGTCTTCATCTTAGGTTAAGAGAGTGTGAGTTGCCCAAGGTCATTCAGTGGGTTTCCATGGCTGAGTAGGAATTCAAATTCTGGTTTCCAGAGTTGTAGTCCAGAACTCAAATCATTATACCACACTGGCTCTCTGAGGAAGTAATAAGAAGATAGAAACCAGGCTGGATCAGAGCAAAATTCTATCTAGTCAAGAATTCTCTTCACAAAGTGGCAAAAGAGTTGCCTATAGGAAGCCTCCTATCAGGACAAGCATGTAGTTACATCTACCACTCTCTTCCATTGTCCAGCAGAGGCACACTATATAGAGAAGAAATATACACCCCTTTGTGGCTAATGCATATCTTCCAACTGTTCTGATTTGGCAAAGATTGTCCTGACTAATCCTAAATTGTCCCATTTCACCCTAGCTGCTTTTAAAATGTCCCAATTTCTCTCTTCTTCTCCTCCCATTTCCTCCCTTTGTTCTCAGCTTACCTCAGTCACTGCAAACGGAGTTCAAAGTACCAAAGAAGTTGGCACTCCATTTACTCAGCGGAAGGGAAATGAGAGGAGGGTGTGGAGTCTTGTCTTTCTCAGTTGGCTCAGGCTAAAATAAACTATCTCAGCCTCTCCTAGCTTGTGTATTCCTCTTCATTAATAACTTTTGCCACCTTGAGCACACTCTGACATTGCTAGGCCACATATGTTCTGGTTTTCATTTGTGAAATGTTGGAGGGTTGCCAGTAGCCGTAATCTCTATGAATTTCTCTGATCCCCCTTTTTATTATTATTATTATTATTATTATTATTATTAACCTTTGTTTATAGAACCATCCAAATTGGCAGCCATTATTGCATCTTATGGAAGTTAATCCCACAATTTAACAGTGCAGCTATGTCAAAGAGTACTTCCTTTGTCTGTCCTGAATCTTCCACTATTCAGCTTTAGTGGATGGTTATGACTTTAATTTATTTAATTTAAACTGCTTTAATTTAGTTAATGTATAAACTGAGGAAACTCCATCACTTTGTGTCAATGATTTGCATAGTAAAAATGTAATTCCATGTGAGTATGTAGTAGCTGTTCCAGAGAGCTGTGTGGTTCCCTTGATCTATGCACAATTTTTCCCATGTGAATACAGCCAAGAAGCACTCAGCCTGAGTGATTTTAGCCTCTGTATTAGAATCTGAATTTTGTGATGTTTTTAAAAAAGTGTTTACATGCATTAAAATAATCAAGACTGACTGTGACCACATGGAGAAAATGATGCTGGTTGAAGTAGATCAGATTAGCGCTTCTTGGGTTCTCTGATATGGGGTGTGTGTGGCAATTTCCCCCCCTAATGTGCCATTTTTGTGTCCATTAGCTACAACTGTTTTTTCTTTCCTGGAAACTCACTGCAAACCAGCAGTCAATGGCTCACCAACTGGCACCAGATCACCATCACACCACTTTCTGGAGTTGTGAGTTTTCCCATATGAAAGCTTATATAGAAATAAAGTGGTTCTCTTAAAGGTGAATGAGCAAAAAGTTTAGGGGAGATGGACACTCGGCAATTTTATTTAAACAGTGTGTTGCACTCAAATGCAATGAATGTATTTTAAAAATGTTAAAATACAAGGCATGCGATCTATAAAAAGTAATTCAAACCTGTGGGCCACACCCTACAGACATAAACGTAAAATGAACAATCAGTACTGGGCCAGAAAACTGCAAATCCCATGGGAACATATACAGTACAAGAAATATCAGTTCATTTGTGCCTCACAGAATGAGATAAAAGGGTATACAACAGGTTAGAGAGTGCACAATGACTAACAAATTAAAAGGGATAATGCAGTATGCCCATTACAAAATAATAATGGCGTGGCCCACAGGCTTGAATTACTTTTTATTTTTAATTACTTTGCTCATTCACCTGCTTGTGTTTGTTTAGGGATTCACCTCCCAGTTTTGTTCTCTTAAAGGTGCCAGAAGGCTCCTTCCTTCTTATCCCATACTCCTGTGAATCTTTGCTAAGAACCTGTGTAATCTTTACAACGTATATGCATTTCTTTCCCTCACACACAGCTATGGCCAAGGAAGATGTTTATTTTGTTTTTATTCTTCAGGGCAGGAATTGGTTTGTTGTCCAGAATGAGGGCAAGCATAGATTTCATCATGGGTGATATGCAAAACTATAACGAGATGGAAGAAACTTAATACTGAGTTGCAGCTGATAAATGACCCTTTCAATTGTTGCCATATTAGGTCTGTTTAAGATCACTTCATTCACATGCCTGGATGCTTTCATTTCTTACTAACAGGCTAGGTTACAGAAATTTACAGCAAAAGCAGAAACAACAATATCATATATGATATTTCACCCAGATTATTACATTACTGAAGAGGCTGCTGTGTTTTTTGAAAGCTACAAAAACTAAAAGAGGCTTTTAGCATCTTAATCAGTAACAGATTTATTAATAAACTAACAGATTTATTATGGCAAATGCATAACTAGTAAATGCAATATCAGATGTATGAAATATTATCCTCATAATTACATCTGAGTGTAAGAGAGAAAAATGTAAAAGCGGGTTCAAATGGTCATGAAATGTAAGTAGTATAATCCATGCCTTTTCAACTGAACATGAAATATGTGCAAAATACTACATAGTGGTTATTAATGTTTGTCATGCTATGCCTGTCACATTTGTACTTCTGTGAAATAATTCAACCAACTGATTTTTGTTAAGCATACTGGACTGAGGAAAAAAATGGGTGGCTACATAAAGTACAGTTGACTGGACTAGTCCAGATTCTCTACAGTGTTATACTATGAGATAGGGGCAGACCACTCTTAAGTCACATGTGACGCCACCAGGTAAACCATTTTTGCTTCCTAACAAGTCATCAAACAAATTACTCCTTAAAAAAATAATATTGTAGGGTGTGATCTATACTAACATACACTCTCCAAATTTGTGAAGCAGCTTGTCTACACTTGCCAGAATATCCTAGGGGGAATTTGGGCTAATGTAGGGCCAAAATTGGGCAACTCAGAATAAATTTATAGAGTGAAGTTTTGCAACCTTTTAGAATCAAGCTACTGGATGTGCAAGTAAATCTAGTAGATTACAAAACCAAATGCATCTTGTGTCCTTTATTTAAATAAATAAATGCATGTAAAAAGACAAGAAAATTAGTACTAAATGTCCCTATAAATTGAGGATGAGGAAAAACATACCTGATAAACTGCATTGGCAAGACTGGCTGGGAGATTAGCACTATATGCCTTGGCAACACCACCTGTGTGATTGCTATCTATGTGAAGATACAGATAGTGACCTGGAAAAGAAGTTTTAAACAACATTATAACTGAAAAGAAGGTCAGTCAGGGTTGTGCTCTGGTGGAATCTTCAGCAAATGAGACTCAGGATTTACCATAATCTGCTGATGGAACCAGCAGATTCTAGCATATTCTTATTCTGGAATGTGGGGTTCCGGAATGTCCTCAATTTGCATGCTCTGAAATGTCCGCATTCTGCAATATGAGGTTCTGCAATATTATTAGTGTACCATGTGAGGTTCTGGAATGTCTTCATTTTCATGTTCTTGAATATCCTTATGCTGTAATTCACCTATCTATGCATGAATGAAAATACCCAGTGCATTGCATGGATCAATTGCATTTCTGACTTGAATCTCTGTGTGACATATTGAAGGCTGCTATGGATGTTCACAAGGCCTGAAGCAGCTCAGGAAAGTTTCCACAACACTTCAGACAAGCAACCAGATGATACATTGGAACTCTCATTCTCCATGGACTCAGGAACTTTGCCATCTTGTTACATGTCTTATTGCATGGCTTTGGAAAATGATGGCACATTGTTTGATAGCACATTGCTAATGATGATTCATTCTCATACCCCATTAAGATCCAACTAAAATATTTTACCTTATTTAATTTATTTCAGACCAGCTTTCAAACAGGACTTTCTACAGAGGAGAAAGATAAACATGTCTCTGATGGGTAGATGTGTGCTCCTTCAATATGGGAGATAGGCTTATCTCTCCACAAAAGGCATAACCCACAAAAACAGGCAAAGAAGTATGAGTTAAGCACACTTCTTTTATTGCTGCTTCTTTGTTGTTATTGTTATTGTGTGCCATCAAGTCATTTCTGACATCTTGGGGTTTTCTTGGCAAAATTTGGTCAAAGGGGTTTTCTGTTGCCTTCCTCTCATGCTGAGGGAGGCTGAATGATTTGCCCAAGACTCCCCAGTGGTTTTCCATGGCCAAGGGCAGATTTTAACCTCTGATTCATGGAGTCCTGGTCTAACACTACATCACACTCATTTTGGTTGAGGTTAAAGGTGGCTCAGGTCGGAGAGGTTAAAAATATGAAACATACCTTCAGTGGTGTGTAAGGCAGATCCTCTAAGCAGCTCTTCATGCATCTTTGAAAATCCACCAACAGACCAAGAAAAATATGCCTCACTGTCCAATGTCCAGCCACAGGGACCTTCCTCAAAAGAACAATGTGCACCAGCCGGTAAAGTGTCTGCTAAGGAGATATAAATCTTATTAAGAAAGAAAACAGAATGAGTGTTCTACGTCGAACTAGGTTTTCTCTTGTTGAGTTTGGTTAGCAAATAAAACGTAGCCATGGCTACCAAGGCTCATTACAATTTATTCTATGCATAGTGTCATGATACTTCATGTTGATTATTTCACCCAACTTTATTTTTGTGATCATATTTTGGAGGAA
>NC_056522.1:320006493-320106770 GCF_019175285.1 Sceloporus undulatus | reverse complement strand
AATAATAATAATAATAATAATAATAATAATAATAATAATAATAATAATAAATTTATATTCTGACTTTTCCTGAAGGAATCAAGGCGGATTACAAAATCTTGTATTTAACAAACTTCCTCAAGGCAGATTACAATAAAAACATCATTTAAAAAATGCCTATGCAGGAAACAATTTCCAGTCCTTAGATTCCTGAAGAAAGGAAGAAGCAGAACCGTATTTCCTTGCTGAGAAGCAGAGCTCAGGTATTTCATATAAAAGCTTTACACGGAATAAAGAGAACTTTAGATCCTGGCAGACTTCAGGTGCAACCACTCAAGGGATAGAATTAGGGATTTTAATTTTTCTCTTCTGTTGCAACAGTCTGTCCCAAATGTATGTTCTCTAGAGGTGTTTTGTTCATAATTCCCAGTCAACATGGCCACTGGGGACTATGGTAGGAGACATTCAACACACATGGAGGACTCTAGGTTCAGAAAAGTACTGGAGCTATTTTCCTTTTTACCTATATGGGGACTTGTAGGGCAGGAAAGGAGAGGACCCACAAATCCTGAAATAAACAAGCTGTCAAATAACAATACACTGAAATATGCTGAAAGGTAATGTAAGGGAGAAAGAGCCACACTTACCACAGAAAGATTCAGAATCTTCTGGGGAGCAATCTGTGCTGAACTCACAGACCTGGAGCTGGCTGACACAGCTCCTATGTGGGCAGGGGACAATGGCACCGTCATCATATTTGGCAAGATGTAGCCCTTCTTTGTCTTAAAAAAAAGTAGTAGAAAGAGAATTATAGGCATAATGGCTACCACAGGCTTATTACAAGCTTCTTTCTCTGCCGCTCACATAGTGAATAGGAAACAGTGAAAGAAATATACCCCCAAGTGCATTTTGAAGGCAGATAGAATAGACAAATGATACTTATCTTGTTTAAAATAGTGGCATGCCACCTTTCAACAAGACCTCCAAGGAAAAATGCATTAACAGGCATGATTTGAAATTTATATATATATATATGGGGGAAATGGTGGCGCAGTTGATAAAATAAACCCACAGAAAGGAGAAGTATTGAATTTGAGTGTAGCATTGAGGGGGTTTACCTCTCCCCTAACCTACTGAAACTCTGGGAATAAATCTATCTGCAATACCACCAGGCACACCCGGTCTGTGTACAGTGAAAAAAACACATTTTATATTCTTGTCATCCTCTGGTTCTATACCAAATGTGAAAAGGAGTGAAAAGAATTAATTGAAAGCTCTATTGATAGTAATCAATCTGTCACATAGTAAGGATGTTAATATTTGACTTAATTCATTCTTGCAAGTGTGAATAAATAATTTCCACGGTTTTCTCCCCACTATGGAAAAATACAATTTCTGAAGAGTTTTGGAAAATTATTCTGCACAGAAATAGATGTGGTTTTTTGCATGAGAATTACAGGATTTGTGCAAAAACAAAACAAAACAAAACATGGTTGCCTAGCAGCCATGTGGTTTTTTTTTTTTAACAAGATGGATCTTTTTGTATACAAAAAACCAGAACTCTTAAATCAAAAAAATCTTGCACAACCAACGTCTTGTACAACAAAAGTATATCACAGAAAGTGGCAATCTTGCACAACAAAGCCATGTACCTATTTTGGGGGTAAAATTGCTGGATTTTGCACATAATTTCTTTTTGTGCAAGATGTTTGTTATGCAAAAGTGCTGCTTTCTGCATGAGATTCTTGTTGTGTAAGGTTTTTTTTGTTGGACAAAAATTGCCTTGTTTTTGTAGGAGAGATTTTGTATAGGATTTTTGTGTGAAAGATTACTACTCCTGTCAATATGCAAAGCCTTTCCTGTAGTGTTTAAGGAGTCCCTCTCCCCCCAAAAAACTGAATTCCTGGGAATTGCATGTGGCTGGATTACATTTCATGCACCTGGAATGTGGAGTATTTTAATTGTGTAGAGAAGCACATAGTCAGTGGGCTTCTTCACTCTGCACAATTATAGTGCTATGATTCCCCTTTAACTTCCATGGCTTCATCCTATGGGATTTTTCAATTGGTGAGGCATTAGGGGCTTCTCGATGAGAATTCTAAATACCTCCTCCTTAAACTGCAAATCCCAGGATTCCATAGGATGAAGCCATGGCAGTTAAAGTGAAATCACAGCACTATAATTGTGTAGTATGAATCCCAGTGAATCCCAACCTGAGTAACCAGACATAGAAGAAATGGCATACAGGCACAAATCTTCCTACATATTAGATATTGTTCTAATATCTCAAATCTAACTAAGAACATACAGGGGACCCTTCTCATGTGTGCGGGTTTAGTTCCAGGCCACTCTGCAGGTGGCAAAAAATGCACAGTCACACCCTGTATTATTGAATGGCAGTGACATGCACACAGATGTGTTAATGCATCTGCATGCAGGTGCCACCATTGAATTATGTGGGGTCTGGTGATCCATAGGTGGTCAAATCTCTGAAGATGCCAGTCACAGATGGTGGTGAAACGTCAGGAATAAACTCTTCTAGGGTATGGTCAAATAGCCTGAAAACCCCACAAAAATCTATGGATGCTGGCCATGAAATCCTTCGACTATACAGTGTTGACAAAGTTGCATATCATTCATTTCCATAGTTTAAAGACTGTCATGTAGCCATTAAAATTCATGTGCAGAAAGGGAAGACATTCTTTCCAAGAGACATCATATTATTTAAGGTTAAGAAGACAAGTAAATAAGCCTGACAAGCTCAGTCCCTCAAAAACCAGCAGGTGACCTTTGCAGGTGGAGCATTTAATGGTGCCTTCCAGCATTAGATTTCCTGAGGGTTGGCAGTTGGGTTATCAGTAAGGAAAATTTATTGTCTGCTTTTCCTGTTCTTCCTTCATCCTGTCACTATATTTCTTTGCATTCACAAATGCATATACTCCATTTGTCAGTGCTATTGATAAATCATTAAGTCTGTCTTAAATCACTCAAGTTCCCTTTCTGTTTTATATATATTTCACTAAATATTTCCTCTAGCATAAAGATTTAAAACATCTAAGCCACAAGAATAATAAAGAAAACACACAGAGAAAACTGGAAATGGAGATTGAAACAGTTAAGGACAAATATTTCTCAAACTGCTAATAAAGTCAGAAATATATTTATGATATTCTCAAAACAAAAGTATTTATTCAAAGCCCTACTAAAACTGTCTGTTGTCCCTATACTTATGAGAAATAGTTGATATAAAATCATTGATTTAAAAATTTAATGCCATTTTAGACCTAACCAAAATAGCTTGATTAAGCTGATCTGTACTGGACTGAATTTAAGAAGGATTGAATTTAAGAAGGTAAATATTTGCAGTATTTACATAGAGCTAGCATGGTGTAGTGGTTTGAGCATTGGATTATGACTTTGGAGACCAGGGTTCAAATCCTTCCATGAAAACCCACTGGGTGACCTTGAGCAAGTCACATGCTCTCAGTCTCAGGGGGAAGGCAATGGCCAACTCCCTCTGAACAAATCTTGCCAAGAAAACTCTGTGATAAGGTCTTCATAAGTCAGAAATAATAATAATAATAATAATAATAATAATAATAATAATAATAATATGACTTGAATTAAACACAACAACAACAACAACAAATGGTCTAAATCCAACATTAGACTAGTTCATCTTTGCTATTGCACTGGTATTTTTGCCCTGTCCTCTCCACCCTGTAGCCCCACACTCTGCCAGAAACTCTGTTCTGGATATTATGCAGTCCTCTGTTGCGGGTTTTGAAGAGGTATGTGTGGGAATTATAGGGAAATAATGCTCCAGCCACTGAGAGAACAGGTTCTGTTGAATAACAATCCCATTGTGTCTCATTCTATATGTTTATATTGGCCAAGATTCCACATTTGGAGATATAGCTATGATAACAGAGATTTGTCATGATAGCTGTGTCTCCTAATGATATCCACAAAAATCTAGCTTTGAAACCAGACAGCCCCAGTGACAGAAGGATTTCCAATGTGTTGGAGAGTACTGCGTGATGACACATCCAGCCCATCTCTTGGCAGCAATGTGTGATGCTACAAGCAGCTGAGGCAAAGACCCTTCTTTCCGCAGCTTGTCTCATCATACCTTGTTGCCAAGAAGAGCTGGACCCTCAGTGTCTCATTTTGCAGAATTTATGAACTCCTTCTGTTAAGGGAGCTGTCTGGTGTCAAAGAAAGGTTTGAGAGAAGCATTTGGTTGTTGCAATAGTAGAATGGCCATACATGTGAATCCCAATTATTGCAGCTTATGAAAATACTGAGCAGAATACCAGCCATAGGTTTTTCCCCTGAAATCAAATACTTTAATTTTTAAAAACTATTTAGCAACAACACTTTAGCAACATGACAGTTTATTTTGATGCACAGATGTAAACATTATTCTCAAATTTCTCCTCCTTCAATGAGATACCCCATCAAAAACCAAGTAAACTGCTGCTACTAGATTTCCTTCCTGAATTTTGGGAGTCTTAAGGAGCTTCTTGGCTTTTAAATTTGGCTTACCTCTATCTGCCTTAAAGTTTAATCGGGTGGCATCCTGATGTTATCAGAAGGTTTTTGCTGCCAAATTTGTCACCTGAATACAGCCCAGATCCATCCCCACTTCCAGGAGCACTACAGCAGCCATTTTGTTAAGCCGGAAAACTCCCAGATCCGAAAAGAGCCGAACAGAGCATTCCTGGAAGTGGGGATGCACCCGGGCTGTATTTGGGCAGCAAAAACCTTCTGATAACATCAGGATGCCACCCAAATTAAGTTTTAAACCAAGTGATAAGCTCCTTATTAAGAAAGTGCAATTTTTGCAAAAATTTCAAACACACACAGACACAAACAAGAAAAACTCTCCTGACTTTTGTGAACTTTTGTGAACATTCAGACATACCATGAAAGCAGTTTCTGAGATGCAATGAGCCCAGTGCCAAAATTCCAGCACTCTTTTCTCTACAGCCTGAATACAGCAACATGATCTCAAAGGGCCTTTCCATTTTTCCAATTGAACCTATCAGTACTTTCCATTTCACCCTGCAAAAAAATCAAACAAGTTGTTATTCTTGGCAGTATTTCACATCTATAGAAACATTACCCATATCACACATATCTTGTTTCACACTGCTTATATTTAATTCATATACTGCCAACTTCTGTCTTTCATTTAGTCTCAAAGGTGCCATAAGATCTCCCTACATAGTGATTCTACAAACTAACATAGCTATATCTTTGAATTGTTTATATTTGTAACAAGAAATATTTCACACATTTTATCTTGATTATTTCAGCAATATCGGTCAGTGTTATTATATTCATCCAGTATTATTATCTCTATTGCACCAGATAGGGTGTAATATGCCACAAATAGTGATTTGCATGGTGAGATGTGAGTTTAGGGTTTTCTGCATTAAAGTTTATACACTCTTAAAGCTACCACAATATACTGGGAGATTTCAGAAGGCACATAATGGCCCTGTACAAACGGGCCATTTCGTACGTACTCCGTATGTACTAGGGTTGCCTGGGGGCGTCTCTTTTAGATGCCCACAACCCTAGTATGTACAGAGTATGTAGAAAATGGCGGCGCCCTGTCCACATGGGCACCGCCATTATGACATCACAGCCGTGCTGCCTGCAAATGGAGCGGCGTGGATGTGACGTCTTGGCGCCGCGGAAGGAGCTCCATTTTGGAGCTCCTTCCTGGGTTTGTGTCACTGGCGCAGCCTTTACACGGCTGCGCAGCGACACCAAGCAGCCCCTTTCTCCCTTTCCCCATCGCTGTGGGGAAGTGGCCTTAAACATCAATAAAAAAAACTCTCTTGGAGAGAGTTGTTCAGAGGCTGAAGCTTAGAGAGTGTGACTTGCCCAAGGTGACCCAGAGGTTTTCATGGCCAAGCAGGATTCAAACCCTAGTCTCCAGAGTCTTAGGAATTTATCACATGGGAGGAATCACATGCAAAAAAAGGGATTTAAAAGGTAGAAAAAAACACCTCAAAATGGGTTGATTTTCACACACGTCGTTGTTAAGCCCCAAAAAGAAAGTAAACAAAAGGCACTCCTTTTTACTTTTGAGATTTTCCAAAAGTAAAAAGGAGCAGCTTTTGTCTACTTTCCCTCCACTTTCCATTCAGGTTAACACTAGTTTAACAATTACTCCATGTAAAAATCAACCCACTTTTGCTTTTTTTTTTTCCAATTTAAACCCTCATTTTTGCATGGGATTTCTCCTGTGTGATAAACTCCTTAGTCTAACACTCAAACCAGTATGCCACACTATAGATATATTATTAAAGTGCAATTAAGCAGTCTATAGAATTAAAACTATTTAAACCCATTAAAAGAAGACAAAAGTCAACAAAATATCACACCAAAAAATCCCATTACTGTACAATCAATTCCTAAAAGCCTGTTGGCGCTGGTCCCATACAGACAGGCCAAAATAAAGCTGCTTCAGGTCACTTTGAAGATATGCTGTTTAAATGATGCATGCATCCCAAGAGTCCGGAAGCTGTGCCAAAGCCATACTCCAGTCCTAAGGACGCATGCATCATTTAAACAGCATACCTCCAAACTGACCCGAAGCAGCTTTATTTTGGCCTGTCTGTACAGGCCTTCACTTGAGGGCAGAAGGACAATGAGGAGAGAGCTATCCTGGCCCCCATAAAAAGGGAGAGAGCTCCAAAGGTAGAACTCAGCCATCAAGAAAATTCTCTTCCCTGTATCCACCAAATGAACTTGTTGAGATGGTTGGACTGAAAGAAATGTTTACCCTAAAGATCTTATTTATTTGTTTGTTTGTTTGTTTTATTTTTATCCCGCCTTTCTCCCAAAATGGGACCCATTGTGGTGAACATATATAAACATAAGTTAAAATTGTACAATTAAAATCATAAAAATATCAAAATTACAAATATAAAAATTTTAAAACATACAGAGTTAAAATTAAAAAGTCCAAGTCCAACCCTCTCATCTCCCATTAAAACCAATCCTGCCAGATCTCAATAGATCTTGTAGTAGACAGGTTAATAAAGGGACCCGTACAGACAGGCCAAAATAAAGCTGCTTTGGGTTCACTTTGGAGGTATGCTGTTTAAATGACACACACATCTTAAGAGGCCAGAAACTGTGTCAAAGCTGTGCTCCCATCCTTAAGACTGGAGAGTGGCTTTGGTATGGCTTTCAGCCTCTTAGGACGCATGCATCATTTAAACAGCATACCTCCAAAGGGACCTGAAGCAGCTTTATTTTGGCCTGTCTGTATGGGCTCAAAAGAAGAGATGATCCTTCAGATTTTACTGTCTGTAATCCTTTAGAGCCTTATCTTTCTGTTTTTTTAATCCTTCACAGTCTTCTGTGCCCTTTATATTTGCCATTCCTCCATTTAAACTTGCAGAGTTTCTTTTTGGAGGCTGCCTCTGGTTTAAAAGCAGCCAACAACTCCAGACACATTGGATGGTTATAAAAGCAGTGCGAACTGCTGCCTCCTCTGTCAACAGGGGAGCCCAGAAAATAAATGAGATATCCAAGGTACCCCTCAAAATAGGTTTAGCACTCGGGAGCCATCTGCTTCTACTTTTTAAAAACATGGAAGGCAAAGTACATATTAAACCTAATGGCTGCAGCTAAAATGTCCATAATAAAAGTATGGAAACTGGGGCACTTCCTTCTGATATCAAAAATGCTTCAACAATTTTTACTTTTAGACACACATTGAAAACTCCCCTTCTTTTGGAGGAGTAAGGAGTAAGTGGCCAGAGTACTGCATACTCACTTTTGGCCAGTTTCATTCCCCTCACAAGACAAGGCTAGATTGATCCGTGACAGTGACCAACTGCCTTGAAGGCAGGTTTGACCAATACCACTCCCTCTTATATCTTCTATCACCTCTTACTTAACTCCTGGGTGACAAGACACTGTGTCAGGTACACTGGATTTTAAAGAGGTTTTATTTTTGGAACTGGTTCTGAAACCAAGGGCCCTTACACACTGCACAGTTAGAGTGCTATGATTCCACTTTAACTGTTATGGCCACATTCTATAGAACCTTGGGATTTGGAATTTAGATAGATATTAGAATTAATAGCCAGGTAGTTCCTCTAGTACCTTAACAAACTATACACTCCAGGATTCCATAGGATGCAGTAATGGCAGTTAACTGGAGTCATGGTGTGGTAACTGTATTGTGCAAAACGAACCCCAAGTCCTCTCATCCGAGAGAAGCTCACACAAGTATCTGTACATCACATGAAGACAAACTATTCCAGGGTTCAACCTCTAGCTGCTACAAAGCTAATAAGAAGTAATGTGTCTTATGCCACCTCTACTTATTTTAACCTTTTTTGAGAGTGCGAAGTTCAAAATTGTCCAGTACAGGTCTGTCAGGTGTGCAGCTTCCATGATCTGAAGGAGATGAGGAAAACTGTACAGACTTGCTCTGCAGCCCTCTTACTACATTACATGTTGTTCCAAAGGATGGCTACTTGGAGCAGATTTGATGAAAACACTGAGCCTTGTAAAAATCAACAAAAGTCGCTTCTCTCCCATCCTTCCATTCACTGAAGCCTCTGGTTGATCAAGGTTCTTCCATGACCAGAAAGGACACTTGTTGGATATAACCTAAAGTCCTATATCCAACTGCTAGTCTTAATTAGAGTACACTAATTGAATTAATGGCCTAGACTCATTATTTAAATAAGAGTTGCCTTATCATTTATCATATGATTCAGTGGGTCTTTTCTCATTGGGACTAGAGTCTGGATTTAAGCCTATATATTTACATAACCTCTTTGCTTATGAAAATTTAAGAGGTGGTGCTGCAGGGAAGAGATGTGTATTATCACTTGTGGAACATTATAAAATGCTTAGGGATGAGTTGTCCTGGCTGCCTTTTAGCACTGTTGCTTCCTGGGGTTTGTTTGAGGAAAGACTATAGATGTCGTTGGACCTAGGGTAGTGGGGAGTGTGTGTTAGTTTTAAATATGTACTGCAATATCACTACCTTAAATTTGTCATTGCATTTTATTGTATTTTGCTCTATTTGAATTGTTTATTTATATGCCTTCCCAACATCTTTGGAGATGTTTGGCTTAAAGGGGGCATAGAAATAAACAATAATATCACATCAGCTTTTTAAAAAATCATCTCACTGTATTTCAATGTTTTTTATGTTGTGTTTTGCTTTATTAGCTGCTGTCAAGTTGACTTTGACTTATGGTGACCTCATGAATGAGAAACCTCCAAGTGACCCTGTTCTCAACAGCCCTGCTCAGATCTTGGCAGACTCAGACCTATGGCTTCCTTGACTGAGTCTATCCATCTGTTATGCAGTCTTCCTCTATTCTAACTGCCTTCTACCTTCTCAAAAATTATTGTCTTTTCTAGTCAGTCATGACTTCTCATGATATGGCCAAAGCACGACAGTCATAGTTTAGTCATCCTGACTTCTAGGGAGAATTCAGGCATTTGTCTTTTTAGCTGTCCCATTGTATTATTTGTGTTTTAATCAAATTTAAATATATATATATATAGCCATTACATACACATCCAAGATGTTCCAGTGCTGAAAGATGAGCACCTTTTTTTGCTTCTGCACACTGTCCAGCCCACTAGCTCTGACTCATCATTGACTTCCTTGTGGTATAGTGCGTCAAAGCAACCAGAAACCTATGGCACTGAGTGATTCTACATTGCAACTATTGTAAATTACAGCAGAGCATCCTAGCAGTCTTTCAGATTTAATCACAAGTACATTATGTCTGATGTATGATCACAGCACTACATTTCGTCAGCCCTAGCAGCTTATACTAATGCATTTTTTCTCTACAATGTAATCTTTCTTGCACAGCATCCAGAATGTGAAAGAGTAGGAAGAAGCTTTGCATTTCCAAAAATGAATGTGAGAACAACCTATCACTACCATGGAGCTTTGGTTAGGTATTCATCATTGTAGTTGGATTCTGGCAAACTGTAAATTGCTAGATTTAAATGCAGCAATTTCACTCCAGTTTCATTAAAAAAACAAAAAACCTTCTATTACTGGCCCAAACAGGAACTCTTCAGAGCCAATTTAATTTCCTTAATGGAACCCTGAACAAAGCCCTTTGTATACACACTAGAAGATGGATTGTACAACTGTAATTCAGAAAAACTCAGCATGGCAATGCCTTTACTATTGATTTTACGTCAGGAGGAAACATCTTGTTAAATTAGGCAGTATTATTCCACGTTTAAATACAGACATTAAAGCTGCTATGTAAAGAAAAACAGGTCTCTTCCCAAACTGAGTTTGGATCAGTAAGCAAAGTTCAAACTTGAATAAAATGTAAGTACGGTAGTTAGGAATATTGAGGGTATTGTAGTTCAGCAGCAACTGGACCGCCTTTGGAGTTGAAGGAGAAATGTGTTTGGTATACATTTTAATACAAACATTCCTAAATTGCACTTCTTGAACCAATACATGAGCTGAAACACAGTTATAGTTTGATATTCACCATTTTCCAAGAAGGCCTACATGCAAAATGTGCATATTGGTGAAAACACATGACCTACACATACATGCTGCATGTATATATATTACTAAAAATAATACACAATGATATGAATGTTGTGTGAAAATGCTTTAAAAATCCAGATATTAAGCAAAACTGAATACAAAAATAAATTAAGGGAAATTTATGTAAATATGTATGGATGATCATGTGAACTTATCACCAGCTGAGGTGGAAACAAGACCAAAAAAAAAGCTTAAGATCTGAACAATGAGAATCTTGTTTAATCATGATTTGCATGTTCATTCCCACCCCATATTGTGCCACCCCCCCAAAAAAAACCCCACATCCTCTACAAATTTTAACTTTTTTTTCTAATACAGTGATGGCTATGGATATGTAAAGATCAAATGTCAGACATAGTGAGACACTATTCTCAAAGTTATACTATAAATTCCAAATTGCTCTTTGGCAATGCAGCTGGCCATACTACCTTTCTCCATGGGTTGTTTGATAACATTAGAAGCCATATGTGCTCTTTTTGTCTCTTACAATTTGTCAAAACTGCAACATTAGTTAAATCCAGGGTTTTTCCTTTTCCAAGAAAAAAACCATGACAAAATTGGAAATGATTAAAGGGCAGGTAAAAATATAAATAAATTGTACTTGTTGTTGCTATTATTTATCAGATATATACCCTGTCTTTCTCTCACCAAGGGATCCAAGATGACTTATAAAATTTAAAATAGAGGTTGGCTAAATTGTACATTACAATCGGCTCTCTCTATCCATGGATTCTTTATACATGGATTCAACCATCCATGGTTTGAAAATATTTAAATATATATAAATAAATTACAAAAAGCAAACTTTGATTTTGTCATTTTCTATAATGGACATCATTTTACTACATTGTATATAATAAGATGTGAGCACCCACAAGTTTTGGTATCCATGGGGAGTCCTGGAACCAAACCACAGTGGATACCAATGACCCACTGTCCAACTGCTAAAAAAAACTATTAAACAATATCATAGGCTTTTCTTGGCAAGATTTGTTCAGAGGGGGTTTGCCTTTGCCTTCTTCTGAAGCTGTGAGAATGTGACTTGCCCAAGGTGACCTGGTAGCTTTCTATGGCAGAGCAGAAATTTGAACTCTCATCTTCAGAGGAGGAAGGCAGGGTATAAATAAATAATAGATGTTTTAAGAGCCAGGAAGGGTACAGATCTAGCATGCATATGGGAGCACTCATGTCTTCAAGGGTCCTGTCCCCATCCTAAGGTTAAAAGCCCCCAACAACTTTGCCTTAGTGAGTGAATAAATTAAAGCTCATAGCACCAAAGGTCAAAGACCATTTTCTTCACCAGTCCATACTAACAATGACCACACAAAACATTCTGGCACTTCTCATTATGCTTCTGAGAGATGTGTATGTACTCTTTATAATCATACTTACTCTATAATGCAGGAAAGTGCCAGCAAGGGTCTCATACATGGGCTCCCAGCAACCCGAGTCTCAGTTTTTTCCATTGTACTGCCACTTCTTTGTTTCTATTATAAACCTAGCAGACTGTATTTTGGTCTAAATTTTGTCCTACATTTTGTCCCGGTTTATAGTAGAGAATTATGGCAACCCTACTTCCATTACAAAATGTGTGTAAAGTGCTGAAGTAGTTTGTACTTTATTAACTCAGTTGAGGGAGATGAGATAAAGGGTTAGAATCTTGTCCTTCCAGTAGGCTCAGTCAAAAGCAAACTACTGCTGTCTCTACTACTCTCTTTACCACTACCTACTACCTCTTCTTGCTTTTGTGTACTTCCTAATATATAACTTTTGCCATCTTGACCACACTGAAATTGCTTGGCCATACATATCCCAGTTTTCATCCGTGAAATGTTAGAGGGTATGCTCCAGCAACTTCCTTTGCCTTGCTGCCTAACAGGAGTGCTCACTCTACCGATTGAAGTAGTCAAATGCTTATCTCCAACAACATGCATTTTTAAATGATTGTGCCTATGACTACCATTCAGGGACAGACTAGATAGCTACTTGAGACTCTGCAAAAGCAATAATAATAAAGTTCCCTTTTGCCCATCTTTCGTCAAGGCTTATGAACACCCAGCTTTCTAATGTCATGTTCTATACACATTTTTCTATGTTCCATAACAATTCCTGTACAGTAAGCAACTTGCTTGCTGAACATTGTGAAACTAAGTTAGCGATTTGTGTGTTTTCTATAAAAATACTCAGAATGCATAAACTGTTCCTGAAACTGCTGCAAATTTTTGAAAGCTATTTCTTACAGAGCCCACTGGTGTAACTAAATAAACTCACTTTCCTTGAATCTCCGAGGTCTCTAGTCTCATTGATTTCTGCTACACTATGAGTCTTGCCTATGAAAAGATATGAAAAAACAGTCAACCCAAATCAAGGTGGGGAGCCTCTAAACCATGTAGGACAATTTCTTTTTTTCTAAGTATGAACATTCCCAACTCAGGTTGCAATAAGCATTTGACTCACGAGCCCTCACAATCTCTAGCTGACAAAGAGATAGATTATTGGAAGACTTCTCTTGATACGTATATACCCATGCATTTGTTAGAATAAATAACCCAGAGAATTTGCAATTTGTCGACAATTGGTTCTATGGATTGCATTTTCTTCAGGAATCAAGGCCCCAGTTACAGCACACTCATTACAGCTAAACATTTCTGGATGCCAATCTGGAAAAGAGATACTAGTGGAGCTGTTCAGTAGAAGCAAAATTCTATATGAGGCCTGAATTAAAAATGTTCAATCCTTCCTCACATAATCTGGTACATGAGGCAAGGATAAAACCATTGGTGGTGGTGGAGAGGCCCACCATTTGGATGACTTTAAATTTAACATATTTCTTTTGTACTACTAAACAGAACAGAGAAAAAGCAATTTGCATTTCTGAGAAGCTCAATTTTTTTTGTCTTTAAGAAAATAACAAATATTAGATCTAAAGTTGTTCACAAGCTCCTGTATATGAGTTGAATTTGAGAGAATTTGGTCATTTTAGTCCTAATTTGCATGTCCATCACAATGATGAAAAATAGCCAAAGCAACTGTAATAAAATTTCCATCCAGACAAGTCACAGTATAATTAATATGATTTTTCCAACACAATTATCCATTGCGCTTCAGGAAGCTTCCTCATTCTTAGGATAATTTTTACTTAGGCTTGAATCTTAGGAAAGTTACAGAAGTCTACTCATTTTCTAGTTCAAGCTTTACCAGGCATCTTGTTCATGTCCTTCTTGCAGATGGATGGCTATGCTTTGATTAGTGTCCACATATCGCATTTCAGCTGAGAGCCCTCTGAGAGTGGTGCCCTTTGAATACACCGCCAGCTCCAACAGACATGAACTAGAGCTCCAAGGCAGGATAGGGCTGTGGAGGCTGAACATGCACCTGCCTGTGAGCTTGCTAGTGTTCAGGAGAAGAATGTCCCCTGCAAAGGAAAATAAAAGCAACCAATACACAATTGAGAGGATAAAATAGAGGAAAGGAAGAATGGCAGAAAGCTAGTGGTCTGAGGAAAGAAAGAAGAAAACATAAAGAGAAAGCACAGTTAAGGGATTAAATACCTTAAAGGCATCAGATCTTATCTGATCTTGGAAGCTGGTTAGTACATGGATGGAAGACCACCAATGAAAGCTATATTTCATAAGAAGGAGCTGGCAAAACCACCTCTGAGTATTCCTTGCCTAAGAAAACTGTTTGAAGTTCATGGAGTCTCTATAAGTCTGCAGGTGACTTCAAGTCAGTCAGTCAGTCAGTCAGTCAGACAGACAGATACGGAAATAAAATATTATAAACCAACACAACAAATTAAAAAAAAAGGCTGGCTGAAAGTTGGTTTATCCTGTCATGCTGGTATTGTGGCAAGCAGCTTGCTTTAAAGCTCAGCACAACCACCAAATGAGATGCCATCTGCACAGATGAGGGCTGGGCTGAGCCTTGGGGTGGGCCAAGATACCACAAGAATAGGTTTTTGTGGGTTTTTCGGGCTATGCGGCCATGTTCTAGAACAGGGGTAGGCAATCTTTTTGAGCCGGGGGCCGGGTTGCTGTCCCTCAGACAACTGGAGGGCCGAAGCCAAAAAATAAATAATTAAATAATTTTTAAAAAAATTAAATATATAAATAAACCAGGACAAATGTAGGACAAAATTTTCAAATGGAAGACACCTTTTTTAAAAAAGTGGAGGACACGTGAAAAAATTTGCTGATTTTTTTAAAATGTTAATATAAATGCATGTTTCTGAGGCTTCTATAGACAATTGCCCCCCAAAGGCCCCGGCAGCAATCAGCAGCAGGACCGGGCTGGGGCCGGTCCCAAGGCCTCGCCAGGCCGCAGGTTGCCTACCCCTGTTCTAGAAGAGTTTATTCTTGACGTTTCGCCAGCATCTGTGGCTGCCAGCCTCAGAGAAATACCACAAGAACTTTGCACTCTTTTGCCTATTCTAAAGATGGCATGCTATGACAGAACACTTTTCTCCACTCTGAGTTCCTCAGGGGTGAACATAAGTAACAGCTGGCACTGGGTTATGCTGACATTTTGGATCCATGAACACAGGTGAAGGCAATAACATGACTCTTTCTCACCAGACCATTGGCCTTAATGGAAAGAAGGAAAATAACAGGATCATAAGGAATCATCCCATTGAACAGGGCCACATGGCTACTGGATATGGTTATTGGAATAGTGGGTAAAATGCTACACAAAAGTGTTTCCTATAATGCTGCTGGTAACACATGAATTGTCCTTTAATTTCAGCCTCTTTTAGATTTTCTTTTCTTTCTGTGGAGGGAAATGTGCCAAACTCCAATAAAGAAAGGAAGAGATAATTTGCTGTAACTGAGGCTTATAAGAAACCCACAATATGTCTTTTGTGTGCCTTATAATTATTTTAATATATAAACGACATTTAGCACATGATGCAGGGCAATGAATGGAGAGTTCTCATTTTGGAAAATATGTAATATGTCTACACCATTTGTGGGAGATTAATGAAATATGCAAAAGTCCATTTCTGTTTCAATCCATAACATTTTTAATGGGATGTGCTGAACACTACTGTGTTGAATAACAGAGCAAATCCAATTAAAGTGTGTGTGGGGGGGGGGGGCACAGTTGTCTAAGAAGGCAAGACAACCACAAATCTGTCTGTTATGCTCAAATGAACCTTCTAGATCTCTGTTGGATGAACTGTTCTCCATGATCTGCTGATCTTCTTGAGACATCAGAGCGACAACTGAAGACAGTAACCAGTCTGGCTTTCCTGCAGCATTGGTAGAAGTAACCCAGGAGCAGTTCCATCCCAAGTTACATGGGGTTTCTGTTACAAAAACAAAAACAAAGAGGAAGCATGAGAGCAATCAGTCAACTTATTATAACCAAGGATGTGAATTTATGAGTCATTTTCCTTTTCACAAGGGTGAACAAAGGTTACCGTACTTTTATTACTTTTTTAAAGAATAAAGTGCTGGGTGAGAGTCTGGTAATAGGCAAATATAAAACAGAAGGTAAACTTTGCCTCTGGTTATTTCTCAGTACATTTTCAAGAAGTGACCAAAAAAAGGGAGCTACTGCACTGCAGTTACTGCTATTACACAGAGTTTCTGTTATAAGAAACACAGATCAATCATTAGGGCAATCAGTCATGTTATTATTATATTTGAGGATGATTTAGCTTTATGAGTCACTTTTCTTTTCCCAAGAGAGAAGAAAGATTATTTTTATTACTGTTATTAAGAATAAAGTACTAGGTATGGGCCTGGCAATATGCAAACATAAAACAGAAGGCCTGTTTTGTCCCAAGATGTTTTCAAGAAGCAACAAAGGAAAGGGAGTGACTTCACTGTCTTGTGACTGTTAGCTTTAGCTGAGAAAACCACTTTGCATGATTGAACAGTTGTGCCTACTGTGTACAAATGCCCATACATTCTCTGAAAAGATTATCTAGGGTCTAAAAATTTAGTTTTATAGGTTATGGCAAAAAGAATTTTGTTGAGCTGCTGTTGCTGCTGTTGCTGCTGCTGAGGACCAGTGTGTTTTCACTGAGATTCTGAGAGACCAACTTTCAAATCCCCACTTGCACTTGGAAACCCACTGAATAACCTTGGGGAAGGCAATGGCAAACCACCTCCCAAGAAATCTTGATAAGAAAACTCCTCAGTAGGTTCACCTTAGGATCACCATAAGCTGGAAATGACTTGAAGGCACATGACAGCAACTTTTTTTTTTAAGGATAGCAAGGTTGTTCACAAAAGAACCTGACTGTACTCACTCCTAAATGTACCTTCCTTCTCTGGGTCAGGTTTTCATAGGAGAGTGGGGACAGAATTGGTTTTGCAAGTTTGAGCATTGAGCTGGCTGTCCATGGTGCTGAATGTCGACTTCTCTCCATGATGGCACCTCAAAATCTCTTTTGCATGCCAGGAACATCTGCACTCTTTAAACTAATACCCTCTTTTGATAAGAAACTGCAACAAGGCTGAAGATAAGCAGATACATGTTTTAACGTTCACACACAGAGCATATATTGTTCTGTATAGTGAGATGATACAAGCACACAAAAACACATTATATACAATGTTGCTGGTGGTCTAAAGGCAAATTCTGATCTGCAGGCGCTCTATCAAGATAGTGGAGATTCTTGCACAGTTTAAAAAACCAATTTACCGGTGCAGAATTCAATTCGAATTTGGGATACATCCAGATTTTATTGCAACTGAAGTAAGCTGATGACAAAGGGGGAGGGAGAGAGAGAGAGAAACTGATACACTTTAAAAGCAGATCAAAAATGCTTTTAAAGTATGACAGGGGATCAATTGGGACTGTCCCTATCAAATTGGGACATTGGAAAATATCCATCTGGCTGCCTTTGGGAGTCCAGCTAAACCCAGGAGGAACATCACAGCTACCTCATTCTTTTAACACGGAACATATGTAAACCTGGCAATATCTACTGATAACACAACAAGTGTTCCTATTTCCCCTACTCCTACACATTTATTATTTTAGCTGGCCTACACTTAGAAGATGTGTTTGGGTACAGCAGACATAGGTTTGTTTTTGTTTTTTTGTTTGCTTGTTTTTAATAAGAAGTCTTTTAAGAGACAGTCCACACTTGGAATGTTTCCTATGCATGTGTGCAAAAACCAAGCAAAACAATAGAATCATATAGTTGGAAGTGACCACAAGGGCCATTGAGTCCAACCCTGCCATGCAGGAACTCACAATCAAAGAAGCACCAACAAGCAGCAGTGGCCCCTTCAATTGCTAGACAGCTGCTGAGGCAGACAGAGGAGATGGAACTGGCTTCATATAGAACAAAGTCTACAAATGGCTGAACGATGTTTTGATTAAAACATAACAAAATAGTGGCCAAGGGCTGTTTGTTTTTAGTAGGGCATCTTTTGAAAATTCCTGTTCAAAAGATACTATCAAGACTCTGTTTTACTACACTGCACATTGTATAAGCTGCCTTGGCTTACAGAGAGATCTTCAGAGACTCCATAGAAAAATTCTCTTTAGAGTTCTGTGCTGCTAATCCCAGGCAAAAACTACTCATCCATATCAAAATATATGTGGTTCCAATTATTTTTTATAACTGGATAGCTCTCTATTCAAGATCTCATGAATAACAATTATTTATTCAGCTTTCCAATCATAGCCAGATTGTGATATGTAGGTAAAATACTTTACAAATGTAAAAATGGGGAGAACATTGGGGAATTTGGTGTCTACTTTTATTTGCACCTCAATCTAACAATCAGTCAATCAATCAATCAATGATATTTCATGCTCCAGTGAAATGCAGGCTTTAAATAAACTCTTTGCCCTCTCATGAATTGCTATTGCATGCTATACAAAGAATGCCTGCCGTTTGGACACTGGCTTCAAACAGAAACAAACCTATGCTAATAATTCTTGATTAAAAGAAAATAGTCTGAAAATGTATAGCATGCTAGTTCTATTCAAACAAACAATTTCTGGAGGTAAATGGGTGGGAAAGAAGTGCTTTTCTAAATCTGCATGACATAATTCATTAGATTCTTTGTAGAAGAGAAAAGTCAGGTAGGATACACAGAAGTAGCAATTGAGAAAATATTGTAAAATATAAAATTTTATATTATATATATTATAAGCCATGTATGGTTTAGTTTGTGAGCATTTTGTCTGATGGATTAGATTTTGGCAACACCAAAATGTCACTGCCTAGGGTAGGGAAAGTATACTTCTATAGTTCTGTGTTGTGCACTTAAAAAAAAATTCTTCTCTACTATGCTTACAGGTTTGTTACAAATACTTTCCCACACAACGCATAATTAACTTATGCGGTTTTCTGTCACAAATGATGATAGCCACTGATTTCTAGATTGTAAGCCTGAGGGCAGGGAACTGTCCAATTAAAAAGATTGTATATACAGCGCTGTGTAAATTTACAGCGCTTTATAAATAAAAGTTAATAATAATAATAATAATAATAATAATAATAATAATAATAAATTTCAACCTCTTTAGACCTGCATTAAACAAATTCAGTACTGCTTAGCACTGACGCTGCTTTGAATCTCTAAATTCAGAGGACTATGAGGGTGAATTTCAATTACTTGAGAGAAAATGTAATAGATTTAAAACCTTGCTATGCCAGCCTTTATCCAAATGGATTTCAGAGGTTTTGCAAAGTATGAATAAAGTGAACCATGACTATACTACCATAAAACAGCAATGTCATTTGTCAAAAAACAAGGAACAGATACAACTATTTAAAAAAAAAACTCATAATGCAGACAGAGGCAACATAACTATTAAAAATGACTTGGACAATTTTTTAAAAGTCTTAACCTGGAACTAAAAAACTGGCTTTACATTGTTGCATGGCACATCCAGTCATACTGAAAATATGTGGACAGACTGGAAAATTACCAGCTTGTTAGATGACGGGAATGCTGTGGATGTAGTATATCTTGATTTCAGAAAGGCCTTTGACAAAGTTCCCCATGACATTCTTGCAAACAAGCTTGCAAAATGTGGGCTAGACAAGGCAACTGTTACATGGATTTGTAATTGGTTGACCGGCCGAACCCAAAGGGTGCTCAACAATGGCTCCTTTTCATCCTGGAGAGAAGTGACCAGTGGGGTCCCACAGGGCTCTGTCCTGGGCCCAGTGCTGTTCAACATCTTTAACAATGACTTGGAGGACAGAATTGGGGGCATACTTATCAAATTTGCAGATGACACCAAATTAGGGGGAGAAGCTAATACCCCAGAGGACAGGATCAAAATTAGAAATGATCTGAATAGACTAGAAAGCTGGGCCAAAGCTAACAAAATGAAATTCAATACGGAGAAATGTAAGGTACTGCACTTAGAGCGGAAAAATGAAATGCACAGATATAGGATGGGCGACACCTAGCTGAATGAAACTACATGTGAAAGGGATCTGGGAGTCCAAGTAGACCACAAGTTGAACATAAGTCAACAGTGCGATGTAGCAGCTAAAAAGGCCAATGCAATTTTAGGCTTCACCAATAAAAGTATAGTGTCTAGATCAAGGGAAGTAATAGTGCCACTCTATTCTGCTTTGGTCAGGCCCCACCTGGAATATTGTGTCTAGTTCTGGGCACCACAATTCAAAAAGGATATGGAAAAACTGGAGTGTGTCCAAAGGAGGGCAACTAAGATGGTGGAGGGTCTGGAAACCATGTCCTATGAGGAACGACTTAGGGAGCTGGGGATGTTTAGCCTGGAGAAGAGAAGATTAAGAGGTTATATGATAGCCCTGTTTAAATATTTGAAGGGATGTCATACTGAGGAGGGAGCAAGCTTATTTTTTGCTGCTCCAGAGACTAGGACCCAGAGCAATGGATGCAAGCTCCAGGAAAATAGATTCCACCTCAACATTAGGAGGAACCTCCTGACAGTAAGGGCTGTTTGACAGTGGAACAAACTCCCTTGGCGAGTGGTGGAGTCTCCTTCTTTGGCGGTCTTTAAACAGAGGCTGGATGGCCATCTGACGGGGATGCTTTGATTGGGAGTTCCTGCATGGCAGAGGGTTGGACTGGATGGCCCTTGTGGTCTCTTCCAACTCTATGATTGTATGATTGTATGATTCTAGGTTTGTCTAGGAAGAGTATAGAATCAAAGAAGGGATTCATTGTATAGATTTTTTCTAGATTTAGTATTTGGTATTACCCAGAATTATTCAAAGATTTCCTGGCTATAATTAACTAACTGATTCACCCCCCAAAATGATAGATCACGGATGCTCTAATTCCAGGATAAACTAATGTTACTAGACCCACTGGACATAGCACCCTGTTCAGCTTTATGCAGCTATGCCTCCTTTTCATTTTATTTGGATGTAAACCAGAAGTTGATGGTTGCCACACGTTTCAGGATTTCCCCCCCATAGTTCCCCTAGGCCAAAAGAAGTAACTAATCATTTCATTTACTAATTATGCCCAAACAACATAGTAAGTATTTAGGAATTGATTCTGAGTGGGAGAAATTACTGGAGCTGAAAAGACTTTAGTATACACTCCCACTTCACAGGATTTTAGATTTGCTATGAAGTACTGTCAAGTTGGCTTCAATTTATGGTGACCCTATGAATTAGAGATCTCTAGTTAGAGAGCCTGTTGTTGGATATTGTAAAACTCTGGGCTGTGGCTTCCTTTACTGAGTAAATCCACCTGTAATTCAGTCTCTCTCTTTTCCTACTGCCTATTAATGATAGGCATAATCTTTTTTTCCCTTACTATTCAGGGTTTTTTGGCCACCTTGGTAGCTGTATAACTCTTCTCGAGTATCACATTTGCCACTGTATTTATCCTCAACAGAAGCTACTGTCCATCACATCTTACTGATGTGCACACCTATGTTTATATACACATGTCTGTTCCAATTTCAATTTCTCTTTTCAAATGTCCACTTTTTAAAAAGCTCCTTTATGCATACACATAAATTCTACAGCTGAAAATGCCTTTTGGGGGAAAAGAGATTCTGCTAAAATTTGAATGAGAGTGCTAAAAAGTAGTCCACTTGAATAATGTTGAGAATTAAGGCAATCTTGGGAAGGGGGAGGTCCAAAGTGCTTGAAGGATGAGGAAGACAGGGAGCAGAGTGACAGTAAATGCAAGGAGAGGGGAAAACAAAACAAAAAAAAAGCAGGAAATGTAATTTAAAAATATAGAAAATAGCACTGGGGAGCTTGGGCAGGGAAGACCTCAAAAAACATGAGGCTGAAAATCTGGTAATGTACGACACACTTCTGAAATAGAAAGGAGTTTCACAGACCTGGCAAAGTTAAATTGGGAAAAAGTTCATCCCTCTCCCCAGTTTGGGGAATAACAAAACCCATCTTTGGGCACAACTTTGGCTGATGAAGCAGCCAGTGAACCTTGCATGATGTATTTTGGCTTCATGGTGGCTCCCAAGTAGGAATGGACTTTTGAACTGTGCAGCAATTTGACAGTGCGAAGGGGAATGTGCACAGCTTTCCAAAACAAAAACAAAAAATACAGGCACATAGTATTTTTCTTATGTGTATATAATTACACTAAAGTGGCACAAAATAGAAAACAAAATGTGACACCAAGAGTTTTCAGTAAATTGAATTGCAAACCCTGTAGTATGGATTAGACTGTCTGGGGAAGAGAAGACTATGGGGAGGAATTATATTCCAAAAGTTTTAGGATTAATATAGATTGGGGTAAACATACAGACACTAGAGCGTTCAATGTAATGATTTGGGATGCTATGCACTGGTGAGGAGGAGGAGAGTTAACACAGATTGGGGTTAATATCAAGATACTAAAATTAGATCCCCACCTTACGTGGTTAAAATATTTGCAAATTAGAGAAGAATGGAAGAGAGATAAAGAGGCATTAGATAAAGAAGATACACAGCCCGATTTCGATAAGATTATTAGAGGTACTAGATTTAAATTAATTTAAAAAATTTATACATTTCTTTTAAGTACTGAGATGTGGGATGAAACAGTGAAAACAAACATGGTAAGATGGGCACAGAATATTCAAAGAGATATACCTATGTCCAGCTGGGGAAATGTATGGAAAAGAAATTTATGTTTTACTACCTGTAACAATTTGAAAGAAAATTATTATAAGTTATTTTATAGGTGGTATTTGTCTCCAACCAGAGTTGCTAGAATTGCCAAACACGGAAACCCCTTTTGTTGGAAATGCGGTGAAAAAGAAGGCTCCTTTTACCATTTATGGTGGATGTGTAAGGAAGCTCAAAAATTCTGGAAGCAGATCCATAGACAAATAGTGGGTACTTTAAAGAAGAACATACCCTTGAGTCCAAAATTATTTTTGTTAAATATAACAGATGGTATTCAGGATAACTTGATACAAGATGAGCAGAGCGTTTTATTATATATGATTACTTCCGCGCGTTTGAAATGGGCTCAGTATTGGAAATCTAATAAGATTCCAGCGATAAGAGAATGGGTGTTAAAGCTGAATGAGTTGGCCACTTTAGATATGATTTCGATGTCCAAAAATAACAGAACCCAGCAACAACATGAAGAAAAATGGGATAAGGTCTCAGTGTTATGGGAAAATCATAGTACGAAAACTGGATAAAATATTATTAACTTCTCTCTTTTCTACTTATACTTTTTACTATTTATATAAATACTTGTTCTTTCTGTTCCTGTAATGCCTTGAAATATTGTATATCGGTATCTGTATGGGGTATATATATAGAAACCTCTTTTTTTGTTGTTTTTTGTTCTGGAATACTTAAAATAAAATTAAAAAAAGATACTAAGGTGTTCAATGTGTTGATCTGGGATACTTCTGCAGAGATGGACTAATGTAGAGAAAAAGGAGGAAATATGACATTAACTTGATTTTCAGCATTTTAACTTTGCAAATCCCATTGACTTCCATAAATTCAAAAGATATCTTTATCTCTCCTGTTCTCCTCCCTCTTCTCCTCCCTGTAGCTGTTCTGGAAAAAATATCTGTATGCCAGATGAGGAGAAGAGTGACACAGAGACCTTCAGGATTTATTGATGTCAGTGGGACCAACAATGCTGAAAATCAAACTGACATCATCTCTTCTGCTTGCTCACTTCTCTTCCTTTTCATGCCAGTCCATTCCATGCAGAGTGTACTGCATCCATACTGCATGTATATGGAAAACTCTACTATCTGGATGTTTAACCCAATCTACAGGTTTTGTTATTACTAATTTTTTTGTTTTTGTTTTACTAATTTATATCCTGTCTTTCTCCCAGACCTAGTGGCTTACAGACTCTAAGAAGATCAGTGCAATGGAACCCCCTTCTCCTTCCTCTCTCCTCCTTCCCTCCTTTCCTCGCCTCCTCCTGACTAGTCCATATTATACAGGGATCCCAAAAATCAGTGTACTAATATCTGGATATTAATTTAAATGTGTGTTAATCCCAAAATTCCTGGGATGAAATGCTCTCATCTTATCATCACTAATCCATCTCACAGAGAGATTCCCCCAGATCAGTGTACTGAAACCACTAGTGTCTGGATGCTAATCCTACGTTAGCTCTGAAATTTTTGGAATGGAATTGTACTGTCCTGTACTTCTGCAGTGACTAGTGTAGATGACAAGAAGGAGGAGGAAGAGAACTTCAAAATCAAACTTTAGCATCACTACTGCCAAGCCCTCTTTGCTGAGGTCAAAGTTTCCCTTTTTGGAAACAAAATAAAAAATGAATAGCTGTTTAAACACTGATTCTTTTCACAACCACTGCTCCTATGTCCCATTAGCACAGGGTCCTGAGCACACTTCCCTTTTGCTGAAACACAGAAGTCCTGGTGCCGTTGCCACCACTCCAAACACTCCAGGAGCATGGAAATGGGAGTTGTAGCCATGCCACCATCGCAATCCATGTTTATACCTCTCCTAGCCCTGTCTCCAAGGGTCTCTCCTTGATCCAGCTGTCTACAGGAAGTGTGGATTTAAAATATCTTGTGGAGCCCCCATGAGTTTGTTGATGTGCCCCAGGACCTTGCAGTGCATAGTTTGGGGACTGACGATATAGAGGATGAGGTATTAGATTTGGATGAAACACACTTGAGAGATAATCCAGTTTGAGACTGCTTTAACTGCCCTGGCTCAATGCTAGGTAATTCTGGGAACCTTAGTTCTATGAGACATTTATCCTTCTCTGTCAGAGCACTCCGCTGCCAAAATAAATTATGATTCCCATGAATTCCTAGCACTGGGCCAGGTCAGTTAAATTGGTCTCAAACTGGTGTGTTTTGGTCCTAAGATACAAATCCAGGCCTAACTATGAAGCCCACCAAGTGACTTATATGTACAATTACCGCCCCGTACATAAGCTGGACTCTCAAATGAAAGCTGGAAAATGAAACAGAAATACCTTGTTATGTGTCAATAGTTTTAGCCATTACCCCAGATGAGCTTGCCTTCATTTCCAAATAGAGATTTTTTTTTGTTTTGCTTTTGTACATGAAACTGATTTTAGAGCAAATTATTTATGTCTATGATCTAAGGTTGGCAAACAAGACCAAATGGAAATAAAGAAGCAACTTCGTATTCATACCACAGAAAAAAAGCTTTCTTAGCTTTTCTCAGACTAATGGGATCAAAAATTGTTGTACCTGAATGGGAAGACTGATCAGAAGAAATCATCCGATTCTTGCTTGGAGATAGCCTAGGAGGTGCATAGAGGAAAGCAGAGGCTTTCTCATCTGATCTGGTAGAAAAAGCAACTGTAAGAAAGGAAGGAAAAGGAGCAAAAGTAAAATGTAAAAGGATCTAAAATTTCATTTTTTATATGTAGATAATTTTCCCCATGATATAAATTCTGGAAGTTAATTCTATCTAAAATAAAAATACATTATTGGACAGTGGTCCAACCATGCAGCATAGTGTAGTGATTTGCACATTGGGTTGTGACTGGAGACCAGGGTTCAAACCCCTGCTCAGCCATGGAAGACCATTGGATGACCTTGCGCAAGCCACACTCTCTCAGACATAGAGGAAGGCAAAGGCAAACCCCCTCTGAACAAATTTTGCCAGAAAACCTTGTGATAGGGTCACCTTAGGGTCACCAGAAACAACTTGAAAGCACACAACAAGAAAAACAATGGTTAGAAAACAAGTGCACATCACTTTCTCCATACATTGATAACAAGACTATCCAATTAGATTTATTTGGATTACCAATGCCTACAATTTCATAGAAGTGGCATAACAGCTTGGAGAATAGGGAAAGCATCTCTAAGTGTTTTACTGTGATGACAAATGTCTTTGCCAGCTTTAGCAGCAAAAGCAGCAGTTGGAGTGATGCAGGCGTGTGCTTGCTCTATCACAGTTGCATTATGCTGAGATACTAAAGGATAGGATGCAAAACCTTGATTATTTTGCCTTTGCGTGCAAGAACAAATAATTATTGTATTCTTCCCCCACCATGAGAGAAAATGAACATTCCTTCACAGTATTCTTGTATTTGAATGTTCTGAAGTGTTGCAGAGGAATTATTCTACAGAGAAAAATATGTAGGTTTAATGGTGGTGGGGGGGTGTCTTTTTCCTGCATAGAAAACATGTTTCCTGGTCAGAAAGAAGGGCTTCTGTGCAGGAAATCCATTCCCTGCACAAAAAACAGATTTTCTTGTGCAGAACTCCCACATATTTCCCTCTGCAGAATAATTCATCCTAACATTGCAGAACATTCAAATACTGGGAGAAAATTGTGCAAAATAATCTCTGTTCTTCTTAATAGTTTTCCGACCACTGGGAAAACCTTTTTTGACTGAAGTGAGAAGGAACTAACTCTTTTCATCCTTATTACACACTGATTTATATTATTATTCACAGCCAATTAGCAAGATTTATTTTGGATGTAATGTTTCGATGACTGAAGAATCTCACTAGCAGATTCACTATATGTGTAACTTGTACACGTATGCATTCTACTTATGAATGTGCCAAGGAAGCACATCTGTTTTCATACTATCTCATGCTCTGGAAACAGAGGTAAAGCAGAAGTCATTGTGATTTGCTGAAACTACTTGGGCAATCAGTTTGCAGTACTTACAACAAAAACTGAAATGTGTGAGTCAAGTAGTACCAGTGGCATCCTTCTAGGAAATTCCAGACTTGGATCTGACTGTAAGTGGAATATTGCAAAGGTGGAGGTAAATTTTGTAAATGTTTATTACAAAAAGGCTCACCAATGGCATATAGAGTGTATGTTTTGTGTTTTGGTTGCACCTTCGATAAAATAATAATTTTGGTCTCACAAGAAAGGCAGAAAAATGCTTGAACACTACTAGGGATGTTGTATATTGTATTATATATGTATGCAATCCAGAGATCCCATTAAAAGAGGTCCTATGGAATTGTAGGTAAGAACAATTCCCTATCTGATTTACAGCCAAACAGCTCACAGGGATATCTTTAAAGTTTAAACTGACCAATCCAGACTCTTTGTGGAGAGTGTGACAGCATCTGAAGATAAATCTGTAGATTAATGTACCAGGCATGTACCCAGGTGATACCTTTTGTTCAGATGCTTCTATATGATTGCGCCCCAGATGTATGGCTTTTGTAATGTTGTCAGCTTCAAGCACAGTCAACCAGCAAGGACACATACAAAATACAATTACATCCAAAATCCCCCCTCCCAAAACAAAACAAAACAAAAAATCAAAGAACAACCCAGCAATACCTTCATTGAACCAAGAAAAAATGAACAACATACATTATACAACCTTTCAAAGCTTCACTGGTTTCTTTATCAGGCAAATATGTTAAATATCATACAGAAGAAGATGATGATAGAGTCACGGGCATACATTTTGTCAAGATGCTGTTTATGTTGTTGTTAGTTAAGATGGTCTGGAGGGCAAGCAGAATTCAAAGACATTTTAAAAAAAGATTTTAAGTTTTCCCTTTAATTTCCTCAAAGTTTGTTTTTCTCTCCTCCTCAATCCCTTGCTTCACTCTCTTGTTTCCTTTGGGGCAGTCAGAATGTATGGGAGAGGCTAGCTTGCAGGCTTTCAATTCTATTTACTCTTTGCAAGCAAATCATATTGGTCCCAAGGCCCTCAGCAATACCTTAGCATCCACTCAGTCAGGGACATAGCCAAGGGGGGGGGGTTCTTGGGGTCCGGACCCCCCTTCCATTAGAAAAATGAATGGTGCGTGCTGCTGAGCCACCGCGCCCAAGCCCCATTATAATGGTGGCACTTAGTCTGGACTCCCCCCCTTCCTAAAATCCTGGCTACGTCCCTGACTCAGTCCTCATCTCTTTGCCTGTACTGTACAAGTCTTTGCTCATACAATGACCACTATAAAAAAGCAGTATAGTCCTATATGCAAATCTATACATATTTGGAATTTATACACACACACACACACACACACACACATTTTGAATTTATAATCAAAAGTTGGGGCACCAGGAAATGAGGCCCTTTATGTTCCCCTCACTTTGAAACAAGATAATTAAAAATATTTTACTCCATTTACTTCTGTTTCTCTTTTTATTGCTCTCAGTCTATCTGTTCTACTCCCAAGTGGGCCACCGTTTCATCAGAATTTAAGCTTCCCAGCTTTCAGCTTACCAAATCCTGCCTTGGTATTTCCACAGCATTCTTCATTGCTTATTTGACAAAACCCCTCTCCCTCTATCTTTCCCCAGCCTTGTGTCAGCACTGTTCAAAGTATTACATCAGTCCATGTGCTAGGCAGTTGATATACTAACTAGCTTTTTTCTCTTCTGTCAGATATTTGTATTAAGAATAAAACTTGAACTGCTTAAATTATGTGAAGAATAAAACTTGAACTGCCTAACCTGAAATAGCTGCTTCTCCACTGTATTAAAGTATGCTGCCTAATCTTCTATGTGTGTGCCACAGATCTGGAGAAGGTCCTTTTGTTCATGCATTTGTCGTGCCTCATGTATGCATGAGAAGTCACGTACTTGTGTAAACAAGGATATCTAGCAACAGACTGGGTCTTCTAACTCCCTGAACAAACTTCCTCAAACTAGTACCATCCAGATCTGTTTGATGGACAGTTCCCACCATTCCAGGAATGTGTCTGTTAGAACAATGGTACATAGTCTGACACATCTGCAGGGTGCTGGGTTGAGTGAGGTTGCACTAAAGAACAACAAAATTTTGCAGTAACTTTAGAATTTCCAATGCCACTTTCCCCTATCATATCAGTAAAACTGTGTTAACCAGTATTCTAGAGTTTGCCTATGGTGCCTCAAATTTACTAGATTTACTTCCACAATTCAGCTGGCAGTTGTTTGACAGAATTTCTGAAGAACACATTTCCATTCTGGTTCCCCATTACTCCGGTGTTTCCAACCTGTCTCTTGTCTGAAACCCAGACTAGGCCAGTGTTTCCCAAACTCTGGTCCTCAGGATGTTTTGGACTTCAGCTCCCAGAATCCTCAGCCATCTTTCTACTTAAAATGGCAATATATTTGAAAAATTAATCATTGCAATTCCTGGTGTTATACATGGTAGGTAAACAGAAGGTTACTGGTCTTTGTTTCCAAAAATGTGCTCAAGCCTAGCTCTATCCCTGAAAGACTTCAGTGCCACAATCATTCTCCCTAAAAGTGGGTTTAAATCAGTGCTACTGAAACTAGTTGTTCCTGGACCAATGCCTATTTCTGATCCATTTGTTGCTGGTCTCTGGTCAGTTTCTACAGAAGAAACACGGGCACCAATACCCACTGAACCACAAAAAACAATGGGCAGGTGATGGTCCCTGACACACTGGAAAAAAGATAACTGCCAGTCCCTCACATCAAATAGCCTCAGAATCAATGATTTAATTCACCTGCAATTAGGGCAATAGCAAAACACATCTATACAATTATTTTTATGAATAGTGCCCCATCAGAAAGGCTGCCATGTCAAGAGTAAGATGAAACTACTCTTGGTTTTATTCTCAACTTTGAAGGAGCCATTCAAGGTGCTGAACCTATTCAGGAAGCTGGGTTTGTTGCAGCACCAGAGCTATCTGACAGAGACGGCTAAACGTCTCACAAAACTACAGTTCGCAGAATTTCATAACATTAAGCCATGACAGTTGGTGTCAAAGTGAATTATTTCTGCAGTGCGGATGCAGCCTGGGATCTATCAACCACCATTGACAACCTCTCCCAAAAAGTAGCCACTGTTTGATGTATTTCTTAATATAATCATTTATGTGGAGGAGGGAGGCATCCAGGAAACTACAGTCTTTCTAACATATTCTTGAGATACTCCAAAACCTGAAGTTTTCCCATTTCCATCAATAGAAATAACAACCAGTTCTATAATCACAAAAATAACAACAAGCAAATACAGGAGGGTGGGGAGAAAGAGAAACAGATGAATACCAAAAGCTACTGCTAGATGGCCTTATTTAATAGCCTCATTTATTAGAAATAAAAGATGTTGCTAATGGGTATTCCTTAACAGACTCATTAATTATCTCATGGGGAAGGAGAAATAAACAAGCTATTAATACAATCATCTGTTATTCTACTGAGAAGCAATGAAATCACATTAAATACATAGGGTTGGGTCTAATTCTAGTAGTTTTCTCTCTACACACTGTCCTTAGGAAAACTCATCAGCTCTTTTGGTTTTTCCTACCATCTGTATGCCGATGACACCCAGCTGTATCTTTCTGCCCCTGACCTTTCTCCAAGGCTTGAACAGCAAGTCTCGTCTTGCCTTACAGCTGTCTCGCAGTGGATGCGCCATCGGCGTTTGAAGCTCAACATGTCCAAGACGGAGCTTCTTGTCTTTTCTCCTAAGCCCAACCTTCAACACTCCTTTTCTGTCTCTGTGGACAACATTTCCATTCAACCAGTCCAGCAAGCCCGCAGTCTTGGCTTTATCTTTGACTCTTCTCTGTCGTGTATCCCTCAGATCCAGACCACAGCCAAGGCTTGTAGATTCTTTTTGTACAATATTGCCAAAATCCGACCATATCTCTCCACCTCTACTGCCAAGATCCTGGTCCATGCCCTAGTGATCTCACGACTTGATTACTGTAATGTCCTCCTGGCTGGGCTTCCTTTTTCTCACCTCCGTCCTTTAATCTCTGTCCAGCATTCAGCTGCACGCATTATCACTTCCACCCACCGCTCTGACCACATCTCTCCTGTGTTGGCATCCCTTCACTGGCTCCCTCTCCCTTTCCGCATTCAGTATAAGCTCCTGCTGTCGACATTCAAAGCCCTCCATGGACTGGCCCCTCCTTACTTATCAGACCTTCTTTCTCCTCACCTTCCCACCAGGGCCCTCCGTTCTGGTAGTCAAGGGTTCCTGTCTCAGCCCAGGATTTCCTCTGCCCCATCCCGGATTCGCCCCTTTTCACTTGCTGCCCCTCACTCCTGGAACCTTCTTCCTCCACAAGCAAGAGCCATCACTTCTTTAACCAGCTTCAAAACGGAGTTGAAAACCATCCTATTCAGAGAAGCCTTCCCAGGCATCGCATAATTGTTGCTTACTATTTGATGTTATTTTGGTGCCTGTTTGTCAAACCATTTCCTGTATTGCTATGTACTGTATATGTATTATCCTACTTGTGAGTATGTATTTTCCCTGGATAATGATTAACCTTCCATTTTGAAGCCAAGCCCTCCCTTCAGTCCATCTGCCTTGGTCCAGGCCTCGGAGGTTGAGAGGAACTGCTGGACCTCTTACCCTTTCCCGTCACCACTCCCTTCTCCTTCTGTGTCATGTCTTTTTAGCTTGTAAGCCTGAGGGCAGGGAACCGTCTAACTAAAAAGATTGCATGTACAGCGCTGTGTAAATTTACAGCACTTCATAAATAAAGGTTAATAATAATAATAATAGTGCAAAACTCATAGTAACCTAGTTTTCCTCCATGTATAGTATTATAGACATTGCTTTAATTTTAATTGTGCAAGACATTGCAGATGCTTTTCCACAACAATGTGGTGTTTGCTTGCTATCATTCTCTTGAGCAAGTCACACTCTCTCACCCCAGCATAAAAAAGCAAGAGGTTTTGGAAAAATATTTTAATGACATTCATCTATTAATCAGAACCCATTCATTTAATCACAATTACATTAAGCAGTACATTTAAAGAACTTGTACAACATGAAGACAGTTCTGGGGAATATACTAATAGGAATAGACAATCATTGGAAAGCAACACCTTATCTACTCTCTGCCTAAACCAAGGACACAGTTTACTCAACCCCCCCCTCCTACTCTAGTTGGGAATATCATAAGCAGCTACACAATCTGCAAAAGGTTTTTACCTTCCTGGTGTGTAACTGTTATTGAAGAGCCCATAAGGAAAAGTGGGGACAACCCTAAATTAGCATAGATATTAAAGGGCAAGCTTTAAAGAGTTAAACACTCCAGGCCTTCTGCCCAGATGAGTGAATCTGTAAGAGTGGGTCATGAACAAAAACCTGAAGAGGGTCTCCTTTCTGGAGGAGATAGAGGTTTGATGGCTGTTATCCAACAAGATGCTTCAGAATGACCAACTGGGTCAATTACAACAAAAAGCAATATGTTCCTGTGTTCTTTACTGAAATTTCTGTGGAACGGACTGGATTAGAGAAACAACTCCTTGTTCTTGAGGAAAGAATACCTTGTTGCCATATCTTAATACCTTCTTGTTGCACCTAGACTGTGGAATGTGTTTACTTCAGAATTGTTCCCATTCTTGCTGCTTTTAAGACACATCTGAAGACAAATCTCTTCAAAATTGGCTTTTATAATCAGTTTATTGATAGTTTCATTTCTTGAAATCCATTCCTGAAAGAACAGTAGAGCTTTTCCAGATGCCTTATACAAACTGTCCCAGTAGCATTTTGCCTCTTGCCTGTAATTATTCTTTCTTTTGTATTTAGAAGGACATCTATATTTCCCACAGATAGACTTCAGAGGATGGTAGGTCGTGGACATGCATCAATGATGCAAAATAGATGAGAATCGACATAGCCAAGGGTAGCATACAGCTCCCCTGTCACAATCTCCAGGACATACTGTTGCTTTGTGAGCATACAGCTCCCCTGTCACAATCTCCAGGACATACTGTTGCTTTGTGATACTTCCTTCTTCATGGTCACAAAAAACTATGTTTGTCAGTTATCAGTCCATTTTGGGAGCTGGTGGTGCAGTCAGCAGGTTCTCCCCATGAATCGGGAAATCCCAGGAGTAAGACATCTTTTCCCCTCTGTCTGCTTTTGGTCCTAAAATGCATATATCGCTGGAAGGATGCTGGCCAATATGTGCCATATATTGCAACACTTGCTAAAAGGTGACATTCCTTTAGTCATCTTCCTTCAGTGACCAGAACAAAAGACTAGTAATCGTAATGTTTTTATTATTACATCAATCAAAGGTAAATCAAACAATGTTATTAAATTAGCCAGTAGAGCTCACAATAATGTTTTATACAAATACAGTATGGAACACAAAAAAATTAAATTACAACATTTAAAAGCAACAGTAAAATCCATATTCATAAAATAGATCTTAATCAGTAAAATCATGCTTATTTGAGGCAGATTAAATTTCACATTGTGTTTTATTGATCTAAAAATGGGATACAGTTTCTGTTACAGATTCTTTTGTGTCAGTCAAAAGAGATATAATATTCTATTGATCTTTCTAGATATATACTGTAGTGATAAATGGGTAGGGTTGTCAGATCTCAAGGTCTGCACAGTTTCTCCAGTTCCCAAGGTAAGGGGGAGGACTTTCAGGAGGAGAGACACTGCACCTCACATCTTGAAATGTCCTGCCTTGCTATGGGAACTGGTGAAAGACTTTGATCCCTCTCTCTCTTTATAACCACATACATACTTCTCAAGGCAATGCCTTTCATCCTGACATTCCTCCTTCGTACTTTCACCTATTACTTATACTTGGTAGTTTTTATTGAATGATATGCTCTGTGTAAATGTGATTGATACCTAATTTATCATGGTTAATGACAATGCAAGGGATGCCCCCTTGTAACATCACCATTGTAAAATTAGCAGGGACAACCTCCTGTGATATTACAAAGAGTCATCCCTAGGTTTCAGGATTTGACCTGACCTGGCAATCATTGGATTAAGAAGCTTTTTACAAGAATCATTTTAAAAAGTTACAGAATTTTAAAATTAATTTTGCTAGAACAGGGTATCCTTCTAATCTACTAGAATAGGATATCCTTCTGAATTGCTGAAGGTAATGTGTTAAAATGTGTTAGAGTTAACACCTGCCTCTCATTTGGGGTACTCAGTTTTTGAACATGTTCAAATTGAAAAATAGAAGAAACTGGAGAAAAGTCAAATGAGAAAGGAGACTAGACTTATTTGCTGCTGCAAATAAATTTTGCAAGTCTTTTTTGCTTAATATGCTAGATGACAGAGGACCTAGCCTTATCACAACCATATGAAGAAACCTGCTATGCAATAAAACTTTTATTAAATATCAGTCATAGGCTGACATGTTGATTTAGTTGCACTAATAAGAAACAGACAATTAAAAAAAAAAAACCTAAGCAAAAAACCCCAACAACCTAAAATGCAGGGTATGTAAAACAGAGCCAAAATGTCAAAGCAAGAGGCCAGGCCTGCCTCAAACTTCAAAACTGCATTGTCACGCATTTGGTTGATATCAAAGATTGCTTAAAGCTGTTTGAATTTTTTCAGCTTTTAAATTACAGCCTGTAAGAGGTTGAAGATCAAAACCATTCAAGCTGGACCAAACACTGCAGTCCCCTTTAGAACTGTTTTTTTAAGAGCTGAATGGCAGCTGTACTGTTACAAACATTGGCAATAAGATATTTGCATGGTGTGTGCAGGTTAAGAGGAACAAAGAGATTTCATAAGTACTTATAAGTTGAGGTTTGTTCATGAGGATGTCTGCCTAAAGATGTTTTTATTACTTTTTGTAAAAAAACAAAAACAAACCTAAGACTTCAGTCTTGTCTCATCAATGTTTGTTTTTAATGATATTATTAGCTAGCTTGACCTGCATTTCTTTTTCATAAAAAGATGGGATAGAAGTGAAGTATGTAAATAATTATCTTAATTTTGTGCAGCTGGAATAACAGTGATAATTTTAGGCCAAAAGCTGTGAATTGTCAGATGCTGGCATGTTTTTCTTTCAGAGGGGATGAACAGATGCCTTTAAAGAAAAGTTAGTTGCTTCATCCCACCAAACACTGCCTTGATCTTTCATAGGAGTATGGCAGGGGGTTGGACTGGATGGCCCTTGTGGTCTCTTCCAACTCTACGATTCTATGATTCTATGGCCCAATTTAGATGGGCCTTTGTGGCGCCCCTGTCATGTGCTAAGTGTTGGCTGAGGACGCACCTTCCATATTGGCTCAACCCTAGCATGTGATGGGGGTGTCAAAATGGTGGCGCCCTGTACACACGGATGCTGCCATTTTGACGTGATGGATGCATAGCTTCGGCACGTTGCGTCGCGCTTGCAACATCACGAGTGCGCCATTTGCACACTCGGTCATCACAAGCACGACGCAAAAAGAACCTGCTTTTTGCGGGCTCTTTTTCCGCTGCTGGGAAGCCTCGCCATTTGGAGACTGAGGCTTCCCACCAGCGGAAATGGAGGAGGCGGCAGACCGCCCTTTTAGGGCGGTCTATCCCGCCATAGATTCAATCAGTCAGAAGAACTCTTGATATTCAGCAGCTTCAGCACCGACATTACTGCCCTTTAAGTACAGGAATTTTCAGTCTTATCGTAAAAATGAATTATATGTACATTGCAATGAGTATATCTTAATGATAATCTTATTTACATGCTTCTTCATCAGTTTCAAATAATATTTACAGGTGGATTTGGTAACAGAAAGAAGGGAGGAGGAGGAGAGAGAGGAGGAGAATGTAGGACAGCCAGTCCAGAAGGCCTGTGAATGTTAATACAAGTACGGTGAAAGGCAGTAGCGTCACTGGGGATTTGTACGGAGTGCGGGCCACACTGGGTGACACCCTACAATAGGGGGTGACATTCGGTCATCCCCCCTGCTCTACCCATATCATCTGCATGTGTATTCGCATGTGCTGCACTGCGCACATGCTGTCCCTGTCCCCATGCGGGCTGCTCTGGTGCCTGCATGCATGTGCTGCTCCAGACACCCTGTGAGCACTGCTCTGATCCATGCACAGGGAGCTCCAGCCTGCGCACATGCTTTTCCACACCACACGCACACTCATGTGTGCCCCGCACAGCCGGAAACTCTGCCAGAAGTCCCACCCCCACACACCGGGTGACACCTGGTGCAGGAGCGCCACTAATGAAAGGTAGGAATAGTGTAACTAAACCAGGACTAAGCAATTCGGAAAATGGCTGGAAGGAAGAGGAAGTTTTCTAAGCTCTAGATCATCCATTTTCAACCATTTTACATTGGAGAAACCCTTAAAATAATTTTCAAGTCTCAGGGAACCCCTTTATAAAAATTATTTAACAGTGGACCCTTGTTATACGCTGGGGTTTGGTTCCAAGATCCCTCATGTATAACAAAATCTGTGGATGCTCAAGTCCCATTAAATATGACATAGCAAAATGGTGTCCCTTATAAAAATGGAAAATCGAGGTTTGATATTTGAAATATATACTTTTTTGGAACATTTTCAAACCGTGGATGCTTAAATCCATGTATAAAAAATCCGTGTATAAGAAGGGCCAACTGTATCTATAGATCAAAAACTATTTCTTTTTTAAAAATCACAATTTTTCTGGAACCCTTATCAATTTTTCAAAAAACCCTGGTTGAAAAATCCTGCTCTAGATGGTGGTTACTATTTGAACTAAAAGTTTTAGTTGAAAATGTAATCTCTCCTTGATCTGGGTTTTCAGGGATCATGGCAGACATGTATGCATTCCCTAGTTATGTAAGCACTTCAGTCAGTAAGTGGTTGACTGTTGTTTCAGTTCTAGTAGTAGCTGTGACCAGAACAGAGCTGCTGAATCAATTGTATTTACTTATGTGTTAACTCACCATTTAACAATTGAATCAATGGGTCTACTCTAATTGGGATTAACCAGCAGGATTCTAGCATCTAAGATGAAGTGGCTGCATCTCCCCTTCAGTCATAACTGGCACACAAGATTCATCATATGAAAACAATGGAAATATTTGGAAATAGAAATAGATCACTCTTATTTATTTATTTATTTTTGTAGTCACCTTAAATCCCATCTTGGCAAAAGGCAGGGTATAAATTCAATAAATGGCAAGCAAGCATGATGTCACAGTTTGAGTATTGGACTACAACTCTGGAGACCAGGACCTCATTCCCACTTACAAATAAATCGCTTCGTGATTCAAATCAATGGATTGGTTGGGCAGCAGAGTGTAGTTCACACTACATTTGCCCCGATCACATTTTCTTGCTGAAAAACAAAACAAAATAACCCGCTTGTGGTTCACATTTACAAATGAATCGATTCAATTTAAACGTTTTCCTGCAGGAGTCTCTCAAAATAACCCAGCTGTAGCTCACACTGGCAAATGAATCAGTTCAATTTGGAGCGTTTTCAGTGGGTTTTTTTCTCTGTCCATCAATGAAATTGCATTTACATATTTCCACACGAGGCTCAAAGGGCGGGCGAACACAGGTTGTTAATTTCTGCTTCACCACCTGGTGACCCCTTATCGATTTATCATAGTAAATCGATTCCAATCCGCATCTTTTTCACACTGACACTGAATTGATTCATGAATTTGATTCTTCAAATTGATTCTTAAAATTGATTCCAATCCGCATCTGGTTCACACTTGCACGGAATCAATTTACCCAAAAAGACACAGAAAAAATCAGCATAACAAAGACACAGGTTAAATGGGTCTAGTGCATGCCCCCCTCTCCGAATTGCTTCAACAGTTCAGTTCAAATGTGAACCAGGGTCATTTAAACCATTTCAAACTGATTTGTGAACCAATTTAAAATATAGTGGAAATGAGGCCTAGAGTCCAATGTTACCTACTGTGTAACATTGGACAAGTCACAATCTCCCAGTCTCAGAAGAAGGCAAAGACAAGCCTCCTCTAAAGAACTCTTGTCAAGAAAAGCCTGTGATAACTTCACTTGAGAGGTTATGACTTGAAGGCATGCAAAAACAAAATTCAATAAATAACATTTTTACATCGGTTTATTGTGATCTTCATGAAGAGCTATACTATAATCTGAGAAAAAATCTAAGATGTCATGGATCCATTAACAAATCAGTTATCATCAAATAGTCCTTCTGCCCAGAAACTCTGAAAATTTAAAATCAAGCTCTACCTCTACTAATACCGCTGCATAAATGATTACAATTAACTTAAGTTATAGTTAATATTGCTCATTCTGTAATATTATATATCCTTTTGGTGGTGTTATATAGCATATATTGCATCATATTATTATCTTAATGTTATATGAAAAGACTCATTGCCTTAAAAGAAATGGGAATTTGGATCAGAGGCTTTCAACTGCTTGTCATGTGCAACCAATAGCTTTGAACAAAAGCAGAATTTTATAAAGTGTCAGACTCATGAAATGAGAAATCCCAGCAAGAAATATGGTACAAAAGAAAAGCAGAAAATTAACTTGCTTTGTGAATGATTATCATTGGTTCCAGGTGGAATCCTCACTTTAATAAAGATGGATGGAACTGAGCATGCTAAAGTGGGAAAAGCTTTTCATCTGTACTAGCAATTCATTGTTTCTTAACTTCTGTTCATCCATAGAAATTACTGTATGACCTTGGACAAATCATACCTTCATTCCTTCAGTTCCATCTCTAGTATATATGCTACTTACTCTAGAAGTATAACATAATAATGAATGAGATAGTAAACATAAATGGATATGTATAATAAAAGACACCAAACAATGAATTATCATAGTTATTATTTGTTAGTATGGTTTATTTTTGTACAATGGCATTCCTTTACAAAAAAAAACAATGACAACTGCATAAGACTCCAAGAATAGTAGGTGAGAGCTCTGAGAAAGTGGCAGTGAAGCCCAAAACCAGCATACCTGAACTTTAGAGCCAGAGAAATAACAACACTACTAGTAGTATTCAAAGACATAGCCTTGTTAGTTAGGTGGGTTATAGACCGCCGCTTTGAGGCGGTCTGCTGCCGCCGCCGCTTGCTCCGTAAGGGAGCCGTCGCAGCCACACCGCGCAGCTCCGTTACGGAGCAAAACAGAAGCTCCAAAATGGAGCTTCTTCTTGCGGCGCCCTAATGACGTCGCGAGGCGCCAGGGGCGCATTCGCGGCGTCATTAGCACAGCGACACGTTCGGACACACAGCGTCCGATATGTAAAGATGGCGACGCCCGTATGAACAGGGCGCCGCCATCTTGTACGTATTCTATACGTACTAGGGTTAGGGGGGTGCGGAAGCACCGCCCCTTCCTAACCCTAGTACGTATAGAATACGTACTAAATGGCGGTCTGTAACCCGCTTTAGTTAGATCTTGTAGCTCCTTTGAGACTGAGAAATTGGTAGCATAAGCTTTTGTAGATTGGGTCTACTTCAACAATGCATGGAGTGAAGTGCTTATGTACATACATTTATACCCATGAATGGAAGGTTTGCGAGAGTGAATAGTAACAAAAATTAAAACTCTGTGAGTATGGAGAGAGAAATTCCAGAGGGGCAAGCAGGATTCAGAAAAGGAAGGGGCTCTAGGGACCACATTGCAAACATTTGTTGGCTAATGGAGTGCACCAAAGAATTCACAAAAGAATCAGCATGCATTTCATAGACTACAGCAAAGTAACTGATTATATAGATCACAATAAGCTATGGAATGCACTCAAAGACATGGGCATGCCACTACATCTGATAGTCCAAATGAGGAATCTGTACCAAGAGGAAGAGGACACTGTCAGAACAGAATTCAGGAAAACAGAGTGATCCCCAATAGACAAAGGAGTCAGACAAGACTGTATCCTATCACCCTACTTGTTTAATTTATATGTTGAAAACATCATAAGAAAATCAGAATTAGAATCAGAAAAAGGAGGAATGAAGATAGGAGGAAGCAGCATTAACAACCTAAGATATGCAGAAGACACCATAATATTAGCATAAGACTCTGAAGAATTGGAACAGTTAATAAGGAAGGTCAAAGATGAAAGTGCAAAGGCCGGTCTGATGCTGAACATAAAGAAAACAAAAATAATGACCGCAGAAGAAATACAGTTTAAATCTAGACAACAAGGACCTGGCTTGATAGTATAAATTACAATATAGCCTTTAAAAGCACAAACTGGAAACAAAAAAACCAGGCATCTTACAACATGCTTAATTATAACAGTTCTTCTAGAGTCATATCTCAAAGAGAGGTTTGGAAATAAATAAAGGCTTCCTCCAACACTTGTTAGTTAATAGAAGAAAGAGTATATTTCTGTATGGAAAAGTGATCAAGCTGTCTTCTTCCTGAGATGTAAGTAGAACTCGTCTTACTCTATTAAGCTCATAGTCTAAAAGAAACACCTGGGGTGAGAAATGATAAAGCAGGCTTTTCTTTCCCTCTCTTGGCAGGTATTAAATCCTGCTCTCTGTCATGACACATATAGATCCTCAAAAAGAAAAGCATTTTAAATCTCAAGTCTGTATTCAAAAAAGGAATTTTTATTTGTTTTATTGTTAAAAAATATAATAGAAAGAAAGAACACAAGAAGAAAGAAAAATAGAAAAAGAGAGTATATATATCAAATGAAGAGAGCCAGAATGATGTAGTGGTTTGAGCATTGGAATATGACGCTGTAGATCAGGGTTCAATTCCTTGCTTGGCCATGGAAACCCACTAGGGAACCTTGGGTGAATCATAGGAGTTTATCACATGGAGGAAATCCCATGTAAAAATGTGATTTAAAAAGTAGAAAAAAACCCCACAAAAGCGGGTTGATTTTCACACATGTCATTGTTAAACTTGTGTTAACCCGAATGGAAACTAAACAAAAGCTGCTCCTTTGGGATTTTCTAAAAGTAAAAAGAAGCAGCTTTTGTCTATTTTCCCTCCACTTTCTGTTCAGATTAACATTAGTTTAACAATGACGTTGTGTGAAAACCAACCTGCTTTTGCTGTTTTTCCCCAATTTAAACCCTGTTTTACACAGGATTTTCCCCATGTGATAGACTCTCAGCTCCAGTAAACTCTATGATATTTCCCCATGTGATAGACTCTCAGCTCCAGTAAACTCTATGATATTAGGGATCATGACTTTAAAACAACTTGAAGGCATACAACAACAACAACAAATGTGAAATAAAAGTTGCTAGAAATATATATATTAATATAAGTTAACCATGTGCCCCAAAACACACAAAGCTGGCATCTGTTGTAACATTCATATGTAACTACAGCAGTGAGATCTTCGGACCATTTCGTGATGGATGGTGAATGTTTTTCTTTCTAGCCCTGAAGTATAAGGCAGGTTACAGACCGCCAAAAAATACATATGGAATACATATTAGGGTTAGGAAGGGGCGGTGCTTCCGCACCCCCCTAACCCTAGTACGTATTCCATACGTACAACATGGCGACGCCCCTTCCACATGGGGGCTGCCATGTTTACGTATCGGACGCATAGCGTCCAGACGTGTTGCGGCGCCTATGACGTCGCGAATGCGCCAGTGGCGCCTCGTGACGTCATAGAGGCACCGCAAGAAGGAGCTCCATTTTGGAGCTCCTTTTTTGCGCCGCGCGGTGTGGCTCTTACAGCTCCCTCATGGAGCAAGCAGTGGCGGCGGCAGACCACCGCAAAGCGGCGGTCTGTAACCCGCCTAAGACTTTTAGCAATGGTAAAAACATGAAGGATCCAGCCACATTGTCCATCATTAAAAGGACATGTCTCAGGGATATAATTAAAAGAACATACGTGACTACAAATAGCAAAGAGTAAAAAGACTAAAATTAACAAAAGAGTATAATATGTGACTTTTAGCAGCTAAGACACTGATTCTGATGATTGCAAAGTCGGAAGTTCGAGACCCAAGCACTGCATGATGGAGTGAGCTCCCATCACAAGACCCAGCTTCTGCCAATCTAGCAGATCGAAAGCATGTAAAAGTGCAAGGAAATAACTATGCACCATTTCAGTGGAAAGGTAACAGCATTCTGTGCATAATGTAATATGTTATGTAGAAAACCTATACCTTTAATACCTCCAACCATAAACGAGTTACCAATGAACACACCCACATCATATGCCACAAGAAAGCCTTCTCTGTACTACATTACCAAGATTTTGTTGCAGTAGATCATTCTTGCTTTCCCCTAAAAAGGAGTAGTGGCAGCCAATATACTCAAAACATTATTTTTGATGAACCAAATTAAGTTTTCATTCTAAAGAGATTTTAGATATTGACCTAAATCCTAGTGTTAGTGCCAGCTAGAATAGAGTCATCATGTTGAGTGGATTTACCTACAGCTTGACTCGCCATTTCACAGTTAGTTCAATGGGACAAGTATAGTCTTATGGCCCTATTTAAATGGGCACTATGAGGCACCCCGTCACGTGTGAGGGACAGCACTTTCAGACGCCCCTCACACGTGACGAGGGCATCAAAATGGCAGCGCCCTGTACATACGGGCACTGCCAATTTGACGTGATGGATGCCTAGCATCTGCACGTCTCAGCGCCTTTATGATGCCGCAAGTGCGCCATTGGTTTTTTGCGGCTTCTTTTTGCTGCGCGAGGGAGCCGCGCGGTTTGTCCGCTGCAGCCCCCTCACACAGCAAACTAGGGGCAGCAAATTGCCCTTTTGGGAAGTCTGTATCCTGCCTAAATTAACTTTCTGAAGAGGACAACCTCATTTGTCAGGGAGGCTCTGGTGAAGGCCTTAGACTCTGGAAAAAATTGAATTCCAAAATCTTGAGGAAAGTCTCTATGTATAATCTCTTCTAGGGGTGCATCTACACTGTAGAAACAATGCAGTTTGACACCACTGTAAGTGCTGTAGCCCCATCCTACAGAATCATGGGATTTGTAGTTTTACAAAGTCTTTAGCCTTCTGTAAATTTATGTGCATTTGCTAGTTAACAAGGATATCTTTATTTAGTAGGTACACAATTGTAAAGTGTGGAACTGTTATAACTTGTGTAGGTTCCTGCTAGGTCTTTGAGTGAAAAATTAATATAGAAGCTAGACAGAATGTGAAGCCACAAGCACCATGTTTATGCTTAAGTAATGTCTGATCCAGTTGTCACTAAGGGTACAGAACTGACATTCATTAACAATTAGTCTGTTTGAAACATTTTTGTAAAGAACAACTAACATCTGCATTCTGCTGTCAATATATGCAGTTAAAGAAATTTGCATGAGCTGCTTCAAACTCTCTTGGCATGATTTCATGCTTTTTATCATTGTAACAGTAGCTCCATTTTTTGGAGGAACAGTAGTTAGTATCAAGCAGAAAAAGGTTGATACTGGTAAGTTTAGCCTATGCACTGCTGGGTACTTGGGGTTGTTTGGCTTGTGTGCTATTGTACATGTTAACAACAACAACAACAACAACATTTATTTATAACGCCCATTCCACCAAAGGGCAGAACACCAAACATATAAAATTAAAAATAGATGATAAAACACAACACTATAAAATATTAAAACAGTAAAATAATATACTAAAAACAAACTCTTTATCAGTATACCCATCTCAGCCACCTTAGGCACACTCAGAAACTCAGTCCGGTGAATCAAAAAGGAAGGTCTTCAACCCTTTACAAAAATGGGCAAGATCCTCCTCCAGCTGGAAGTGTGAAGGAAGACTGTTCCACAAATGTGGAGCCAGATCCTGAAAGGCACGCAGTCTTCATAGAGCCATACACGTTGGTGGAACCACCAATACTCCTTTGCCTATATATCTTAAATTCCTAAATGGTACATACTACACTAGCTGAGCTGCCAAATACTGGGGGAGGTTAAAGCTCAGGACATTAAATACCAGGACCAAAAGCTTGTAATGAGCCTTGGTCTGATCTGATAGCCAGTGGAGGGGTCATACAAGGGGAAGCGATATATGAGTATTTGGGAAGATTTAAGACAATCCAAGCATCACTATTCTGGATTCAAACCAGAGGAGTAAGAAAGCATGAAGGCAAACCTTATGTTTGCTTATGTATTTTGGTATGAAAAGGGTTTTTATCAGTAGAGATAAACTAAAAAATCAAAAGGTTCTTCACACAACCAGCATTCAGAAATAGTTTCTCCCAGTAAATGGTCACACCTAAGCAAACAAGATTTTTTAGTTATGGTCCTTGCTGATTATCCAGATTCACATGAGATGGGAAGAAGAGTTACTGGCCCAATTAGACATTTACTGGTTTCCTTCTTAAGTGTTTAAACAGCAGAGATATGAAGTAAATAAATCTGTTTTTGCAGCTAACCCTTGAGTAAATGAGCACAAAAGAAGAGCTGGAAACATATGAATACCAGGAATGGGCAAAGTGCTGTCCTGGGGCTAGAGTTGCATAATAACCTCATGTTTGCTTTTGTGGCCCCTGACCCTTACAGATCTACCTGTTGTTGTTCTTCTTTGTTGTTACTTGCCTTCAAGTCAATTCTGAATTATGGCAACCCTAACCAAAGGTTTTCTTGGCAAGATTTATTCAGTAGAGGTTTGCCATTGTCTTCCTTTGAGGCTAACAGAGTGTCATTCAATGGCTTAATGGGGTTTTGATGCCCATGGCCTTCCAGAATTCTAGTCGAATATTCAAATTACTATGCTTTTTGGAGATTAGCGCACTCTTTTTAAAGTGCCTTATCCCTAATGGGATAGAGGTGCATTTTCATTTACAAGTCATTCTTATTGCATTAATTTGAGGCCAAGTGAATGCAGCCTGTATACAGCCCAAATACCAGTGAATGCAGCTCGTATACAGCCCGGATGCCAGAAGTATACGGCTTATTCTGTGGCTTTTCAAAAATGGTATTTTCCCATTCTTGACAAGCCACAGAATAAGCCTGGCTGGCATCCAGGCTGTACATGGGCTGCATTCACCCAGCCATGGTGAATACGATAAAACCCGTTTGTAAATTTAAATGTGCCTCTATCCCATCAGGTATTAGGCCCTTTAAAAAGAGTGTACTAATATTCTTTGTCAGACTGCTCAGAATCCAGGCAATTCACCATTTAAGGCAATTCACTTTTAAAATCATTTATAGAGGCCACTGCTGTGTTTTATCACCATATCTGTTTAACTGGTATGCTGAAGGTGTCATACATAAAGAAGGATTAAACCTGGAAGAAGAAGGCATGAAAACTGGAGAAAAGAGCATCAAAAATTTAAGATATGCAAAAGACCCCATACTACTAGCAGAAAATAATGAAAAACTAGGAATGATTACTGAAGAAAGTCAAGAAAGGAAGTGCAAAGGCAGGCTTACAGCTAAACATTAAGAAAACAATAGAGGTAACATAACTTTAGAGAATAAAGACACTGAAATAATTCAAGTTTTTCCATAAACTTGGCTCAGTCATTTATCAGACTACATTCACGAAATCAGTAGAAGTTAGGAGTTGGAAGGGCAGCTGTGAAGGAAGTAGAAAAGATCCTGCAGTGTAAAGAAACATAATTGAATTCTAGAGTTAGGCTGGACCATGCCATCATATTTCCCATTTCTATGTATGGTTGTGAAGGCTGACTAGTGAAGAAAGCTGCTAAGAGGAAAATCTACATTTGAAATATGGTGCTGAGGAAGAGTTCTATGGCTACTGTGGACTGCTAAAATGACAAATAAATGGTTCCTAGAGCAAATCAAGCCTGAATTCTCCCTAGAAGCCGAGATGACTAAACTGAGACTGTCATACCTTGGCCATATCATGAGAAGCCATGACTCACTAAAAAAGATAATTTCTTGTCTTGGGGAGGTACCAGGCAGTAGGAAAAGAAGAAAACCACATTTCAGTTGGATAGACTCAACCATGGAAGCCATGGTGTTGAGTCTGCAAGACATGAGCAGGGCTGTTGGTGACAGGGTGACTTGGAGGTTGGTCATTCATTCATTCATTCGTTGTTGTTGTTGTTAGCTGCCTTTGAGTCAACTTTGATTCATGGTGACCCTGTGAATGAGACTTCTCCAAGACTCCCTGCCCTCCACTTCTCTGCTCAGGACCTACAGGCACAGGCCTGTGTTCTCTTATCCTATTTCATAAGGTACAGCTACTTGGTTGGGCAAGCAGAAAAAAACATTCATTTTAATTTAAGACTCAAAGCAGGTACTGGTAAACTCAATTCCACAGTCTGAATGCAGACTGTCACATCTCTGAATGTGCCTCACAGGAATTTCATTACCCATGTTCCTGGCTGATGATGTGCTAGTTTCCACACACCATGGTTGGCTTTCTAAGTTTGCCTGCCAGAATGCCAGAGGAGTCCCCCTCAACCTTGTACTCTTTGACAAAAGCCAGGAAAATGAAGAAAACATAACACAATGTGTGTGCCTGCCTCCCAAACAGCATGTCTATCTCTCTTATTCTTCCAAGAGAGACAAAGATAGCATTTACACAGAGCACATGAGGTACATGTGCAAACACAGAGCAAACAATTCATTCAGGAGGCCAACCACAGAATGGAAGCTAGATTTCCATTGTCTGCAAAGCTGGTCTGCCTATTGGTTCATGTGTGAATGAATATGTGTGTTTGTATGTACTGTTATTTGAAAGAACATAGGTGGCCCCACTTCTTCTGGCTCCAGCCACTTTGGCTTGGCTACACCTGTTAGTGGAATGTGGGCCTCTTACCAAGGTAAAATTGATTTCCTCAGGAGAAAGAATTATCCCACTTCTGCTCTAGGATTGAAAACTCTGGAGTAAAGATGTCTTTTTAAAAAGGTAGTAAGTAGTAGGATGATTTTCACAACTCACGCTTTAGAGTCAGATGATTTAGAGGGAGAAGAGGAAGCAGATTGCCAGGAATCTGCTTCTCCCAATAATGATGCTTTATCTGAGGCCAAGGAGTCAAGGGTAGAGGCGGTGGGCCTGGACTGAACTAACTGCTCAACAGCTCTTGTATTCTAGATACCTGATTCCTGGAACACTTGCTGACTGGAGCAGAGGACAATGGGGGGAAGAAAGGATCCATTCAATAAAAACTAACCCCTTTGCAAAGTTATTTGCCAGAGATGAAATAATATAGGATTTTTTCACACGGAGGAGGCAAGGGTCATTAAATCGTGATTAAATCATGCTAATAGCGTGATAGGGGGAAGATTATCACATGCCTGTGCGCTTCTCCCGTTAATGTCCCATGCGTAAACAGTAATGGATGTGTCATTGGGTAATAACGGAAACACACAGGACATGAATGGGAGAAGCATCCGAGGGTGTGATAATCATCCCCTTATCACACTGTTAGCACAATTTAATCACAATTTAATGACGCTTGCCTCTCATGTGAAAAACTCCATACAGGTTGCTGTATACTATTGGTATATAAATATCAGATTTTGTACTTCTTTTAACCAATCTTTTATTTGGGATAATATTACTTGGAAAATAACATAACTCCTTTCTCATGGCATTGCTACTGAGCTTTGCTTTCTAATGGTGTGGGATCTTGATCATGATTTATCATGTTTAGTTTTGGCCCTAGGAAAACCATATTAACATTTCATTTGAACATGTTCAGACTCATACTAGTTTAATAAAAATATTTCAGAGACATTCTTTTCCCCATGTTGCACAGAAGAAAATAAATGCAAAATCTTTCACAATTAAGATACTCCCCTTTTTATGTGCAACCAGTTGTACAGTACATAATAGAAACTGACAGGGAAGTCTTTCCCCAAATGTATAACTCCATGATAGGAAAAACTTAATTTATTAAAGACACTGACTTTCTGGCCATAAAAATCATGTAGCAACTCTTAACAGCACCAATCCATTTAGCCATTCCTAAAGCAGAAAATGTTTGGTGTCCACATGCTGTAACACTACTAAAAGATATCAAAAGAATTGGAAAGTTTGTAGCACCACACTGGAAAATATATTCTAGTCTTTCTGTGTTTTTACTTGTACTTTATTTACAGTTCAAAGACCGACAATGCAAGCAGCAAGATTACAATGTTAAATACAGAAGAAATAAATAGAAATTAAACAACCAATGTAAAATATAAGTAGTAAAACACACTACAATGTAAATATATAAAATATAGGATTTTATGTAACATTCCTGGATTTTATATATTTACATTGTAGTGTATTCTACTTCCTACTTTTTTTTTGTGTTTTTATTTCTTACTTAAAAGAAAGGGTGGAAGAGAGACAGTTTCTGTATTAAAAAGTCTCTTGTACATTAGCTTCTGTTTATTGCAGTAGCTCCTGATAATGCCATGTGCTGCTGATTTATACAATGTTTTTAGTAATACATAGGGTTTCTTTTCTCTCTATGAAATTAAATATTAATCTTGGATTTTGTGTTCTCTTTCCTACTCTCTCCACACAAACACTGTGGCTGGGGTTCCGTTACTGACATATGTATGTGTTCAATTAAACCTAGAACTGTGTATGTCTATTTTTGATTGCTGCGGAGATTGATATTTCCTTCTTCCCTCTGACCAGTGCCCCCCATTTCCTGTTGGAGGGATCACAGAAGCATCCGCCTATGCCCACTAGCTGGACCCAAAGTGATTACATGATCCACTGAGTCCTCAAGAGGATTTTGGGAGCCCTCAACAGATGATGTACATAGCCAAACATTTCCTCACAGCCAAAATGGATGTGGGCTTCATTCAGTATGTCCACGTGTGACAACTGACGTCTTTATCGCACAGGCCTCGAGGATGTGATCAGGGTGTGATGGAAGGTGTTGGGATGGGAACAGAACGCGTGCTATCACCCATTTTATCACACTCCAGATTGCTGCTGACACTGCCGGAAGTTCCCATTCTGTTCCCCTTCCACTGTGATCCATCCCAGAGGAGGCGATTTTCAGGAATGCTTCTGGTCAGTTCCTGAAAATCGCCTCCTCTGGGATGGATCGGGAATGGAACAGGAACTTCCGGCGGCATCAGTGGTGTTCCAGCATGCAATAAAATTCTGTTCCCATCCTGCCCATTTTTGTCATGCTCCGATCACATCCCCAGGGACTGTGCGATAAGGTAGTTTCACATGCTGAACTAGTATGTTATGCTGAGTCATACAGGGTTGCAACCTGTATGTGAAATGGACTATCTGTTTTCATTTAGCCTAATGCCATAGAGCAAAAACAAAGATACAGACAGTGGCATCACTAGGATTTGGTGTCACCCGGTGCAGTAACTCATAGTGTCACACACACACCACCATTGACCTCCTCCCATTCCACACTATACGGAATCCTTAGTAATATTTTTTGTACTAAAGTTACTCATAAATTGTAATTCCCATATATCGCTGAACGTAATGATAATAGTTGTAACATAAACAACTACCTCAATTAAAATTATACTTTTAAATTATAACGTCATACACATAGTCTAAATGTATTTACATATACATAGTTTCATGTGCTTAAAATTAAAATTTGTTAAAATATGGTGTTTTTAAAGAAAAATTTAAAATATATATTTTTTATTTTTGAAATTTGATTTTTTTAAAAACAAACAAACCCTGGGGTCTCTCCTTTCCCCTGTAAGCCTGTGGGCCTCACCCTGCTTAGACAATTTCTTCAGCATTTTCATAGGACACTAGCGAATGTCACAGCCTGTTTCTACCAAAAGGCAGATGTTTGGTGAGCAGTGGTATCACCCTTTCTTAGGGTTTCACCTGGTGCAATCTGCATCCCCTTAATGAGGTCTCTGATACAGTGGCACAATGTGGTGTTCTCCTCTGTTAAGGGAATATTAAATCTTCCTTGTTCTTTGAAATGCTCGAGCCTAACCAGATTCTAGAGTTCAAAAGATTTTATTGATGGCTTCAGTCAGGGTTTTCTTCCCACAGGCTTACAGTACTGGGTCTTGATCAAGGTGGGCCTCTCCAAAGGCACCATTATGTCACAGCCTTTTGAAAGTCTCTTTTCCCCACCTGTTATGCAATTAACCCCTCTAACATACATTCCCTCGTGGTTCTACTGTCACTCCCCTTAAATCCAGCTCCCCTAAGTGGTTGACCATGCCTTTACCTCTGGATCCACCTGGCTCAGGGTAGGCTCCTGCATTGGGTAGGTCAACTGTCATGCAATCTGCAGCTGCTCCTGACACAGAGGTCACAAGAAGTGTTGGAGGTGGGCTTACCTTGTTTGTCCAATGTCCTTCTACAGCCAAGTTGGCTCATTCTATTATCCCTGCCTGTTTCTCTCTCCCTTTTAACTCATCCTCCTAGCCAGCTCTTCCAAGGTAACCTGTTACAGCCATGGCCTTTCCCAGCTGTTACAGATTACCCTGCTGAGGCCAACAGCCAGATGAGTTGCTTTCTTTCTTCTTGAGTATTGCTGGCTATACTGGTCCTTCTTGACTGCCATAGGTGGTTTTCCAGTCCTTTCCAGTGTGCTTGACTGAACCAGGAAAGTTTACATTGGTTAGTCCATCCAGTTTCTTTGTTGCTGTTGTTATTGTGTGCCTTTATTGACTTATAGTGACCCAAAGGCAAACCTATCATGGGGTTTTCTTGGCAAGATTTTTTCAGAGGAGTTTTCCCGTTGCCTGCCCCTGAGTCTACAAGCATATGACTTGGCCAAGGTCACCCAGTGGATTTCCATAGTGCCTCAGAGGAAACATGACACTTCACTCTCCTGGCTGGGACTGCTGGAAGTTGAAGTCCAACAACATCTGATGGGCCACATGGCTCTCCGCACTGTCCTAAAATTTATTTGCATAAATACATGCTGGTTACTCCATAAAGGAATGGGAGGAACAAGGTTGAGAGTGTGAGACTCTGCCACATTTTGCTTTAGAAACACTCAGAACCTAGTATAACTAGAATAATGAGCTTCACACTTTCCTGGTCAGCTTATAGTTGGAGAAGGAGGCACTGTTGTGGTAGTTTCACATTCTCCAGTGATAATAATTTCCATGACAACCAAAATGAGCAAATTAGTGGATCCCTATTAATGGGAGGAAGGGTTGACTGAGCCAGATTTTATAACTGGCTTGATCCCTGTTAGTGGAGTTTTATATGATGTCTATAAACAGAGAGACAGCCCAAAAAAAAAAAAAAAAAAAAAAAAAAAACAAAAAAAAAACCCACACAAAAAAGCTTGTCTGAAACCCCTCAGGCAATGTTACTGTTTATTTAGATGTTTTTTCAAATCTCTCTCTCCTTGCCTCCCTGCAATCCTCTCTACACACAACTTCAGTCTTTCTTTGGAGAACTGTCTGTAAATCTTGCTGATCACATCTGTCACATGTCTGACAGAGCAGTGGACTGTTTTTCCTTCTTTGTGAGGTTAGTCCTTGTTCTTCCCGCCTTCCCTGGAGCCATAGCACTTTCAACTGAGACAACATTTCCCTTCCTTCACTGAAAATTCTTTCAAGATGACGTGGTATCTAAATTTGCCCAGAAATTAGTTCAGTTTTAATTTTTGTCCCCTAAACACACATCATCAACAATAATGTCAGTTAAACTGGTAAATCCCTTAGGGTGCTTGGCTAATCTCTTTTTTCTCTGTAGAAAGAGGAAAAATAGAGACAGGGCCATTTCTCTACCACATTATGCTGCACCTTACCTCTGCACTTGTTCAAACATACACAATTCACAATAAAGAGCATTCTCTTATCTTGGTTCAGTCAATTTTGGGACCCACCAAGAGAAGCATGTTGAACTACTCAAAGTGATTGTAATATGCATAGGGCTGCCACTGCTGCTGAAAAAAGGGGGGGGGGGGAACCAGACTGAAGGGTCTGAAAAATGTCCCAGCCAGTTCAAACAGCAGATCCTGGATTCCTGAAGGCAGGAGTAAAAAGCTGCCCTTCCCTCCAGCTGTCCCCATAGAAGAGTGAGTGTGTGTGTGTGTGTGTGAGAGAGAGGGGGGGGGGGGTATGGTCTCTGGAAGACAAACAGTGAAGTCCAGGAAATAAAATTTGCAAATAAGTCAATTTGCAGCCCAATGAGAAACCTCCTTTCTTTTTCTCCTCCCTATGTGAAGCCATCTGCCCCCTTCTTTGGCAGAGAATACTGAATTTCTGAAGAAGTCTAAATGTTGTCACATCTGCAAAACCTTTAAATGCTGCTTAAAATACAAATGCAGTCCCATTTAAAAAAAAAAAAAAGGTTTACCTTTGTTGGAAGTAAAGACCTCAAAGAGTTAAGTCCCAGTCTTTTGTTCCCCCTTGTTTAGGATCCCCCTTTTGTGACTAAAATGCAGTATCCTTAAATCTAGAAAGCATATTCAGGATTTTATTACTATTATTACTAACCTTTATTTATAAAGTACTGTAAATTTACACAGCGCTGTACATACAATCTTTTTAATTGGACGGTTCCCTGCCCTCAGGCTTACAATCTAAAAAGACACGACACAAAGGGAATGGTGGTGGGGAAGGGGCCTCTCTAGTAGGATAATACATATAAAATACATAGCAATACAGGAAATGATTCAATAAAACAGGCAACAAAAGAACATCAAATAGCAAGTGACAATTATGCAATGTCTGGGAATGCTGCCCTGAACAGGATGGTCTTCAACTCCATTTTGAAGCTGGTTAAAGAGGTGATGGTTCTTACTTGCGGGGGAAGAAGGTTCCAGGAGTGAGGGGCAGCAAGTGAAAAGGGGCGAATCCGAGATGGGGCAGAGGAAATCCTGGGCTGAGACAGCAGACCTTGACTACCAGAACGGAGGGCCCGAGTGGGAAGGTGAGGAGAAAGAAGGTCTGATAAGTAAGGAAGGGCCAGTCCATGGAGGGCTTTAAATGTCGACAGCAGGAGCTTATACTAAATGCGGAAAGGGAGGGGGAGCCAGGATTAGTTACGTTGGCCATACAGCAAAATACAATAACATCCAAAATCCACAAAACAGTGATACCTTTCTCCTGTTTGATTTTTAACATCTTTGCCTGATGAATACATCAGTTGCGCTTCAAAAGCTTGCATGATCTATTTTGTGCATTTTAGTTGGTCAAAAAAGCTATTACTGATTTGTGGATTTTGGATATTATTGTATTTTGCTCTGTAGCCAACATGGATACTCTTGGATAGGCTTTCTAGAGTAGGAGGGAGTCAGTCTCATAGCTGTTTGGGAGCTTCTCTCCCCACTCCTTTCCCATAGGAGTGGGAAAAAACCCAAAAACTAATCTTTGCTAAGTACTCTGTATTTACTGAATTTTTTGTATACCAATTAATATTGCTATTTTGAAATATTATTTTACATTCAGAAAATGCTAATTTCTGCAACAACAAAAAAAAAGAATTCTGTTTTCCATGCAAAACCACCATGTGAGAATTTTTGCACAGAATAAATCCTAAACTGTAAATACAGTATTCTCATCAGTCCAGGACTCTTCTTATCAAGGTTTCACAACCCTTGAATAATTTTTTGGGGGGGAGGGGGGAGAATATTCTTTCTGTCCCTATCTGTCAGGGACAGTTTCAAAAATTTGGGTTCATGTTCATAGAATAGGTGGACATAGATCAGATACCCATGATTAATGCCCCGAGGAGATGTCTTCATCTAAGAGGTGCTTGGTGCTGAAGGATGTTAATTTATATTATCATGTCTGAATTCTTATTCTTACATGGTTGAGCTTCTAGGCAAGGCAATAGAGGAGATGCTCAGACTCAATTAGATGCTTGAGCTGAAAGGGGCCAAGGAGAGGCTGCTCATAATAGGTTACAATAACCTAATTCCCACTTACCTTATAGTCCGGTTCCGGATCCGAATTCTTCATTCAATCCTGGTCCCGGCGTGGTTCTCACTATGTTTGTGCCAAGTTCTGTCACAGCAGAGGAGGTCACAGAGAAGGAGAGTTGCACAGAAGCCAGGGACGCTGGGAAGGAGGTCACATGGGAAGGAGGCCGAGGAGACAGACTGGCCAGCAGATACAGAGCAGCAAGGGACACTTTTAGAGGCCATTAGGCCAGGGCCATTGCATCTGCCCTCCTCCCATCACAGGCAGTGGAATCGAATCTGCCTTCCTGGTTCCCACTTGTGCCAGGGGCGGATTCGAATCTGCCTGGTTCCCACTTGGGCTGAATCGATTTATTTCTAAATAAATCAGTTCAGCCCAAAAAACACCCCATTTTACCAGCATCATTTTGACACGGGTTAAATGGGTAAAAACCATGCCCCCCCTTTCCAAATTGCTACAGCGATTCGAATTAAGTGGGAACCATGGTGGTTTAAACTGGATCATTTCAAATCACAATCTGGTTTATACCACAATTTGGTTTAAACCAAGGGAATTAGGCCCTTGATTGTATCTGGTGGCACCTAACACTTTGAATGGTGTTCTCACTGGAAGGTCTTTCGTGACTCAGCTTAAAGGAGCTCACTGTGGGACTGGGGAATGGGTGGCTTTCCATATGTTGTCTCAGGCTTGGGTTTGCCGTTCAGAGCTGATATGAGACACAGTCCAAGAACACATTCCCCAACTCACTGACCAGGGCTGTTCAGCCAGCTGTAGCTACACCTCACAGTGCCATCATCTTGGCCCCATAGTAGTGTCTTGTCAACCAAGAGATCACAAGGGAGTTATGAAGATGGTTGCTAGATGAAAGATGTACTACGTTCTTGGAAGCCCCAGGATCTATTGGACTAATAACTGTGAGCCACGCCATTATCCTGTTTAAAGATAAGTTTGTCCCTTTCCCCCAATCTGTCATCACCTCCTCTGTTCTGATTTTTCTCCAAGATAAGAGCAGCATATATGAAACTGGGGGTGATGGGCTTTGCATCTTCCAACACAGGGGGTTGGATTAGACCCATAAGGCCCCTTCCAACTTTATGATTCTATGAGATGGAGTGAATGAAGATCCATATTTTAGTTTCTAGGCAATTTCTGTAAGAAGTTCAAAAGTATTTTTTTAAAAAAACATTTTAACATTTAATTAACTTTTTCAAATCAATGACTGAATTTAGAAGACTTTCCTCTAGTGTGATAGTCTGCGAATGACTGTTGTTTAATGTTCTTAAGCAGCACAGTCCCTGTGTGGGGAAAACATTATTTTCTTTGGCTTCTGAAGAAAAATTGAGTCTCATAATGTCCTTTAATATGTAAATAGACACCAAACATAACTACTTCTCACCATCATTTCTTTCAGGTCCTTGTGGTGCTTATGGACAGTGAAAAGGGACAGGCAGACATCTTCACCCCTCCTTTTTTTTGTTCTCCTGAGATGAGTGCAAGGGCTTTGGAATTGTCCTCTGGACATCCTGATCTTTTAACCTTGTTAAGCCATTTGCTGTAGTATCTATGGGAAATTTCATTACTACTGTCAGAAAGCCTAGTTCATCTGCCTCAAAGAAACCATTCTAGTAATCAAGTTAATGAAGGACCAGGAAGGAAGGGATGATTCCTATTTTCTCATTGCTTAAGTAGGTGGGTGAGCTGGCATGAAAACAAATAGATAGTGCCCCTTTTCCCTCAGTGGTGACAGACTGAAACACAAAGGAGATCTGCTGGAATTTTTTAAAGCACTGAAACAAATAATCACTTGCAGTCACCATGTCCCTTTTAATGAAAACTGCTTTAAGGGAACAACGTTTTTTCAATTATAATAGGAACAGGTCACTCATTTAGGAAGAACAAGATCGTCTAGAGTAGTGGCTAAGAGTGGTACTGGATATTCTGAGATTCAAGGAGTGGTTGTCTCTTATGACATTCAGTTCAGCCCTTCATGCACTATTAAATATATAGTGTTCTGTATTTTATGGCTGACCCAGGTCAGGATTATTAAAAATTAATACTCTTGTCATATGAGCATGTGCTCTGTTGCTACTCTCTCAGTTGGCTATTGTTATACTGTACTGCTGAACTTACAGTCAAACACTGACTATAAAATGATACCAAAGAACATAGAAGAAAACAGGACAGCTTGATGAGAGACTTTTTCTGGCTCATTATTGAACTGTATAATTGCTATGGAAATATTTGTGTGCTTAAAAATCACACAAGATTCTGGGATTCAAAAGATGTTTTATTTAATTTAATTTAATTTTATTCTGGCCCTGTGATAATTCTAAACTTCCTTGATATGAACACAGTCATTTTATAATGCTCAAACTCCATTTCACAAGTTTGTAAAACCAGGCTTAGAATATATGTTTAAATTCCTGTATCCAAATGGGCTGACTTCAGAAACGTTACTACAAAAGCAACGTATCATCATTGCTTTTTAAAAAGCAGTTTGATGCTTGTTAGTTCTTCCTAGCATGTTGTTAGCTCATCATATTTTAATTGTGGTTTAATTGCTCAAATAGCAAAAAATGCTGCCTAATGACCCCCCTAGCCAATGTTTTGACCTATCTAGTAAACATTTATGTATTTATTTTATTTTTATCCCATCTTTCTCCCAAAAAGGGGCCCAACATTGCTCATTACAATAATAAAAAACAATGATGTTAGCAGTCATTACATTCTTTTTCTAATTTATCAGTCAATGGATTCCCCAAAGTAACACATTACAAATAAATATAAATAAATTGTATTATTAATATTTGCAAAGAAGGGAATGTGCTTTTCAATTTTACACAGTTGATTTTTCCCTTTCTGGGTGCATCAACTTAAATGTTAGTCATTTCATGTCTGTACTTAAAGTGTGATTCCCCAACTCATACATTAATGTGTTATCCAGTTCTGATTGGCACAAGGGCCTGGAGGTATTGTTTTGTCACAAAGGTGTTGCTAAGATAGATACAGTACAAGGTCATGAAAGACTTAGAGGATGCACCCTCTATGTCCAATAAACAAGGACTTTATTATTCTGGTTTCTCTTCAGATCGTATAAATACTACCTGTGATATTTAAAGGCCATTGTTTCAATAGCATAGAATTAATATATTATGATATTATTGGCTCCACCAAATGCCTCTGAGGACATCGGTTCCAGTTTAAGAAAGCTCATGCTACCAACTTCTATCTTTCAGTTAGTCTCAAAGGCTCTGCAAGATCCCTTTGCATACTGATTTTTCAGACAAACACAGCTATGGTTTTGAATTATATTATTGAAGGTTCATCATCTTTTTTTAAAAAAAAATGGCAAGGTAGGCATCCTGGTAGCAACATCCTCTGCTGTCCATCTTGCATTTATGTGATAGTCCAGTTTCCTGTGAACAAAAATCTCTTGCTATGAATATATTTCAATTATGTGGAAAACAGAATTTTTAGAATATATAATTAGTCAGCTGAGTTGCAGGCTATTACCCATCATTAACTAATTTGGAATCCCGTGATGTGCAAATGGTCGTTAGTAATGTAATATTCTGCTCATGTTTAACGTCCTGTTCATCATCTTTGGTCCAAAAAATGTTTTTCAGCTAACAAAAGCTGTCCTTTCACAATTCATTTTAAGAAACATGTACAAATCTGAGAGTAAAAAGAGGAAATCGCATGTGGGTTTAACCATTCTCTTGCATTGTGCTTTTACCATTCATTTTAAAGTTTATATTGTCTTTGTTCATCTTTGACACATAATGAGAACCTTTCAGTTTAACCTCATTCTCATGCTGTCTTAAATAACTTGTGACTTCATGTCACATAAAAAAAATGCCAAAAAATCCCAACATTTGTAATTATTTTGGTAAACAGATCCACAATTTGACTGAAAAGTTTTGAGGTTCCTTGCCCATTTTGGTTGGCTGCCAAGGTTTTTACTGAAGGCATTAATCCAAGATCAAATGTTTTCTCACTTGAATTGTCTCCATTTATATCCTAAAAAAATGCATGACATACTCTTTTTATATCTCATACCCCTGTTATTGCACCTTCTGTTATTGCAGTTTTCATTGTTTACCACAGGGTTGGGCAACCGTGGCCCTCCAGATACCTTTGAACTACAACTCCCCAAATTCTTCCTCACTGACTGCTGGCTAAGGTTGCTGGGAGTTGTGGGCCACAAACATCATAAAGGTCACAGTTGCCTCCCCTATTTAAAAGGTTCATCAAAGTGCATCTTTATTGCATATCATAGTAGGTTTATTTGCACATTTAATGAATACCTTTAGACTACAACATACCCTCTAACATTTTACATATTAAAACCAAGACACATGCAGCCAAACAACATCACTGTGTGCTCAAGATGGCAAAAGTTATTAATGAAGAAGAACTGACAAACTAGAAGAGGCTTCAGCAGGTTGCTTTTGCTTGACTACAGTGGGATTCCCCCTCCCACTTCTCTCCCTCTGCTGAGTGAGCCTAGTGCAAACTACTTCTATACTTTAAACTCACTTTGCAGTAATGGAAGTAAGATGAGGGGAAAAGAGAAAGTGGGAAGAGGAGAGAGAAATTGAGAAATTTTAAAAACACCTGGAAAGCATGGAAAGATGAATGATTATTTGGGAATGTCCCTACCAGATTGGAATAGCTGTAGGGTATGCAATTGCTTTATGAAATAGGTGATGATTTGATTAATAGTTTCTATAATACTGGGATGTTTAGTGTGCATTATAGGCCAATTTTCCCAGGTGCTTTTTGTCCACTTTTTCACCTGTTCATTACAAAAATTTTACAGGTGTTGCAACTAATCAAATGATAATAATAGATATATAATAAATAAATAATAGTTTAGTAATAACTTTCTATAATCAAAATGGATTTCTCCATCAAAGCACTAAAGGCTTTCTAGTCCTCTTAATTTTATTTTAAAGCATTTATATCCCACCAATTCTCTAATGAATTCTAGGCAACTTACATATAACTACTATGTGCAATACTCAGTCTTGCTCAGAAGAATGATTACCAACCATTAACTATAGTTTGGTTTCAATTGTTCTGAAGAATGAATGCCTATCTCTTTGAGAGTTCAAGCATTCTGCATGTTGCACTTTGTCCTGGACTGCAGCCAGCACCCACAGACACACGCCGATAAGGAAAGCAATTAGCTATGTAGCCGGAAGTAGTCCACAAACCTTACAGGGAGAGAGAGAGAACAAGCAAACTGAAAGCCAAGCTGAAGTCAGGATAACAGCAGTCACAATAGTCAGTCCAGTCCAGGGTCAGGTCAGCCAGAAGGTAGCAATAGTCCAGTCCATTCCAAAGTCAAGGCAACAAGGAGTCAAGATACAGGGAGTCAGTGCAGGCAGCAGTCACACCAAAGGATCATGCAATAAACTCTGGCCCTGAGTTGGTGTCTCTGTGCTCATTAAGTAAGGGAAACTCTCCCCCATGCCACCTGAGGCTGATTTGCTAATTGCTTCTCAGCAATTCTCTGGGATCTGCGCCTGTCAGCACTTTCAGCCCTGCGTTGTCTATAGGAGGGAATCTTCAAGCCTGGTTCCTCCCCAGAGTCACCACTAGGCTGCTGTACCACCAGAGGAATCCCACCAGCACTTGGACCTGGCTGAGCCTCCTCCTCTGGGGCTGGGAGATCAGGGCTGGACTCTGGCAGAGCAGGATTAACACCTGGTGTAGCCTCAATTACCTCTTGCACTGGAGCAGGATTAGCACCTGGTGTAGCCTCAATTACCTCTTGCTCTGGAGGAGCCCCATCCTCCTCCTCTGAGACCTGCTCTTGGCTGGCCATGACACACTTCAGTTTTAATTGCCCTTCAGAGAGTACATCTCTCCTGACTGGCAGCTGAACACACTACTGTGTAAGAATGAAAAAATAATTTGGGTTACCCCTCCCCCAGAAGTGAACTTCATATACTCCTCATAGCCTAAATTCCCACCATCGGAAACATAATCTCTAAATCCTATACAGCAATTCACATGTGACACAGTAACAGAAAAATAAACAGAAACTTTCTGAAAGTAATTTTTTAAAAACTCAATTCAGTGAAGTCTTTCAAATGATGTGACATTATTCTGAATAACAACAACAACAACACCAATAGAGGTGCCCCCAGGCCCCAAACTGAATTTTGTACACATCACATAGTCTAGTTTTTAAATCAGAAAAATCCAAACATGCCCTCCAAATTTAGTGAAAATTCAATGGAAGAATTAATGGGGAACTCCCTAAGTTCCCAGAACATAAATTTCATGTATGGCATGTAGTCTGTATTTTAAGTCATAGCATCTTACATACCCTTCAAACTTGGTGAAAATCTCTCCAGCTGTTTTCACATGTTACATTAACATTAAAAATATATTCATTTACTTTGAGTAAAACGTATTCTCCTACAACATAAATACAAAGGAACAGCAGTAAAAATTCAGTTCCCTCCTTGTGCAGCACAGTATCTCAGTAGGAGGTGCATTTCCTAAACCCTCTCCAGACTGTGCTGGCCCAGCATTTGCCACCATGGGTGAGGACTCTGGGAAACCAGGGTTTGAATTCCTGCTCGGTTACAAAAATCCACTGTTCAGCCTTGGAAAAGTCACATTCTCTCAGCCTGAGAGGATGGCTATAGCAAATCTCCTCTGAGTAAATGTTGCCTAGAAAACCCTATGATAGACTAGATCACCCTAAGTCAGAATTGATTTTATGGTACATAAAAACAGCAACAAGCTCATATTTCAATCATTTAAATCTGAAGTTCATTTTTATTTGCATTCCACTTGGAGACAATGTGAGCTGATCTACTGTATTGCATTTTACTTCTTGGTAAAAATTTAGATACTTTTAGTGCCATTGTCCCCTGGTGACAATAGAAAAAAAAATATTTTAATCAGGAGTGTTGCTATGGTAGGCAGATTAACATATTGCCTGTCCACCAAATAAGAATCCTCCTCAAATGAAATTTTCCTTCATTTTCCAGATTTCTAGCATTGCTGGGCTGTGCTCACATTCCCTTGGTGACTTTGCCTGCCCCTTTTCTTTGAATGCCTAAACTGTGTTTCTAAATGCTGAAATGAATTATTAAGTTATTAAAATAGTAGAGCTTTTGGGACTGAAAGAAAATTTCATTGAGGAGAGCAGATTTCATATTTAGGGTTTATGCCCTCATTTTGTACCCCCCACCCACAGTTTTGTTGTTATGTGCATTTAGTTGGACTATGACTTATGCCACTCCTACACTGGGGATTCCTATTCAGGGAAGAAATAAATCCCTCATTCAGGGCTTTATTCAGGGGAGGTTTTCTATTGGCTTCCTCTAAGAGAGAATATAACTTACCTGAGTTCATCCAATTGGTTCCCATGGCCAAGGGAAGATATGAACCCTGATCTTTGATAGGTCTTCCAAACCACTACACCAAACTGGCTCTCACTGTTGTGTCTCAGTTAATAGCCCCCTAATCACAATCCAGTGGCACCTGTTTTTTATATTTTGTTGTGGAGGGAAACACTAGGAAAAATAGCTAGCTTTAGATTATAAAGATATCACTCACTAATCTGAACCTTAAAATAAAATAAAGGTACTTGCTGTTTTTTAAGGTGTTTTTTTGAAAACTGGAACTAAAGGATAACATGGGCTCCATAATGCCAAGCTCATGCTATCATTGACTCATCCAAGTTGCTAAGAGTTGTATTTTGAATAAATGGTTTATTATTGTATGCAACATTACTACCTAAAAGTATTAGACAATGCATAGCTGAAGCTGCGAAATGGGGAAACATGTCAGAATATTTCAAAAAGTTTTACTAATAGAGTGTCTCAAGTTTCACAGTTGTTTAGAATTTGGAATACTTTTTAGATTATAGCTTTCCAGAGCTGGGGGATTCTGGAAGTTGTAATCTAGAAGATAACATTTCCAGGCTCTAAACAGCAGGTACTGGTAAGCCTAATGTGTTGTGTCACAGTCTCAGCAAATTCAAAATAAAGCCTTATGGAAATAATTAGCCTGTTCCTTGAAGAATGAATCTAACATTTGTAAATAAAGTGAACATTTTGAGCTATTAAATAGCACTGCCCCTCAGTTACCAAGATCTGTCCAAGTCATGAGTCATTTGTTTATCAATGTAAGTGGCTAAATCAATGTCATTACTGGAAATGCTGCAATTTTGTTGCAAGAACAAATCCTAAACTACAGTCCCAGTAATGCTGCTGTAATAGAGTTCATTATTTCTTCTTTTGTCACAACTTCTATCTACGTAATTAGATTTATGTGGGATTTTTCCTGTTCCCTTCTCCATTAAAGATGGTCTCAAATTGAAGAGCAGCAATAGGTTTGACACTGAAGTGGAAGGAGGGTGCATTGTGGCACATAGATTATGTACTTTATCAAACTAGTTTTAAAATCAAAGTTCTAAAGATTCTTTCCTTAAATCAGGGATGGAGAACCTAATTTGGGAAGGACAGAGAATTCTCTCCCCTCAAATCTTCTATGGCTAGATGACATCAAGGGGCAAACCTGTAATGACATCAGAAAAGTGTTCATGACAGCATTTATCATCACTGGGACCTTTTTCTGTGGGAGCTTTCTCTGGTTGGAAATTATTATAGTAGTTTGAGTGTTGGTCTAGGACTCCAGGAGACAAGAGTCCCAATCCCACTTGGCCATGGAAACCCACTGGGTGGCTTTGGCAAGTCACCCACAGCCTTAGAGGAAGGCAAGGGCAAACCTCATCTGAAGAAATTTTGCCAAGAAACCCCTGTGATAGGTTCACCTTGGGTTGTCATAAACTGGAATGAACTTGAAGGCACACAACAACAGCAACAACAGCTGGTACACTACCCGGGGTGGTGTGGTTACATGAGTGGTCCTGCAGTTGGCACATGAGTCAGATTGCCACTTTCTCCTACTGGGCTACAAAATGAAGGTGGAATAGTTATCTAGAAATGCTCTTAGTGCACTGAGTTTTTCAAGTTTTGAAAATCCTGATCCAACCACTTCCAAATGATGATGAAAGAAATTTTGAATTTGATGAGAGAAGAGGAAACATAAGATACTCTCACTTAATCTGTACTAACAATGAAATATGTGGCAAATCTGTTCCTATAGTATGTTACTTCTCTGGTGAGGACTTGCCATTTACAAAAGTGCTCTCTTTTATTAAACCCAAACAAAGCAAAAGTCCATGCACAGATATGTAAGTGAGAAGGTTTTAAAAGTCAAGAAGAATTTGGCTGATGTTGAGAAGTTGGTCTTGACTGAACTTTTCTGTCCTACATCTTCAGAAGATGAATTAGCAACCTAATTTATTTAAATAAATTTTTAAATTGCCCTTTTTAATATATACAGCCCAGAGAGTAACAGTGCAAAGGGGAGAGGGGGAAGAGAATGCAAATACTGGAAAAAGTTTTAAACAATCAAAAACTAAGTAATATTAAAACGTCCCAGAAAGTTAATGTAAAAACCTTGGAGAATGAAAAGACTTTTCATAAAAGATAACAGAGTAGGTGCCAGATAAGATGATCTTGCTTATGTTTTATATGGGATAGATATAAAAGTCCTGTTTTGGAGGTCAGGGGAGGGGAGAGAGAGAGAGAGAAGAAAAAGGGAAAGAAAGGCACAACCCTAAAGTTTTCCAATTTTCTGATTCTTCCCTAGTCTTTGTGGTGGTGATGGTGTTCCACAATTTTGACTCTGATTTATGGTGCTCTTATACTAATGTTTTCTTGGCAAGGTTTATTCAGAGGAAGTTTGCCACTGCACTCCTCTGAGGATGAGTGAGACTTGCTTAAAGTCACTGGGTCTTTTCAAGGCTGAGCAAAAACTCAAGCCATTATCATCTTAGGTTATAGCAGTATATAAGTTTGCCAGTTTGCAGAACCGAATAATGCCACGACCACCCCAAAAAAACCATGAGAGCTTCCCTTCCTGCTAGCAGTAATTTCTCCATTCTATATAGGACAAACAGACCAAACTCTACACAAATAAATGCAAAAACACAATATTAGAAAATCAGTGGGAGAACATGTCAATCTCCCATGACATACCATCTGACATTAAGGTAAACATTGTAGAATAATTTTACAGGGAGAGACTGTGGAGTTACAATAGTTGAGGAATTTCCAGTATAAAACATATGATACTACATGTGTTAATTGGTTTATCTAGTGCTGGGTTGTTTCTATTATCAACAAAAGTCTGGTAAATGGCCAGAGTTAATAAGATAATTGCTACCACAAGCACCTCTATATTTAATTTTCCTCTGCTCTCAGTGTCTACAGTCCCATCTAATAAAGTTGGTTGTAATCCTTGATTCATACAATAATAAATATGTTAGTCTTTGAGGTGTTGTGATAATGCCACTCCTGCTACGCAACTGCAATTGCGTACAAGAAATACAAAAAAACAGTTAATGAAATCCACTTCCAGGACTTGCCTCGAGTTGGAATATTTAGGAATGTCAGTTTAGAATTACAATGACTATTGTCATGCCTTAGAATATGTGTAGGCCTCCACCTCACCACTTCAAAGGAGTTTATCACACGGGAGGAATTTCTCTTAATTTTGAATGAAAAGAAAGTGGGGGCAGAACGAATTCACGTGAATTCACTAGTTCAGCAAATTTACATGAATTTGAATTGTGTTTGAACTGACTTCCCTTTGCCCTAAAATAGTTTGCCATTGCCTGAAATTGTGTGTGATCACCTCTCATGCAATAATGTGAAAGCCCATGATTGCATTTGGACTGACTTCCCATTACCTGAAATTGCATGTAGTAGTCTATCATGCAATAACATTAAACCCCAGATTGCCATTGGATTATACTTCCAATTTCCCTTGTCTGATAACGTCCAAAGCAATGGCAGCTTCTCATTAGCACAGTCAATTAAAGGAAGGGTGGCTGCATAGGAGAGAGGATATTTTTTCCCAGCCCCATCACCTTTTTTTATAAAACAGAGCCCATACATCCGTTGCCCAGTCTATGCCATACAATCTTAATAGAGCCTGTTTCCTGGTATGCAAAAGTCCACATCTACCTTTTCCTTGTCACCTCCCTTCCATTCAAAAATGTATGATTTTTTTCCAGTATTCCATTTGTCATTTCCTTACTAGAGGCAACTACCATGCAAAGAAACCCTGTCTTTCCTCTTCTGGTTCTCCTCCCTGTTTTTAGCCTTCCTAGGCCACCCCAAGACGTTTTGCTTCCCAAGGCAAAGACAAGATGGTATTCCCATTCTTTGCAAAGCCAGCTGGACTGGCAGTTGGATGTTCTTCAATACATGTAATGGGATATCATTCTCCATGGTACATGAAGAAACCAGGCCAGCTGAACATGCATTGCTCTTCTCCTGGGCAGATCACATGGATGCATGGCTCTTACCTATTGCCATCTCCTGGCATCTGCTGCCTAAGACAAATGTCTTACCTAACTGCAAGGTTGGTTCTGGCCTTCATAGCAAAAATGGCACAAATGTAACAGTACAGTTTGATCCCTATAATTTAATCCAGAGGCAAGAGATTTTGAGCAGAGAAACTGTGCTGGGCAGCTGTGACAAAGGTGGCACCCCTATCAAAGGCTTCTATTTCAGTGGATTTGAGGGGGAGTGGATTGAGGAAACAGTGGGTAGGGACTGAGTGTGTGTGAAATAATGGACGCACTGAGAAGTGGCACTGGGTCTAAGGTAAGGTATGTTATTGGGGCAAGTTATGTGATTTGAGCACCAGTCCCCAAACTGGGAAACAGAGATGGACCAAAATTCTACATTACCCAGCATAGTGTAAGAATTCTGCAAGTAGAACTCTGTTATGGTTTCCCATCCACAGGACTCACAGTTGTACTATGATAGCCCCCACCCTTGAATGCTATTCTGTCGCTGGTGGAGAGTGGAGTGATGGTGGTTTGTTTGTTTGTTTTTCCACCAGCAAGGCCACCGGAACCCTGTGCCTTCCACATATTGGGTCTAGGTATTTTACTCTCTTCCCTGCATGACCTTCTCTTCAGACAAAGGAAGATTGACACTAGCAGCATGTTTTGCTTGATCAGGCTGCCTGTATTGTTCTAAAGTACAAATGCTGCCTAATTCTTTCTCATGAATTCCTTACCCAGTGTAAACGAGAGCCAACTCTCTTTTTTTATCAGACCAGGTATGACACTGACTGGAGCACAGCGAGAGATCTCTGACACATATTCCTGGTTCCCATAACCCAGCAGCTAGTTCTTCGAGAGACAATTTGGAGGGGAAATTTAGTAGAAAACGAGATTGCACCAGTGCTAACCTGATCCAATTGAAAAGATCTTCTCTATATATGGCCCCTCTGTTGCAACTTTCTTTTTTTATCCTTTTGATGCTCCGGGCTGCCTTAGTTGCATGCAACAGACAAGCGTCAGAGGGTCACATCAAAATCCTTTAACTTCAGCATGAAATCAATGCCAAAGCATCAAAGAGAGAGGAACACAGAAGGAGTGTCTACAAGTAACAAAGATTCTTGGGAAATTTTCCATCTCATGGGTGAATCAATTAAGCAAGTTGGTTCCAATGCATATTCATCTACTGAAAACAGCCCTTCACCACATCAGTGGCCTGCTTCTCTTGTAGACATCACAAAAGTGCTAATTTTTCTTTGTGTTTTCCAGTGCTTTATGGGACACAGAAGCAGATTCCAAGGGGAGGAAAGGAAAAGGGGGGGGGAAGGCAGTAATGAACAGAGGATGTACATTCAATCCTCTGTCTTCACTAATTCAAAGAAAGGTTAGATTTGTTAGATGCAGGATAGTCAAGTGGTGGCTCAAAAGCCAGTTTTGCTTGTGAAGCACATGACTAAGTATTTTATACTATTCTTATCTATTTAATTGAATCTCTCATTCACTATACACTGAAAATCTGAAACTAAGCTGGGGGAAGAGAGCACTGAGAAACTGTTTTCTAAAAAAAAAAATGGCTTAAAACCATCCCATTATGTGGAGATCTATATGTTACAATGCTATAAAAGTGATTTCCCACTGCTGTGTTTGCCTCTTATGGGGCTGGTGAGATTCAAGCCCTATTCCCACTCGCCCATTTGCCCTGGATAGAATTGGGCAGATTCAGGTCCCCCCCTCTTGAATCTGCTCAGAAACAAGTGCCCACTATCTTTTACCTCGATCAGGGCAATTTACCCCTCTGAAGTTCACATTTGTGATACCAGTTTAAAATGAAGCCTCCTTTGCTGTCAATCAAATTCACTTCCGCTTTTGTCAAAGGTGACGTATCCTACAAGCATTGGCCAATGAAATGGGTGTTTTCCTCCCTCCTTTAAAAAAAAAACTGGCAAAAGTGTGCACATATTCTGTCAACTTGTTAAATTTAAAAACCTCCAGATGTGTGTGTGTGTGTGTGTGTGTTGTGTATTTAGGTCTTTACAGATTATGGCAACCCTAAAATGACCCCATCCTGGGGTTTTCTTGGCAAGACTGGTTCCGAGGAGATTTGCCATTGCCTTTCCCCTGAAGCTGAGAGAGTGTGACTCCCCCAAAGTCATGGGTTTCCACATGCCAGCCTCTAGCCTCCCCTTCACTTCCAGCCCAATGCTACTTCTGAAGCCCTTGCCTCCCCCCATGCCATCCTCTTCCCATCACAATAACAACAACAACAACAACAACAACAATAATAATAATAATAATAATAATAATAATTCCTCAACCCAGAATGCCATCTCTGCATCCTCGTGCTTTGCTTTCCCTCTGACTGCGACCCCAGAATGCCTTTACACATATAGCAAAAGCATTCATATATTGTATCAATTTGCCAAATTGAAAGGGAAACATTTGTAACATTCACGTTTTCTGTCACACACACACACAAATAATTTTTTTAAAAAGCCTCTTGCAAAGTGAGGTGCCATGCCGGCAGCAAGCAGAAAGGGAAATGTAGCACAAGCATACACATTCTATCAATATGTATATGTATCAACCTGTAGAACTATTAGCATAGTCTGTCAAAAACAAAAATTCCAAAACAAAAAAGAGAGAAAGAAAAGGCTGCCTGTGAGAGCGGAGGCATGTTCTGCCCTCTGCCCTCCTCTGACCTAATCCCTCCCCTGAACTTGACCCGATCATGATCGGGGCCAAGTTCACATTTGCCGGGATCCGGTTTTTCTCAAAAGATACAGGTAAAACTCCTCTTTCAAAAGACCTGCGCCGAGGGGCATTTGCCCCTCAACGGGTGTGCAAACCTCAAATTCGGGTGTTAAAGAATCGGGGCCAATCTGAACTTCCTGCTTTTAATCTGGTCTCTGAACCGGGGTAAAAGGTAGTCTGAATGGCCCCTCAGTGGGTGGAAGGAAATTTTTCTCTCCCAGTCAATTTTTATTGCATGCATCCTCCTCACCTAGCCATTTTTAATTAGTGGGCCTCTGAAACCAGCAACAAGCCCAATGGGGAGGGGACCATTTAGAATGCAAGAACAGGAAGGAGTAAAGCTCTCTCCTCACAACTAGTTCTCTCCTACAGGTGTCCCTGGCTGCCCACCTCAGTCACACAAAGTGGAAATTTGTTGCTGAGTCCAACCAAATTAGACATATTGAATCAATAGGATTTACGTATGTGCTGACTTACCAGTCAACAATTTATCCAATCTGTTTAGTCTACTTAGGATGTTCCAACAAGGTTCTGGTCAAAGCCTGAGACATGCATTTTCCAAGATAACACACTGTTTCTTAAATCTGAAAGGACTGAAAGTGCAAAGGGAGATTCCTATGGGCTTCAATCCCAGATTCCTATGGGCTTTAACATGGATTTTCAGCATGTGCATCTAAGAGAATTGTTGTTGCCATTTCTTTTTCTCAGCTACCTGCATTTTTACTATGGGAATACTAAAGTTAGATCTGTTCACGTGCAAACAGCTTGGCATTATTCTACAGACTTCAAATCATACACCAAGCTCCAGATGCTTATAGCTCTGGCTCACAGGGCTCACCCATGTCCTTGGGGTCCACCTCTAGCTTGTGGAAGGTCTGGATCCCTCCCCTCCTGGACAATGGAGAGAAAGGAAGAAAATGTCCACCCACTGCCTTTCCAATTACTGAATGGAGATGCCAGGGCTTTCCTTTCCCACCCTTAGCTGATGCTTCTAGGAGCTGACTGAGCTCCATTCAGATCTGAGATGACTCCTGGAAACACCATCTGAGGGTAGTTTTTCCCTTCTCCCTTTTTCTCACATTGGAAGGGCTATTGTCTATTCACTATATTTCTAGATTGCTGAGAACAAAATTGTCCCACACAGTTCAGCAATCCCTGAAAAATGGAATGGACATCCTTTCCTGTTTTCATCTTATATCTGCCACCTAAGTTTTCCACTGTGTTTCCCAACATTGGCAAAACTGCAAAGCTGGAGGGAATTAAGCTGAGTGAATATCAACTGGCATACCTACTTAACTGAAAAGGAGACATCGTGTTGCATTCCCTACCTGGGGTACTATTCTGCTTCTGCAACACGATATGCTCTTTAATCAAAACAGACTGTAAAGTGACAAGGAGCATGTAGCTGCATAGCATCTTCAAAATGCCTTGGGAGAAGCCTTCCTTAATTCTACAGAAGTCCTCATTTTTTTGCTATAGGAAACACCAAAAAAAAACCCATTGCTTTCTTTTCAGATCTCTACTATATTTAGTGAGTCTGTCACTTTCACAACATCCCTGTATCTTGGCATGTCTGGCTGTGGGCTATTTACCCAACACCTGGATTTTAACTCTTCAGCCATGAATTATCTAAAAGGGATTCAGCTGACAGATTATCTTTATGCAAGAAAGAACCTGAAAACTCAATAGGAGGTGGGGGGGGGGGGGGGGGGGAGAAACTGTGTTTGAGAGACAGAGTCATAGTGGCTCAGCATTCCACCTAGCAAGGGTGTACTCATCCATGAATAGTTCACCTCCAGAATAGAGAACAAGTTTTTAAAAATCATGTAGACACAATAAACTTTTCCATTCTGGACTATGTGCTCATGACAGAAACTAGTGAAACATACGTACACTCTGCATAAACCATGTTCTGCATAGCAATCCATATGTTAGAGAGCATGACAACAGTGAATTCCACCACAGATTCTGCAGGTACTGATTACCCCTGTTCCAAAGGCACAGAAGCCAATGGATCCCTTGCAATACTTTGCAGAATGATTTTTCCCTGGTGGGTGGGAAGGATGAGCAGTCATTGAATCTTACATAGATAGTTTTGTAGTTTATGTGGAAAACATTGTGTAATTTATGCATGCTTCTGCCACACCAGCCAGTATTAAATAATCATTTATCATTGCCAGTACTATCATTTCACTCCTTTCTCTCTGAGGCATCAAGTGGCATTGGAATACGCTGCCTCATATCAGCAAGTACTATGTAACTTTTCCAGTTCTACTACCCCTTCCCCTCTTGTCTGAGACATCACATATGGCTGAACAGAGAGAGACATGCTACTACGAGTATCAAAGAGGTAATACCCTTCACTCCTATGTGTGCCTTCTTCTCTGAACAGACAGATTTCTGTGTATGGCAGAAAAACTTATTTTTTTAAAACAAAAATGTTTGCCAGAACAAAGCAGATATGTGATTGACAAACCACTTTCAGGTGGGTTGAATATGAGTTGTGTTGCTTCCAGCCTGCAGGCGATGGCCAAAGGAGATAAGAAAGGATTCCTCATAGTGACACCTACAGTGCTGAAAGTATACATGTGTATTTGTTTAGTATTTAACAGTCTCTTCAATATACCACCCACTGTTGCAGGATACAGGAGATAAAAGGGGCAAGATTGTAACACAAAGCATTTCTTCTGGCACCTGAGAAAGGAGGCAGTGATGATGGATGATAACAAAAGACATACAAATAAAAGGGAAGGGGAAACATTCCCAAGCATGTTTTTGCATCTAAAATGTCACATGAATAAAAAACTGTGTTATATTTTGATGTTCTTCATGAACCAATTCTGCAAGCAGGGAAAAAAAAGATTGCTTGGTAGATGACAGGGCAGACAACACCACCTGAACTGCTTAAACATTACTTTGAAGTAAGCTCATTAGTGACCAGGCAAGAGTAATGATCAAATATTTGTTGCATGAAAAATGATTGCCTGGAAAAATTCAAAAGAGATGTAGGAGCTGCATCTAAGATATAGCAAGTCACTTTACTACACTGTATGTTTCAGACTCTCTCTAGAGTAATATCTCGCACAAGACTTTCACAGCTCCCCTGTACCTTTTGACTGTGGTTAACATTTGGCTGTTCATCGAACACCTGGATTTTAACTCTGTCAACCATAAATAACCTAAAAGGGTTATAATTAGCAGATTAGTGTATGCAAGAAAGGACTTGAAATCTCACTAGGGAGTCTGGAAACTATTTTTACTTCCCAATGGCCTTCTGCTCTGACAAGTAATCGGGGCGTGATGTTTCAAGTCTAATTCCACCAGCTCCCTCCAAAAAATTGCTCCACTTTGTTGTCAAGCAAAAATTGACATTGCAACCCTATATCTGTCTTAGAAGGCACCTTCAAATTGCCTGTTGACATACTGTATGATGATCCCATTAATTTTATCAGGTTTTCTTAGGGAAGGAATACTCAGAAGTGGTTTGCACTGTGTTCTTCTAACAGTGCTATAGCCTACAGTTACCTAGTGACAGCTAGTTCAAAATAATTTTTTGCCTAAAGTGTAGCAGCTTATGACATTTCTATTCACCAAAGCCAAGGTACATAATACCTCTAGTCAATTTACTTTTGCGTATGATACAGATGGTGTATGATTCAATTTAGAAAACTGAATTGTGGAACAGGTGGCTCAGTTGTTAAGACACTGATTCATATGATTGCAGTTCAAGGCCCAAGTGCCACATGACAGAGTGAGCTCCCGTCACTAGTTCCAGCTTCTGCCACCTAGCAGTTCGAAAGCATGTAAAAGTGCAAGTAGATAAATAGGTATCACTTAGATGGGAAGGTAACAGTGGTCTGTGCAGTCATGCTGTCCACATGAGCACAGAGCTCATGTCTTTGACAATGCTGGCTCTTTAGCTTAGTAACAGAGATGAGCACTGCCCCCTGCAGTTGGACATGACATAGGTGGGTTCCAGACCGCCCAAAAGTACGTGCTCGGCACATACTAGGGTTAGGAAGGGGCGTCCTTTCCAGACGCCCCTAACCCTAGTGCGCGCTGAGCACTTACAAAATGGCGACGCCCATTCTAAATTTTGACGTAGCGGACGCTTAGCATCCGTACATCTCAGCGCCATTATGATGCTGCATGTGTGCCAGTGGCACTTTGCGGCATCATAATGGCGTCGCAAAAGAAGCTTCTTTTTGCTGCACAAAGGAGTCACACGGTTTGGCCACTGAGGCTCCTCCATGCAGCAAATGAAGGCACTGGCAGACCGCCCTTTTAGGTGGTCTGTAAAGTGCCTTATTAACCTTGTCAAAGGGGAATACTTTTACCTTTACCTTTATGGTTCAGAACATTTCACAAGTGCCTTTATACTTGCCTGGCAGTAAAGATATAAGAAGAATAAAGTACAGTGGACCCTTGTTATACACTGGTATTAGGTTCCAAGATCCCCCGTGTATAACAAAATCCATGTATGCACAAGTCCCATTAAATATAATGACATTGCAAAATGGTGTCCTTTATAAAAAATGGAAAATCAAAGTTTGATAATTGAAATTTATACTTTTTTTAACATTTTCAAACCATGGATGCCTGAATCCGAGTATAAAAAAATCTATGTATAAGAAGGGCCGACTGTACTGTAACTAGTAACTAGCCATTTTCTGCCATTTTATGACACTTCAAATTTGCTGCCTAATGGTAGGCACCTCACTGTGCCTAGTGGTAGGGCTGGCCCTGACCCTAAGCAAATAATTTAAAGGGCAGATGCCACAATTGATAAGACACTGCCCTCAACTGACCTTATTCTTGCCTCTGCACTCACTTAAATGAAAGTAACAAAACAGGGCTTTTTTTATTTCTCAATTACTATAGCCTTATCTGCACTGGTGGCAGCCCTACTTTGGTGGCAGCCCAACCTGCCCCTGTTATTCACCCTCTATTTCTGCACTGTGGCGACTGTCTGTATGGGTGTCTCACTGAGCTACCCAGTGTGTCTGTTGGTGTCAAGGGTCACTTGCTTCTGAGGTCAGAACAAGGTGTCTAGCTATGAGCACAAGGTTGGGTGCCTTGTTCTGACCTCAGAACAAATGACTCACAGCAGCGGCAGATGCACCAGCCATGACTGGATGCCCATGCAGACAGCTGCTGTGATGCAGAAACAGAGGGCTCTGAACCTTTCCAGAAGATCCAGATTAAGAGGTATGTATTTAAAATTCATATTAAGGCTGTTAACTTCTGTCCAGTGTTGTCTGGACTGTCCACACCAGAACTGGGGGCTGGATGTGCATTTTCTGAACAGGTTGACACCAGAATGTAGGGGGAGTCTTTTAGCCTATGCAGACAAGGCCTATTTCTAGACAGCCTCATGGGACAGGGACCTGTCACACCTCTTCTTTAAAAGATACAGTACTTAGGTGGTACTACAGAAAACTAAATGGTGACAAATGCCCAGCCTTGTCACCTTCTGGAACCATCTCAGTTTTGGGTGTTTACATTGGTTTGGAAAGCAACAATAACCTGCAACCCTTTCCTTACTTTCTCTCTTCTTTATAAGATCCTTCCACTTACCGTAGATGGTACCACAAAAAACTAAATGGTACTATAGAGAACATAATGAGAATCTGGAAAACCAACTGTTTGGACTGCAACTCTGGTCTGGAAGTTGGGTAATCTCCCAGTCCTGGAAGAAGCTGCACTCCCCTATAGTGGGAAGTGTTAGTCTTACTATAGGATTCATCTCCATCGACTTAGGTAAAAAAATAAACCAAAAATAAATCACAAAAGCAAAATAGTAAAAAGCAATGAAATAAACAATACAATTTTTTTTAAAAAAACAGCACTAATTTAAAACAGTTTCAAGGAATGTAAAACATTAAAATGAGGATAAAAGTACAGCAAAATACATCCCACCCATTAAAAAACCATTCTGCAGCACCCAGTTAATAGTCCAAAGGCTGTCAAAATATAAAAGTCTTTGTCTGCTGGAAGAAAGAGGGCAGAGACAGGGGCCAATGCAGCCTCCTATAGGAGGGCATTCCAGTGCAAGAAGCCACAAAGAAGATGCACTCCCATGTGTCCTCACCAAACACACCTGTGACCACAATGGGACTGACAGAAAATTTAGGGCTTTATTGTTTCCACTGTTTCATATTTTTAGCTGTTATATTTATTTGTATCTTTTTTACTGTAAGCTATTTTAAGATTTTTTAAATCTGAAATTTAAAAAAATCTCAAAAAGATACCCCTCTGGCTTTGAGTCGCAAACGAAGATTCAGGAAGGACTCATCCCGCGCTTTGTACAAGTGCGTTGGTGACTAAAAAGGCCAATTCGGGATAAACAGGTCCGGTTGCAGAAAGCACAGCGGAAAGTCTCCTTGGGTGATGTTTCCGGGTTGCAGTTCTTTCTACGTTGTCGTTTCTCTTCAAGATTCGTTCGGCGTGAGCTTTCGAAAAAGGCTGCAGCATTGTGGATAGTGGGTCATATATCAAAGAGATATATGAATGAATAAAATAAAAATGGGAGCTGTACTTGAGGCCCATCAGTCAGGCAACAGGTATGAATACATTCAAATACAGACTCATTCACTCCCACAGTATTTTGCCAAAAGCAGATACCTGTCATCCCATAGATGTAATTCTATAGGAATATTATGGGTGTGCTCCTAATCATGCAGACTGAATGTAATACTCAACTTGCAAAACTGCATGTGGCCCCTTCCACACCAAGGAGTCAACTTCAGAACCTGGAACACACTTCCCTGGCCATTTAGTAGCTGGTGGAGGGCAAGAGATGCCCAGAAACTATCCAGCTGCAGTTCTATAGGTAAGAAAAGAGAGCTGATGTCACCCTCCTGGATCTTCAACAAGAACAAAAATTTATTTTATTTGTATCCCACTGAAATCTGTGAGATCTTACTGGAAATCTGGGAAGGTAACACTCACTTTCTTCTCTTGCTGCATGTGGCCACTACCTGAGTGTCTCCCTCCTCCCGTGGCGACTCTGGCAGTTAAAGTGATGTCAAACACCTTATCTGCTGAGAAATAATATGTTTTTTCCTTTTTATACTATATTTCATATACTGTTGGAAAATGGTATTTTATAAAATTGAACATAGTATGCTAAGAGTTAAATGTATCTTTATTATTTTAAGGGTTTGGGGAGACCATTTTTTAAAAATGTAACTTATATAAATTACAGGCATGTCAAAAGACAAATTTGTCATCTGTAACATGAGAACCTTCAACATTTTAAACCATATTTTGAACACTGTGAAATTATGGTTTTGATTACAAAGACCTTGAATTTTAGCCAATACCTTAGCTTTGGAATTCCTTTCAAATCTGAAAACAGATTCCTAGAATTGTCAGGATGTGTGTGCCTCATCTCCCTCTAGTGGCTAATCCATCTAGTGAACAGTTTTTGTGTTTTTCTACTTTTAAGCTTTTGGTACTGCAGTCTAGAATTTTGAATTTGTGATGTTGCAGGTGCATTTTTTTTAATGCCCAAATGTACATCTTAAAATATTTAATTATAAAAATAGTGTAAAGTTCAAAGAAACACATTATACCACTTATACCACTGATCATAAAACTGACCAAAAAATAGAATTGTTAAAAATATTATAAGTCCAGTCCTATCTTTGACAAATGCCTACTGGACCCTAAGTCCTTTTTTGCCAGTGGATGCCAAAGTCATGACACTGCAGGATACCTATGCTGATGCTGTAATATCTTTGTGTTGGCAGCATACCCACTACTGGCAGAACAAGCAAAAATCCCAGATTCTTCTTCTTCATAAGATTCTGTTACTTTTCTCTATTCATTAGAAATCTTATGTTGTAACAGAATTTTTCACATAAGGAGAGGTTCTCTTGATTGGCTTTCTTCTAAATGACTGTGCCTTGTGGCTTCTCTTCCTTAAGAGGATTTCTTTTCTGAGTTCCATTTCTATCAGACAAATCATTTTGGAAAAGCAGCCTTGGTACTCCACTTCATGAATGATGGACCAGGGGATGGGGAGAAGAATTCTCCACCCTAATGAAGCTGATGGCTTCAGTGTTAGTGGGGTGATAAAAGTGTTCTGGGTTTTAGTCTGAAATTTTAAAAAATCTATCCAAAGTACTGAATGTATTTGGGTGATAAGGTACAGTCTGGACCAAATTTGGATTCCTCACCCCACATCATTGGAGCTACAAGCCTCCACTGCTCCATCTCCTTTTTCTCACCACCTACACAACTACTAGTTTCAACACTATGGTTATTTCCATTATGCAGCAAGGAATGGAATCTGGCATGTTTCTTTGCTTCAGGAAGTGGTGTGGAAAGTAAATCAGACCTGCTTAAACCTCCCTCTCCTCCTGTCTCTTCATCATTCTCTCCTAACGATTTCTCTGACTAAAATTTTCTGTTTTACCTCCCGTTTCTTTGGATGAACTTTCTACACTGCTGAACTCTTCCAAACCTGCAACTTGTTTTCTTGATCCAATTCCTACTCGTCTTCTAATTTCTATATCTCCCTCGATTCTTCCATCACTTCTCTATATCTTTAAACAAGCTTCATTTATATACCGCTTCATACTGCCTAAGCAGTGTCTAAGCAGTTTACAACTGTAAGTTAATTAGCCCCCAACAATCTGGGTACTCACTTTAGCAACCTTGGAAGGATGCAAGCCTGAGTCAAGCTTGAGCCCTGTTGCTGGTCTTGAACTTGCAACCTTGTGGTTTTGAGTGAGTGGCTGCAGTACAGGCATTTAACCACTGTGCCACCAGGGCTCCTTTAATCTCTCGATCTCTCTACAGGTTCTTTTCCTTCAGTCTTTAAACATGCTTTAGTTTCTCCTATTCTGAAAAAAACTTCTGTTGACCCCTCTTCTTTGTCTAGCTATCATCCAATTTCTCTTCTTCTTTTTCTTTCTAAGGTTTTGGAACGGTCGTTTATTCTCGCTGTCTTGAGTTTCTTGAAGCCAACTCCATTCTTGATCCCTTTCAGTACGGTTTCTGCCCACGGCATTCTACAGAGACGGCTCTCACTAAGATCTCGGATGATCTTTTACGAGCCAAGGCTAATGGCCTTTACTCTGTTCTCATTCTTCTTGATTTGTCTGCAGCCTTTGACACCGTTGATCACTGTCTTCTAGTTGATATACTTTCTGACCTATTGGGTTCTCAGACTCTGTTCTTCACTGGTTTAGATTTTATTTGTCAGATAGATCTTTTGCAGTGGTCACAGGTGGTCAGACCTCATCTTCTGTTCTGTTATCTGTTGGAGTTCCCCAGGTCTCTTTCTGGGTCCCCTTTTGTTTTCTCTCTATACATTGTCCCTAGGAAACTCATGAGTTCTTTTGGCTTTTCCTATCATTTGTACTCCAATGACACTCAGCTGTATCTTTCCACCCCTGACCTTTCTCAGGGTCTTGAACAGCAAGTTTAATCTCGTCTTATAGCTATCTCTCAGTGGATGCAGCATTGATGCTTGAAGATCAATATGTCCAAAACAGAGCTTCTCGTTTTTCCACCTAAGTCTATTCTTCAATACTCCTTTTCTGTTTCTGTTGATGACATTTCTATTTGATCAGTCCAGCAAGCCCGTAGTCTTGGTTTTATTTTTGATTCTTCTCTGTCATGTATCCCCAGATCCAGACCACAGCTAAGGCCCTCCATGGGCTGGCCCCTCCTTATTTATCAGACCTTTTTTCTCCTCACCTTCCCGCTCAGGCCCTCCGTTCTGGTAGTCAAGGTCTGCTGTCTCAGCACAGGATTTTCTCTGCCCCATCCCAGATTTGTCCCTTTTCACTTGCTGCCCCTCACTCCTGGAACCTCCTTCCCCCACGAGCGAGAGCCATCACTTCTTTAACTAGTCTCAAAATTGAGTTAAAGACCATCCTGTTCAGAGAAGCGTTCCCAGGCATTGAGTGACTATTATTTGATGTTTGACATTTTTAATTTGTTGCCTGTTTTTTTAACCCTTTCCTGTATTGTTATGTATTATTTATATGTATTATGCTATTATTTCTTAGATTGTACACCATGGGCAGGTTTACTCTTATCTATTTTATTGTTTGTATGTACAGCACTGTGCAAATCTACAGAGCTATATAAATAAAGCATAATAATAATAATAATAATAATAATAATAATAATAATAGATCTGGAAGCTTTGCCTACCTGAGCTTCTGGCAATGGAGGAACACTACAGGTAAAGCATGCCTAACAAATGGCCATGCAATATTCAGAGGCATCACTAGGGGATGTGGAGGATACGGACTGCACTGGGTAACACATCAGAGCGGGATGTCACCTGGTGCACTGGCGGGCTACCTTCTAGGTCTGACTGGTCTGCTGGTTCATAGAAGCATAGAGTTAGAAGAGACCACAAGGGCCATTCAGTCCAACCCCCTGCCATGCAGGAACTCACAATCAAAGCATCACCAACAGATGGCCATCCAGATGGCCATCCATCTCCAAAGAAGGCGATTCCATCACTCTCAGAAGGAGTGTGTTCCACTGTCAAACAGTGGAACACACTGTCAGCTCTCACTTCTAATGTTGAAGTGGAATCTCTTTTCCTGTAGTTTGCATCATTGTTCCGGGTCTTATCCTCTGGAGCAGCAAAACACAAGCTTGCTCCATCCTCAATATGACATCCTTCAAAATAATTAAAACAAGGCTAACATATCACCTCTTAACATACTCAACTCAGCCAGTCTCTCTCCATAGGGCATGATTTCCAGACCATTCACCATTTTGGTCACCCTCCTCTGGACATGCTCCAGTTTGTCAACATCCTTTTTGAACTGCAGTGCCCAGAACTGGACACAGTATTCCAGGTGAGGCCTGACCAAAGCAGAACAGACTGGCACTATTACGGGCATTGATCTAGACACTATATTTCTATTGATGCAGCCTATAATTGTATTGGCTTTTTTAGGTGCCGCATCACACTGTTGCCTCATGTTCAACTTGTGTTCTACTAGGACTCCTAGACCCCTTTCACACGTAGTTTCATTAAGCCAGGTGTCCCCCATCCTACATTTCATTTTTTTTTTCACACTAAGTATAGTACCTTACAATTCTCCATGATGAAATTTATTTTGTTAGCTTTGGTCCAGCTTTCTAATCTATTAATATCATTTTGAATTTTTATCCTGTCCTCTGGAGTATTAGCTATTCCTCCTAATTTTGTGTCATCTGCAAATTTGATAAGCATGCCCCCTATTTTTTCTTACAAGTCATTGATAAAGATGTTGAATAGTTCTGTGACCAGGACAGAACCCTGTGGCACCCCACTGGTCACCTCTTTCCAGAATGAAGAGGAGCCATTGTTGAGCACCCTTTGGGTTCGGCTGGTCAACCAATTACAAATCCATCTAAGAGCTGCATTGTCTAACCCATATTTTACTAGCTTGTTTGCAAGAATGTCATGGAGGACCTTGTCAAAGGCCTTATTAAAATCAAGATACGTTATGTCTACCACATTCCTTTCATCTACCAAGCAGGTAATTTTATCAAAAAGAGAGATCAGATTAGTCTGGCATGTTTCTCAGAAACCCATGTTGACTTTTTGTTATTATAGCATTCCCTTCTAAACAGACTATCTGCTTAATGAGCTGCTCTAGAATCTTTCCTTTTATTAATGTCAGACTAACTGGCTGATAATTGCTGAGATCCTCTTTTCCCCCCTTTTTGAAGATGAGGGCAATGTTTGCCTTCCTCCAGTCTGCGGGGACTTCTCCTGTTCTCCAGGAGTTCTCAAAGATTATTGCCAATGGCTCTGAGATTACATTTGCCTTTTCTTTTAATACCCTTGGATGTAGTTCATCTAGTTCCGGAGACTTAAATTCATTTAGATTAACCAGGTATTCCTGTACTATCTTTTTACTTATTCTGTGCTGGGTTTCTCCTATTGTGTCTTCTGCTCCATTTTCCTCATTTTGAGTACCCTTTTCCTTTTGTGAGAAGACTGAAGCAAAGAGTTGTTCTGCCTTTTCTCTCTCCTCTGTTAGCATTGCTCCATCTTCTCCATGCAGTGGCCCTACCATTTCCTTCTTCCTTTTGCTATGAACATACTCAAAAAAGTTCTTTTTGTTGGTCTTAACCTCTCTAGCAAGCCTGAGCTCATTCTTTTCTGACTTTACCCCTACACATGCTAGCAATTTGAATTCCTCTTTGGTGATTTCCCCTTTCCCCCATTTCTTATACAGTGGAACCTCGCCATACGCAGGGGATCCGTTCTGAATCCCACCGCGTATGGCGATTTCCGCCTATGCTCGAGCCCCATTGTAAACAATGGGGCTCGTGCACGGCGGCGCGGAGGTGCGCAGGGTGCAACGGGCGCGCGCACCCATTCAACTGAATGGGACGCGCTGCCCCTTCCGCCCCGCGCGTGCCCAGCAGCTTGAGCGCGTACACTCAAAGCCGCTTATAAAAAGGCTGCGTATGCGGAGGCCCCACTGTACAACTACCATTTAAAACATAGTTCAGTTGAAAGTTCTTTAGTCATCCATCCTGGTTTCTTGAGACACCTCCTATTTTTCCTCCTTGGTAATAGTTTGCGTTTGTGCCTTCAGTATTTCCCTTTTGAGAAGCTCCCATTCATCCTGAACTCCCTTCTCTTTTAGTATTCCTGATCACTGAATCACCCCCAGTATTTCACTAAGTTTACTGAAATTAGCTCTCCCAAAGTCTAGAATGCATGTCTGACTATGCCTGGCTTCTTCTTTCCCCTGCATAACAAACTCCAGGAGAACATGGTCACTTCCACCTAATGATCCCACCACTTGCACCCCATTAACCAGATCATCCCTGTTGGTTAGGATCAGATCTAAAATAGCTGATCCTCTTGTTGCCTCTTCCACCTTTTAGACAATGAAATTGTCTTCCAGGCAAGTGAGGAATTTGCTAGACCTTGAGATTTTGGCTGAGTTTGACTTCCAGCAAATATCAGGATAGTTGAAGTCACCTTGCCCAGCAGCGCCACCAGACCCAGAGGGGCTTCAGGGTGTTAGAAACAGCCCACTCTCACTAAGTCTTCAGGGTCTGGTGGCTCTGCCAAATGAGTGGAAAATGAGTCTCCTCCCTTTCCCACTTGTCCAGCAGCTCTGCCAGACCTGGAAAAGGTTGTTGAAAACAAGAGGGGTGCATTTAAAAATGATCTGCACATGATGTCAAATATACTAGGTATGCCACTGACAATACCTGTCTAAAACATTCCAGCAAAAGAAAGTTCACCACTCTCTTCAACCTTGAATAGATCTTACTGTCAGGAGTACTCTCCAATGTTTAGTGAAAATCTCCTTTCTTGTAATGTGAAGCTGGTGGTTCAACAGAGTATCAGAAAACAAGCTGACTCCACATTCTCTGTGACTGCCCTTTAAATATTTGAAGATAGCTATCATATCACTTCTCAGTCTTCTCTTCTCCAGAATAAACATATCAGCTCCTATCACAATTCCTTATAGGGCATGGTTTCCAGATCTTTGTTGCCTCCCTCTGGACATGTTCTGGATTGTTGAACCCTGTGGTATTTGTAATGAATGATTGCAGAAAGGACTGGAAGCCTCTATCCCTTCTAGCCTATCTAATGTATTAGAAGTTTAAGTGTGTAAGTTTATTCTTTCACTTTCATCTGCACACAAAAGCCCACTTTTCAAGACTTGGTCACCTGATGATGCTAGACTTCCAGCGCACTGTGCCCATCCATCCATTGAGAGGCATAGTTTGCTCTGTTGGCAAAGGTTTGCACAAGACTGCTGCCATGTTCCAAAACAACAACCTGCAGGCTTCATTTTTAACTTTACGCACCAACTAAACAAAGACAGGGTTGGGGTATCAGATGAAGAGTGTTATCATTCATGCACAAGACACTGCAATTTTTTACTGGCTATCCAAATGACATATTTCTTTTTTTTTTTTTCCTAGTTTGCTGAGCTACATTTCATGACATAATTAAAATGAATCATGTTGATGTTGTTTATCACATGTATTACTTTGTGTCTGATGGTTTGGAGCACCTACCACTTTTGCTGGTCTCTTTCTTCCCTCTCATACACCATTATGATTTCTACTGGGCTAACAGGAATGGTCTGCTACATTTTAGAAACTGATAAGCTTTAAATTCCAGTGATTTAATTACAAAGGAATGAAATTTGTCTCCAGATTCTTCCTCTGTTCTTCTGATTTCTAACTCTGTTCATTCCAACTCTATTCATACAGTGGATAGTATTACCAGTCTTTAATGTTGTAGGTGACTTAGGGTGAGACAGAATGGGACCAGGTGGATAAGCGAATAGGAGAGAGAAGGCAGGGCATATTTGGGGTGAAAGGAAGAATGAACAGTGCAGATTGTCAATAATGGGACATCATGGAATGGTCACTTGGATAGCAACCGTAGAAAGACACTGTTGCTTGTAAACCGTCACCCCTCAACAATACAAACAACAACAATGACAAAACATCCTCTTGTCTGGTTTCCCCATCTCTCTTGTTTCCTTACTGGAAACCTGAAACTGTCATCCATCCTTCCTTTATGACCTCATTTACCTGGTCCTCTTCAAGGCTTTGTCATGCCATTCACCACCTCCTCTTTTTAGACACACTGAACTGAGAGTAAAACTTTCTATTATGTTAACAGGGTAGCAATTTTCTGTTATAATCCATGATGGATTTGTAAAGAAAGAATTAACTAGATGGGTAGAGCCCCCTATGATCACCATCACGACATTTTCAGAGGCGGAAACAATATTGAAGTGTAGGGGTGAATTAACAAGAGTTCCAGATACGCATGTGGTCTGATAAAACAAATACACTGTACAGAAACAAAAATAAATTAGATTCTTTTCCTGTTTAAGTTAGCAGATATTTCATGCAGAAACTGCAGCTATTTTGTAATGAAAGTTAAATTTGACACACACAAAAAAAAGAACACTCAGCATCTTGAAATATAACCAGAAGAAAAATCTACTGGATTTTTTTAGTAGAAAACTAAATACATAGATTTTCACCAGGTCAAAATCTACCCACTTCTTTCTGCTCCACTTACTCATTTTTCAAGAATACACGAAGAAGCTTATCGCACACATTATTTTCCCCGTTATGGGAATGAGAAGGGGACACTCGGGGCCTCACATCACCAAGAAAAAACGGATTTTACTACATACCAAATTGTCCTCAAAATGGCCCCATTGCATTCCCCACCCCAAGCCATCACCATTCAGTGCTGAAGGGCGTTAAATGTTTGGCTGAGCAAAATGGCACCCCTCAGCACTGAATGGGGACAGCTTGGGCCGGGGAATGGAATGGGGCCATTTTGAGGACACTTTGGTGTGCGGTAAAATCCATTTTTTCTCAGTGACGTGCAGCCCCCGAGTGTCCCCTTCCCATTCCCATAAGGGGGGAAATAATGTGTGTGATAAGCTTCGAGGGCTCATTCACACAACATAGCTAGATATAGACAGTGATAGACAACTCAGAACACAAGCTCATGTTGTCAAATGTTAATAATAATAATAATTGTTTTATTTATATACCGCTATTCCAAAGATCATAGCGGTGAACAGCAAGTAAGCTAATTAGCAAGTAAGCTAATTTGCCCCCCAACAGTCTGGGTACTCATTTTAGCGACCTCGGAAGGATGCAAGCCTGAGTCGAGCTTGGGCCCTTTTGCTGGTCTTGAACTCGCAACCTTGTGGTTTCGAGTGAATGGCTGCAGTACAGGCATTTACCCACTGCGCCACCAGGGCTCCTATTGTATTTATGTATTAAATAGACGTGTGTAGATATAGAACAAGTTGCCAGCCCTGTGATCTTTTGGTTTACATTAATTTGTCTATACCAGGATGGACACATTCTACAACCCAAGAACCACATCAAAAGAAAGGGAGGGAGGGAAGGAGGGGAGATTTACTTGGTTGTCCAGAGTTCAGCAAGGCTGCAACATAGCATCATGGCCTCTCACTGGGGTCAGTAATGACACTAGCATGTGTGTGGGGTGCAGACCACACTGGGCGACACCACAGAAGAGGAATGACACTCCGTCCCCTTGCACAGAGCCCCTCCCAGCTTTGCCAGAGCAGCAAAGGAGAGGGCCAAGTGTGCCCTTTTGGCCGGCACCACCCCCTTGATGACAACAGGAGTGGGGATGCCACTGACCGGGATGACTGGGGGTTATACCATGTCCTTCCCAGTAGCCTTTTAGAGATGTATGGAAAGCCTTTGCTGTTTTAGAGGATGCAGCATATATAAGTATTTTTGCTATATGCTTTCATGTCATTTCCAACTGATGGTGACCATAAAGGAGAACCTATCATGAGGTAGGTTTTTTTTTTTTTTTTGCAAGATCCATTCAAGGGGGATTTGCCATTGCCCTCTGAGAGTGAGAGAATGTGACTTGCCCAAGGACAGCCAATGCTTCCATCGCTGAACAGGGATTACAACCCTGGTCTCCAGAATCCTATTCCAATGCTCAGACCACTATACCACAATAGTTGTAACTGTTCTAGTGTGTTTTTTAAAAAAGCTGGAAGATGCTGTCATCCCCAAGACCTCATACAGCTGACCGGATGCATAATTCCTACTCCTGGTCTGTACAAACACGTACCTGAGAAAGGTTACTGTATAACTGCTCAGATACTGAGCCAGAAAGTGGCTTATAGGAACCAAACTTTGAAGTCTCAAGTCTAGGCCTCACTCACCCTACCCCACCCAAGCAATTCAACTGAGGTGTAGTGAGTGCATATAAAAATTACTTCAATATAATTTTATTCCATTGTTTAGGTCAGTGGTGACAACACTGTTTCTGTTAAAATATACAAAATAATTATGCTTGTATCCAGGGTTGTGAATACTGTCTCTCTGTGAATGTGTGTGTTTGTGTGCAATTCAGTTATAGATACTTAAATCCTGCAACCTAAATCAGTTGTGCAGAATGTTGCTTGTTTTGCCTAACTGCTTTGCTACTCATAGTGAAAGTTTGATCCACAGAGCTATCCAAGGTGTTAAGGCCTGCTCCTCATAGATCTTAGAGAAGTTACTTTTTGGGCTACCATTCCCACAGTCTTCCCAGTAACCTGGCTCCCTCACAACTTGAAATCTTCCAACACACACACACACTACACACATACTCAACACTGTTTGTTCAGGCACATTCAGGAATCTTTATTTCATTAGCTTTCTTATAAAATCCACATGAATCATAGAATCATAGAGTTGGAAGAGACCACAAGGGCCATCCAGTCCAACCCCCTGCCATGCAGGAAATCTAAATCAAAGCATCCCCGACAGATGGCCATCCAGCCTCTGTTTGAAGACCTCTAAGGAAAGAGACTCCACTACACTCCGAGGGAGTGTGTTCCACTGTCGAACAGCCCTTACTGTCAGCAAGTTCCTCCTAATGTTGAAGTGGAATCTCTTTTCCTGTAGCTTGCATTCATTGTTCCGGGCCCCATTCTCTGGAGCAGCAGAAAACAAGCTTGCTCCCTCCTGAATATGACATCCTTTCAAATATTTAAACAGGGCTATCATATCACCTCTTAACCTTCTCTTCTCCAGGCTAAACATCCCTAGCTCCCTAAGTCGTTCCTCATAGGACATGGTTTCCAGACCTTTCCCCATTTTAGTCACCCTCCTTTGGACACGCTCCAGTTTCTTCACATCCTTTTTAAATTGTGGTGCCCAGAACTGGACACAATATTCTAGGTGGGGCCTGACCAAAGCAGAATACAGTGGCACTATTACTTCTCTTGATCTAGACACTATACTTTTATTGATGCAACCTAAAATTGCATTGGCCTTTTTAACTGCCGCATCACACTGTTGATTCATGTTCAACTTGTGGTCTACTTGGACTCCCAGATCCCTTTCACATGTTGTCTCCTTCAGCCAGGTGTCCCCCATCCTATATCTGTGCATTTTATTTTTCTGCCCTAAGTGCAGCACCTTACATTTCTCCGTATTGAATTTCATTTTGTTAGCTTTGGCCCAGCTTTCTAGTTTATGAAGATGTGGATGACTACAAGAAAAGAGATAAAGATTTTCCTAACTTAATCTTTGGACCTGGATTGTCTTCAATGGAAGAGAAACCTTATGCATTAAATGTATCTCTCTCTACCCCTCATGCATAAGCACAGCACAGCAGTTTCTGCTATCTTTTTACATGTACGGAACTTTGTGGATGTAGCTAAACTACTTCCACCTTCAAGTAGCAAGTAATTAGCTATGAGGAATCACTTATATTATGGCATCCATTAATATTTTTACTCCTCTTTCTGGCTTAGATATTATTTGCAGATATTTACTGAATGTGAAAGCAAAGGTAAGTAGTTTCTTTGCATGTTTTGCTGTTGTTTGATGTAGATGTTTTTTAAATTATGCATATTAAATTATAAACTGATTATTTTAATATGTATGCTCTTTTAACTGATGTTATGCTCTTTTAACTCATATTATGTATTTTAAACTATTCTTACGTATTTTTAACTCATGTTATGGGCCCATCTGTTGTTGTATTCAAATTTGCTGTTTCCTCCTTTGCTCCATTGGGAGAGGTGGGTAAGATATAAATGTTGTTGTTGCTGTAAGAGGTAACTGGTTTTCTAATAAGAATAGCAAGCAACTGTTTCTCAGCAGTAGCCATTCCTCTCAGTTCCCATAGCAGTTCATAAGAAACTATGAAGGCAAGAGACAGAATAGGATGACTCTTACTACAAACATAATTGATAAAGATACTGCTTGAACTGTAACAGTCCATTTTCCTGTACCATTACTAAATGACTGTCAGATACAAATCGGCTCTTCTGATAGGAACAGGATCAGAAACAGTTCAGGCTGCATTAAAGAGGTCACAATGACCCAGCACCAATCGTACCCATTATTGGGGCTTATTTTTTCTGACTGCAGGGTGTAGCTCTCTTATATGGTGCAAAGGCAGAACTGTACCAATGAAAAACACCAAGACCTTCAATTTACTTTTGAGAAGGACAAAGCAGCGCCTAAATTTAGGCTGATTTCTGCTTTAACAGAGTTCAACAGAAATACTTCACCCACAAACAGCCCAGGGCAGGGCGGAGGGCTTTCCACCCAAGGGCTAACATTTGCCTCACAGACTGTCTACTAAAAGCTTCGATAAAAAAACAAAAGCAAAAAAACAACAAGGGATCTTGAAGCACCTTTAGTTGGCATAAGTTTTTGTGAACACCAGCCACAATTTAGACTTACATCCAAATTGGCAGAGCTCTGTAAATTTTGTGCAAAGCAAATTCTACACCGAAATAAGCTAAATTCTTTAACCCCTGCAAATTTTGCAAAGTTGACAAGATACACTTCAACTATCTCTAAATATTTACCAAGGGCTAAATTCAGTCTTGGTTCTACCTAAAGCAGACCTGATAAAATCAAAGGGATGCAAATTAATTGTCACTAATGAGTCCATTTTGCACCTAGTTTTGCCTTTCGGGAAATCTTTATTAACATCGTTATTTCTCTCACTTGTTAGCATTGTCATTGTTCAAGGGTCTCCTTCCTTTCCAGGATTTCATTTCTGAGCGGGTGTTTGTATGCATTTTCCCTTCAAAGCTAGAGGTTAAAATGCTTGTGCATGGATGCCAAAGATCCATGCTGCATACAGCCAGTTAATTCACACACAATGTCATGTTTGAGTAGCTCAATAAATTTTTGAATGTTGATTGCATGATGGTTATGCTTTTCTAGTATATCTTTAACCTCAAGAACAACTAGCCTCTTGAGTTTTAAATACTGTAGACAAAATAAATGCATACACTTCACCTCTCCCCAAGTGTAATGGGGAAAGGGGGATATGACAGTAATAGGTCTGTGATAATAAAGTTGTTACACTTGCATATATTTATCAATTTTGCAAGGATATACTACTAATTCTGCCAAACACTAAAATATTTGGTAGAATTCAAAAATATAGGTGTGTTAGTCTGTAAAATCAGTATGTAGAGATCTTGCAGCACCTTTGAGACTAACTGCTGCACCTAAATGGGCAACAGTTAGTTTCAAAGGTGCTACAAGATCTCTCTACCTACTAAAATATTTGTTTTTTCCCCCATTGGCCGTTGCAAATTCTAGAATCCACATCCCTATCCTGACTGGACAATCACCTCCAAAGTTCCTATCCCATCTTCCCCCACCTTTAGAAAACTGCAATTCTCACCCTTCGTGCGTGACTGATGGGAGGTACAGTCCAGCAACATTTGGAGAGCTACATTGGCCAGCATGACCAATGATCAGGAACAATGGGCAGTATTATCTAAAACTCTAGGATGGGATTAGGTTGTTATATTATGTGGTCTAGGAACTTGCCTGCTAGCCAGCATGGTGTAGTAGTTTTAGTGCTGGATTATAACTCTGGAGGTCAGGGTTTGATTCCCTGCTTAGCCATGGAAACCCACTGGGTGACCATGGGCAAGTCACACACTCTCAGCTCCCCCAAACCCTGTGATAGGGTCACCTTAAGGACACCATAAGTCTGAAACAACTTGAAGATACACAACAACAACAACAAAAACAACAACAAGGAACATGTTTGAAAAAATAATACTAAAAGTTGTGATTTTCAGCATGTTAAATTGTATGCACAGCACTATTAACTGCACCTTTTGTCAAAGAAGGCAGAAAGACAAATACAGAAACATAAAAGGGAAACATTGTCCTCTACTGAGTCCTGTGTTACGCAAAAAGATAATATTTCCCTTAACAGTGCTGTATGCTTCTTTCTGCTTTCTCCATTTAGCGGAAAACAAAGATGCAACAGCCAACAAGTACTCTGGGAAAATTACGTACAACTGAAAATTCAGCGTTCCAGAGTAGTGTTCAATATGCTAGGCAACTAGATGCATCTTGGGAAAGTGCTGTATTAATGACCACACATCTGTGACTATTTAAAACGGATGAGCAAAGTACAGCCTTCTTTGTGTCATTGGACTGCAGATCCCAGCATCCTTATGCTGGCTAGAGCTGATATGAAATGCAGTGTGGCAACATCTTGATGGCCTCACTTTGACCACCTTTGGTTAAAAGGGCAAAGTAGCATCCTTACAAGATTAAAAATCCTTTTAAAAAAAAACATGCAAATTTTTATAGGCTACTACACTTGATAGTGATTTTTAACCAGATGATGGCTTGCTTAAAATGGTGTATGACTCAGAACAAACAGATACATCGTGTGAGCCATGTTTCAGTGTGTCCCATCTCAGGGACACCTTACTCCCAAACTAATAAATAACATAGAGCACAATCCTATGCATGCTTAGCTCAAATTAAATTCCACTGTGTTCAATGGGACTTACTCATTTACACACTAACTTAATGGCAGGTACCTTTAAGAGAGCCAGCATGGTGTAGTGGTTTGAGCATTGGGCTTTAAAACTACATCTCTAATTCTTTCCTTCTGATAAACAGAAACAAATAGCATAATGCCACATGCACATAACAAATATGTTAGGTTGCGATAAAGAATTGTAAGAATACTTTTACTCTTGAACTACTGCTACCTTCTATTATCGCTGTTGTGCGGCACTAAAACTGCTTTTACAAAGTAAGAAGTTAGTAGGCCTCTGCTGAAAGCAGTTTACAATAATCTGCACTCTATTCAAACTCCAAGTATTTTGATAATTGACTCTACTTCCTAACAGTTTCAAAGGCATGGTTTGTGAACAACACTGTACAATGTGTATGTGTATATGTGTATGTTTGTATGTGTGTGTATGAAGAGAAGCATGCTCTGCTACTGCTGAAAATTTTAAACTAGATTATAGTATTCACATCACAAACTGCTCTGGGAGCTAGTTTGGCAGAAAGGTTGAATAAAAATATAATCGATAGAACAATGAATTGCGCATTTTTTGCTCCCCACTGCCATCTTTCCAGCTGAGATCAGTTGCTTATTTCCCCCCATTTTTCAAGCACCCCACCTGCCTCTAGAATTCCCAGAGGCTGATAATGGTGAACAAAGCTAAACGGAACCACTGCTCGATACACTGCTTATGCATCCTCACTCCATTCAGTAGCTGTCACGCCCTTTTTCTCCAGATCTCCAATACATTTCCATTCTCCACCCCCATCCTCTTTCGCATTTCTCTCACTGTCCCTCTACTCACACACACAGCTCCCTCTTTTGCCCTTATGACATCGTCCCAAAGTTTCCTCTCTTTAGTCAAATATGACCTGGCCTTTACTCCCCCTCTTCAACAAGCATCTGGTAGCAATACATCATTGATCCAAGGTAATATGATCAAATACACACACACAGCAGCTCCAGCCCAAAGTAAAGGAAAGCATTTTCATCACCAGCACAAGATATGGAAATTTGCTTTATGTCTGGGTCAGAATATGTGAGCCAAATTGCCTCCAGTCTTCATAACTGACGACTCAGCATTAGCTGTCTCTTCACTCAAATCCAGGAAGGGAAATGTTATTTCATCTTGGAAAATTTTTGATCAAAATGTATTTAGCAGCGATAAAACAATCTCCTGTGACTGCCACTTTTTCTACTTGACTTTTTTTTATTATTTCAAAAAGATGAAATAAAATTCATTGATTGAGGCACTCTGCACCAGAAGGAATGGAAACAGAACAACAATCAAGTGTCTTACCTGATGTGGTTGTCCAAAGCACTAGCTGGAAACTGAGAGCCAGGTGTCGGAAAAAATCCATGACTTTGCTTGGTCCAGGATGCTCCTGGTCTGCGCTCACCCCTTTCCCTGTGTGTCAGTCCTTCTAAGACTCTGCAAAAGCTCTGGTGTTAACACTTGGACTCTTGCTGGCTTATAGAAGAATTTCACCTCCTGCCATGGAGGGCTCTCATGGGTCCTAAAGCCCTCATGGTTCCATCACCACATAGGCTCATTCATTTTCTTTGCACTTCAGGAAGCAGAATGGCATGCATTATTAACTTCTCTATATACATGTTCATTTTTTTAAAAACAAGAACATTAACTTGGATGAGCTGATATAGACAATTTTTCATCCATTTTTATCCTGATACTACATAGAAAAACTCTTTGGTGTTTTTTTTTTTAAATGCAATCTTGGATTGAGTCACCTCCCTTACTGCGTTCCTGACAGCAGTGTCAATAAATGGGAAGCCAGTTAGTTCCCTTTGCAGTAATTGTACAGACTGAGATTTTAATAAATGAACTTTGCCTACCCACATTAATATCGCTTCATGCTCCCCCAAAGGAGTAGCCATTCCTAAATATCTAGCCTCTCTTTCATCCACTGCAGTCATGCAAAAGCAGATTGAGAGTTTGGGCCATTTCCCATGTTATATCTTTGAGTCCTGCTTCTAACAACCTCTGAAAGTTTGTGTTTCTGCCTCCTTCTACAAAAGATTAGGAAAAGGCTGAGCCACTCCAGTTGTTTTGCATACCTGTATTTTTCTTGGAAGGGTAACATGGTATAAATGCTTCATATGGGTGTATCTGCATTGGCAGCTGGCCACGAGAAATATTGCTAAACCCTTTCAGTACATGGTTCACTCTTAACCTGTTGAAGTTGTCTGTTTAAATTACTGCTGCAAAATGCAGACACAGTTTACTGCTGTTCCCTTGAAATGTGAGAAATAGGCAGTGCAGATATTCTGGAGCTCAATTCCTCTGGCCATGCTGGCTAGGGAAATTTGGGAATCATAGTTCAGAAAGGAAAAATTTTAAGTGCTAGGTGCATAGATATTCTTTCATATGGCCCTACTCAATTTTGCCAGGTCATGATGACTCAAAAGATCATACTGAAACATACTGAGCTAGTTCTCAGAGCAGTCAAAAAAGAAAAACACACATAATTTCAAACCAATTTATACCGCATCCCTTAACTCATCTTTGGCCTCTAACTGTTGCTGTTCAAAATGAAGTTCCATTTACTCTTGCAAGTAAATGAACACAAGTAAGGTCAGTGGCGTGGCAGGCCATATGCTTTGCATGCAAAAGTCCCTGCTGTCCCTAAGTAGGGGTGCAAAAGACCCCATTCTTAAATTTTTGAAAAATTACTGTTAGGAGACAATACTAAATTGAATGAACCAATGTTCTGGCTTTATGTAAAAATATGTGTCAGGTTCTCTAAGATGGAATGAAGAGAAGTGGTAGAATCCTGGAGAAAGAGGCCCATGGAAAATGATCCAACACCATGCATTAGATCTCTAGGTAGCAGCCCAGCACATGAAAACAGGGCATTCACTGTAGGAAGAAAAATCAATGTCTATCCCATAATTTTCAATTTAAAAGTTTATCCCATCTTTTCACTACACTTAAAAGCACTTTTTTCCTTTGAGGAGTTCAAGGTTACAGCAATAGTTATTGGTGTTGTTATTTGCTATGAAGTAGACTTTGACTTATGGCAACTCTGTGAATGAGAGACCTCCAAATTCCCTGGTCATCAACTTCCTTGATCAGGTCTTGCCGACTCAGGGCAGTGCTTTCCTTGATTATGTATAGTTCTCCTCCCCTGTTAATCTTCACAAAACCCTATGAGGTGGATTAGGTTTCAAGATGATGATTGGTCACCTAGCCTCTCTGGTCCTAGGTTAACTTCTCGTCAATGTATTACTGGTTCTATGAAAGTCCTCAGGGGTCCTTGTCCGGATGATACAGCCACATACCCAAACTAGATTGCCATAAGGAAAAGTTAGTGTCTTCCATCATCATCATCATCATCATCTGAACAACAAGGTTCAGAAGCTTATGTGTATTCTAGTATTTAAGAACATGGATGTTCAAGTCATTAAATTCTAGTCTATCACCAAAGGCTTTATTGGGAATAAAAGATTTTTTTACATTACAGTGTGTCTTTGCAAGCTGCAACTATTGTTATTTATTGTTTTTGTTGTTATTTAGTTTGCGTAGTGTTGGGGCTTTTCTTCTCAGTGACACTTTAGTGAATGGAGCATGTAAATAATGCAGCTATCACTCTTAGTACTTCCACATTTACTTTTCCTCTGACTTCCTTTGCCTTCAGTATCTGTGAAAGGATGAGCAACTGTAGAAGGAGGCCTAGGAGGGTGAGACTGTAAATACAGAAATGAATGAATGAATAAATAAATGCCCCCCAAACCTTCTAGGGGCTATAGGGGCAATTTCATCATGATTTAGATGTCAAAAAGAAAAAGGAACGGAAGGGAAATATGTTTGTTTGTTTGTTTGGGTGGCTCACAAATAAAAACATTTTTAAAACCCATTACAATAAAAACAATTAAAAAATCAAATAAAAACAATATAAAACTACATACAATAAAAATGACAATGCCCACCCCATATAACAAACAAATACAAGCCATCCCATGATTATCTATTAAAAGCCTGCCTGAAAAAAACTGGTTTTGCTTCCCGATGAAAGGCAAGTAGGGAGAGAGCCAACCTAGTCTCCCATGGAAAGGCATTCCAGAGGGTGGGAGCAGCCACCGAGAAGGTCTCTCTTGTGTCCTCACCAGGAGCCTGAGATGGGGCTGGACCAAGAGAAAGCCTTCTCCTGAAGATCGTAGGGCTATTGCAGGTTCATATGAGGAGATATAATCTCTAAGGGGCAAAGACGATGGCCAGGAATAGCAATAGCAGGTACATTTCTATACTGCTTATCAGTGCACTTAAGCACTCCCTAAGCAGTTTACAAGGTGTAAGCTAATTGCCCCCAACAATCAGGGTACTCATTTTAGCGACCTCGGAAGGATGCAAGCCTGAGTTGAGCTTGAGCCCTTTCACTGGTATTGAACTCGCAACCTTGTGTTTTTGAGTGAGTGGCTGCAGTACAGGCATTTAACCACTGCGCCACCGGGGCTCCAGCCACGATTGGGCAGCACTGTAGTTTTGTGAGATATTTAGCCTTTTCTCTCAGAGAACTCTGGTACCACAATAAACTACAAATTCCAGGATTCCATAGCATGGAGCCATGACAGATAAAGCAATGTCAAGCTGCATTGATTCTGGATTATGGCAGAAGCTTTAGCCTGCACTTTAAAGGAGCTATCCAAGGTACTGTAACTGGTACCCCAAAGTGGTTCAGCACTGTGGGCAGCAACCTGAAATGATGGCATAGAAAGAGGGGATTTTGCATGCAACTGACATGGAAATCTAACACCAGTTACCACTTTGCAGAAAATAAGGCTATCAATGACTCCTGCTCATGATAGCTATCTGCTCCAGATTTCATCTGAGCATAAGTTGCTAGAGAACAAGAATTGGAGAGAGCTATTGTACTTATGTCCTACTTGTGGGTTTCCTTTAGGCATCTGGCTGGCCATTGTGGTCTAAACAGGTGTTTGGTCTCTCAGATCTGCATGCTCTCTCTCATCCCAAAAGTATTAGGACTCCTCTTAGTTATGTTTCTCACTTTCATTGATTCTTCATATTTCTAGACAAGAACAATTGTAGGCCTAGCCCTAGTAAAAATTATTCCCTAGTGGTATCTCTCTCAATCAAATCACTGGTGATATATGAAGATTAAGAGAAACTAGGGTCTCATTAATTTGGGTTTTGTTTATTTGTGTTATTGAATTTATATCCTTCCTTTCTCTCAGTATTTTGATTGAGATAAACTTGTTGGTTTTTTTCTTATGTGCCCTACAAAGACCACACTACCCACTCAGAACCATCCATTTCTGCATAGATGAATGCATCTATATGAACAGGAAATTATTTCACTCGAACTATAACATGATTTATTTTATTTTTTTATTGTTATTGTTCTTCCTCTGCGACATATGAGGTTATGGGTTGGCTTGTATTCATACTTCAAGAATGAACAAAACATTTGTATGTGGAAGGAGCTTCTTCCAGGTCAAACTGGCTGTTGAAAGAGGTTTGGGTAAAAGTAGTTGCAGAGACTGGCTTCCATGTCAGGTGAGTGGTGAATCTGTCTTAGATTTTAATCCAAACTTCAAAGGAGCTTTCTGAGGACTGAAGCCAACTGGCATGGAAGCTGCCAGTCACCACTGGGTAAAAGATAATTTTGCCTTTGAATGAAAAAAAAGAGGTGGACACCAGTCTTGGTATGTAACCTGGCTCAATCTTGACGCTTCTACTGTGAATCCTGTGCTTAGGCATACAGCATTTGCCTGAAGAGTCCCTATCTGTTTCCACCACACTGCAGTCTATAGTACTTCCATTCCTGTGACGATTGTTTCCTCCATTCTAAGCATGTTGCAGGAAGTATACCACTCAGAACTTTACTGGTCCTATCAGCATAGTTGTGATGTTATTTGTATCCATATTTGTATCAAGGTGGCTGCTATTTATATTAAATTGTACCAAGTCTCAAGCAATATCCAAGAATACCAAAACAAAAAACCCATGCCCATTTTTGGCAAAACTTGGCTGGCATTAAAAAAAAAACCAACCCTCCATCACATCACCTATTAGGATGACTAGCAATCTCCTGGCATATTTCATGGGTGGACTGGTTGTGCTGCCTTCTCCACTGGGCTGAGGCCAAGCCAGGTGGGACAAGATTTCATTTAGGCCTCTTCCCAACATGTCAATAGAAGGACAGGCCATTCTAACAGTTGTAATCTGAAAAATAGTGTTTCCCAAACTCTGCCTCTTCTGATTCTCATCTTGTCTAAATTTAAACAGGGAAATCTTGTAGTCCCCTGAGGGTTGCCTCCTCTCTTGGTCCTTTCCTCCACTGGAACTGCTCTACAAGGTCAAGGAGCTTTCTCTGTTATGATTAATTTCTATTAAAAAGGAATAGAGGTGCTCAAGACAATCCAATCTGGAAACTTTACCTCCGTAAAGGCTCTCTTCCTGTCAGTGTTAAGAAAAACACTTGCAGCTCAGCATGGTTTTTGACATTCTCTCCACTGTGTTTTTTCATTGAGTATTTGTTTTAATGTGTTTTTGAATCACCTCTCCACTCAGTGGCCAGGTTTGCATGTAACAGAAAGGCGGTGTAGTTTGCTGAATTGAGGTTTGTTGCCTTTCTCTGCAAAACAACTGTGGTTTCTTTGTTTTCACTGCAAAACAAAACAAAACAAAACCAACAACATGGCTTGCCATTTCATTCATATCCAAAACCATAGCTTGTCAATGGCTTGTTCCTCCAGCGTCCATCAGGAGCTGAAACAGGACTGACAAAAGGTATTGAGCAATGCACACGAAAAACAGGGAAAACAAATTGCAGTTTGTTTGGTGATCTTCAGGACACACTCAGAGCTCAAGCAACAAACTAACAAACAGCTGCCATAACCGTGATTGGCATGGCATGTAAACAATAAAAAAACTATGCTATATCATCAAATACAACAGTTCCATACTAAATAAAGTAAAATGAAAACAAAACTAGTGAAATACACAGATTTCTAGAAGACAGGAGAATCTTCTAAAATTAAAGAGCAGAATTAAACACGAAAGGTCAATGGAGTTTATAGCTTGACAGGTGGGCTAAAGGCCAGTAACACAGGAAAGAAAATCCCACATCCAGATATTGCTACATAGAGATGGACTAAGTGCAGCCAACAAGCCACATGTTCCTGTGCACCATTTTAATGCTCCCCTCAGCCCCCATAAAAAGTTTACATCCCTCCTCAAAAGTTTTATTTTTACTTTGTACCCCCCTCAAGCGCTATGGGTGAGTTGAGGAATTTCATAACACTTTCCCCATGCCATTATAGCCCCAGAAGAGGCCTTTAAAAAAAAAAAAGGAAATGGACCAGAAGTTCTTTAGCTGGTCACTTCCAGGAGTTACTTCTAGGTTGTTTTAAAAAAAAAAGGCCTTCCTGACCTGAAAACAACTCGAGGAATTAAGAAAACACTGCATGCTCCCTAGAGGAATTTGAGAGCATTTGAGGAGCATATTTTTTTGAATTTTTATGGGGTATGCAGCAGGCTTAGTGTGACCCTTCAGGTTCCTGAGGGACCCTGTAACTCCATTATTTGCTCACCCCTTTGTTACATAGAAAGATGAAGCCAAGGCTAATTCTAGTAAAAATCAAACCTTATTTAATTTTTAAACTGAAATGCTGACCCCTTTTTGTGTGTATTAAAATCAAAACGGTTTTGATCTGTGCCAGGACCCAAAGTACTAATGTAGAAGTACTATTAAAGTACTAAAAACAATATTGTCATTCAAAAGCTTGCAGAATTTAGTAAATAGCTGAAGTTGGTTAACAATTGCTGAGTAGCTTGTTTCCAGCTAAATTTAGCTTCCAGCTAAAATGGGTGTCAAACTGTATTATTTTTTAGTGGTAGATGCCTCCTCAATGTAGAAGGGTATAATTATACTCTGTTCCAGCTACCATTTTCAGTCTCTTCAAAGCAGTTCTGAAACAGGGACTGAGTTGCCAAGGGCCAAGCAGAAATCTTTCAGCACTATAATACATTCCACATTAGTTCCAGCAATATACATCTCTCAGTACATTGCCTTGACATTGTGATGTTATACCCCATGTGAGTGTTTCTCAGAATATAAATATATAATTATTTTGATAGGGTAACAACTGTTAATTTCTCACTTACCTTTATATAAGTGTACATAAGGTACAACCTTAAAGGTACTCTGAATTTTCCAATAATGTTCTTTCTGAAGGATGTGCAAGAATAACAATAGCAATAGCACTTACATTTATATACCGCTTTATGGTGCTAAGCATGTCTAAGCGGTTTACAATGTGTTCGCCTATTGCCCCCAAGAAATGAATGACATGAAACCCAATCAGTCTCCTTCATGATTTTTTTCCCGTAAAATTACAGAAATCAATTGAAAGTTTTTTGTTTGTTTTTTTAAAAAATACAATTGGTTAGTAAGTATCAATATTATTATATTTGAGTTGTGTAAATTAAGATTGATTGTAAGAATAAGGGATTTATTGCAGTTCCTAGCTCAGATTGGATGACTCCAGATCTAACTATCTGCCAACAAGTTTTGTGAGATGTTTTGCATAAACACATACAGACCATAATCTGACTTCTAGAAACATCTGGAGTTTTTTGTCCTGTGCAACTTGTCATAGTGAAAATCCAATGCAGACAGAACACAGGCCTATCTCCTCACCATAGTTTAGTTGCTGGGAGGGGGGGGACTGCCCTTGGGGTTCTACAGGCACCCGCACCATATGTGGGTGCACTATATGCGGTTTCAAGCTTACACTGAAGCTGTGTGACAATCAAACATATGGCGCGCATGCCCATGGCACATGCACCACATGCCGCTGCAAGTGCTCACCCCATTGTTTTCTTGTGAATACTCGAGGGGACAAGAGAGGCAAGAGACATTCAGTCAGCATGGGATTGTTGACTAAATCATTGACTTTCCTGGCACAGGTATGGCCACTGAGGCTAATGGGGGCTGCTATCCAATCAGAATTAGAACTGAAAAGACCATCCAAGATCAAGACCAATATTGGCCCGGGCACTAACAATCTAAAATATCTGAGGAAAGGAGAAGATGTGTCAGAGATTCCCCAAACATTGTCCTGTATTTTTCTGCTGACTCAGGTGACTCCCTTTAAAAACCAAACAAAGGGTGATATGTTACTGTGGGTGAGAAGTGAAAATTATGGAGGGGAAGGGGACAGAGTACAAACATCTGCAAATGTCAGGACACAGAAACTGAACTCTCAGTCTGAACTACAGTAGCAGCAGAAATCCATATCAGTAGATGCTGTAGCTGCACCACACTCGGGAATGAATCTGTCCCAAGGTTTAGGTCCTAGTTTAGAAGACCTAACACGTGGCTGAAATCAACCATTAGAGGGGTTCACATCATGGATAGTTCCTTTAAAGTTCAAATACATTAGTGGCTATAGTACCCCAGTGACATGCAGCCATGTGCTTCCACTGGATCACTCAATCTTTTGTGACTGTCCAGAACTCTTTGTCGAGGTACCCAATGAAAACATCTTCTTCTTTTGCTCTGTCTGCTATTCTTTCTGACCAGTAGATAAAAGTACATTGGCAGAGAAAACGTTCAGGAATGGGATGAGGTAAGGCATTCATTTTTGTGAAACACTGACAACTTGGGTGACGGATATGGATTCCCTCAACATCTAGATTAAATCTTGTAAGCCCCTGAAAACCCACTATTTCTGTAATTGAAGTGGTCATATAGGCTGACAGTGGTAATACTATACAAATTACTAGTACCAGACATTAGCCAGCCCATGGTCCAAGTGGAGAGTCTCTCCAAAGCTCAAACTGTGAACGCTAGTGGTCTCATTTATAATATATCTGCCAAGTCAAGATGGAGATGGGCTCACCAGACTCATTGCACTCAGCAGATCTGCAAACCCAGTAAATACACATCTGATTTTATGTAGCAAGAAATAATAAAACACAATTGAATATTTCAATCTGTTTTTTAATTTAATTGTGTTTAATATCACTGTACTGCATCTTGGGATTAATCCAGATTCCATTATATTAGGCAAAAAAGTATCTTATTTCTTTGGAGAGCAGTAGAAAGCATTAGCTCATTTTTACAACACATAACAACCACTAACTGAAGCACATACATGCTACTCTTGCAATACCTGAAATAGAAGCATTTGACAAATAAATACCCAATGTGATCATGCATTCAACATGCTTTTAATTAATTGTAACAGAACACTAAGTAAACTTAATGGATACTTAGTGAACCATTCATCATGAAAAGAAATTGATTTGGGTTGCATATGTATGTGCTGAATCTCATCGAAGGGATTCACACTGCTGTTGTAGCATCAGCATACAGACTGTTTCTGGTCAAGCTCTTGTCTCATTTGTTTGCCCTTAAATAAACCCAGAATACTCAGTTTGTTTATCAGCATTCATGAACCTGCACGAAGATGGGTAACTTTTGATTTTGATTTTGATGTTTTAAAAAATCAAATCCTAATCAGCATAATAGGTCACAGAGAAATTGGGACTAGAGATGCCTAAATCAGTGCAGTTATCTCAATTTCTCCAATGGTTGCGGGGGAGGGTACTCAGCTGTTCCTTACATTATGTTCATTTGATTTTTTTTCTGGAACTGAGAAGTATGGACAAATAGCATAGAGAGTGATTTGATGAGACGATGAATGAGAAAAGGTGGTGAATAAGGTCTGGAATAAATTTCCTGTGGAAAGATTACACTTTTCAGGTCCAAAGCTCACTGCAGAAATAATCCAGTCAGACCAATTAATGCCCTGCTCAATGCTGGAATTCGGGGACTGAGACATTTAGCCTTCTCTGTCAGAGAGCTTCGGTGTCACAAGAAATAGCAATTTCAAGGAATCCCTAGTGCTGACCAGGGCAGTTAAAGTGGATTCGATTATTTCTGCAGTGTGTTTCTTTTGGCTTAGGAAAAAGGTAAATAAAGGGAGAGGTGTGTATATAGAGGTGTATAACAACTATGTGGAGTAAATGCAAAGGAGTACAGAGTACAAACATCTGCAAATGTCAGGACATAGTAAAACTGTAACTCTACGTCTGAAACTGCAGTAGCAACAGGAACCTTATCAGTAGATGCTGATGGTTTGCAGCATCACTCACAAAATGAATCTGTCTCAAGGTTTAGTTCATAGTTTAGAAGACCTAACCAAGTGCTGAACCAACCCATTAGATGGGTTCGCGTCATGGATAGTTCCTTTGAAGTACAGATAAAATATATCATAGTAAAACACCAGTGACACTGGAACCACTAGCTACCAGTGGATCACACAATCTGTTCGTGATTGTCCAGAACTCTTTTGTCAGGGGTACCCAATGAAAACATTCGCTGCCCCCCGTGCTTTCCCCCCATTTCTTTCCTAACAGTAGACGTGATCCATCCAATTAAATTGAGTGGATGAAGATTTAGGACAGATACAAGGAAAGGTTATTCACACAGCACACTGAATGCCTTTTCTGC
>NC_056522.1:320004722-320006468 GCF_019175285.1 Sceloporus undulatus | reverse complement strand
TCGATTAGGCCAGCCTTAGAAATTAAGAGATAGAGGATGTCTGAAGCTGAGATAAAGTCAAGTATAAGGAAGGTTTAATATGAAGAATTAGGGAGAATAGCTAAGAAATCAGTAAGATAAATAAGCAAGGGAATGGGGGGGGAGAGTAAAAGGACTGTGGTAAGCTGAGGTTAAGCATGTATATTTTTCTTTCTATATTTTTTTTATTTTTGTTGTTGTTGTTGTTGTTTTATGTGGAAAATCAATAAAGATTATTTTAAAAAAAATCATCCTCACTTAAATCATGATGATTATCTTTAAATATTAAACACTACTACTTATAATAGCATATACTGATGCTTCTTATATGAGCCTATTCAGTCACTCTTTAAAACCACAATTCATTGGAGTTTATCGCACTTACCTTAGAACGGCCCCTGAGAGTTCTTAAAGGGGCCGTTCTGGGGGACGGGATGCTGTGGGGAACACTGTATATTGTACAGTGAGAATGCCGCCGCTGCGCGTTCCCCTTCCGTTCTGGGAGCGTTCCGTTCTGTTCTAGATCGGCGATTTTCTAGAACGCTTGAGAAAGCGTTCCCAAAAATCGGCCCTGGGGAACGCTCCCAGAACGGAAGGGGAACGCTCAGCGGCGGTGCCGTTCTCACTGTGCGATATACAGCATTCTGCCGTCTACCATCCCCAGAAGAATGCTCAGGAGCCGTTCTAAGGTAAGTGCAATAAACTTCATTATGTCACCATATTCATTGCTTATATATCTTATCAGCTGTTCCCAACTTTGCACAAAAGTATCCATTTTATTCACCTTTAAAAGTCATGTCAATTTATCTAAATTAGCCAGATCTAATAGTTTTATTAGCCAATCTTGCAGTGTTGGAGTAGAGGAATTTTTCCAATACTGGCATATTCTAACCTTGCAGCTATTATCATATAAAATAATAGTCTTTCTTTTGATTTGTTCATATTCATATCCTTTTCTATCATAGTCAATAAGTACAATTCTGGGGTGATATTTAATTTCACATTCAATTTTTTTTCAATTTCTATATTAATTGATCTCCAATTTTTTTTAGCTTTTTTACAAGTCCACCATTGGTGATAGAAAGAACAAATTTCGTTCTGGCATTTCCAGAAACTTGGATTCATTTTTTAATACATTTTTGATAATTTAGCCAGAGACAGGTGCCATCTATAATGCATTTTTAAAATATTTTCTCTTATATTTTGCGCTAATGTGATCTTGCTTGTTGTTTTCCAAACTTTCTCCCATTTGTCTATGTCAATATTATGACCAATGTTTTTTGCCCATTGAATCATCAGTTCCGTGATAAATACATCTTCGGTATCCCATTTTAATAATATTTTATAAATTTTAGAAAGGGTTTGATGTTTTTCCTTTATTGATTTTTTTTTTCTTATTCAGTTAAATTCCTCTGTATTCCATTTTTTATTTATTTCTATTTTTAAATTTTCTCTTAATTGTCTAAATAATAACCAGTAACCCTTAAAACCCTTGTCTTCCACTTCCTCTTGTGTTAGAATTTGAATTTGATCTTCCTGGTATTTAATTAAATCACCAAATTTTATCCATGTGTTTTCCATAAAATTTTCTTTATTGTACGTAGCCTTATGTGGGGAGATCCAAGTTGGTGCTTTGGGTGAACATCTTTCCTTATATATCTTCCACACCTTTAATAGAGATCTTCTAATAAAATGATTATTAAAGTCTTTATTTGCACTTTCTTTTCC
>NC_056522.1:319925370-320004622 GCF_019175285.1 Sceloporus undulatus | reverse complement strand
CACCAAATTTTATCCATGTGTTTTCCATAAAATTTTCTTTATTGTACGTAGCCTTATGTGGGGAGATCCAAGTTGGTGCTTTGGGTGAACATCTTTCCTTATATATTTTCCACACCTTTAATAGAGATCTTCTAATAAAATGATTATTAAAGTCTTTATTTGCACTTTCTTTTCCATAACATAAATAGGCATGCCAGCCAAACCATAACCCATCCCCTTCCAAATTCAACAAATGTATATTTTTTAACATGATCCAATCTTGGATCCAAACTAAACAGGCCGCTCTATAATACAATTTTAAATTTGGTAGTCCTAGTCCTCCCCTTTCTTTAATATCCTGTAATAATTTGATTTTGATTCTTGGTTTTGTTCCAGCCCAAATGTATCTTGAAATTTGCTTTTGCCAATCATTGAAAACGTTTTCATCATAAATTATAGGGATTGTCTGAAATAAGTATAGTAGTTTGGGAAGTACATTCATTTTTATAGATGCAATTTTTCCTTTTAGTGACAATTTTAAATCTTTCAATTTCATTAAATCCATTTAAATTTTTCTCCAAGTTTTCTCATAATTATTTTTAAATAAGTCTGAGCTTTTTCCTGTTAATATAATCCCCAAATATTTTGGTTTTTTACCAACAGAAAAACCTGTTCTCTCTGCCACTTTCTTTTCTTCCATTTTTGTCATGTTTTTGGTTATTATTGTCATTTTATCTTTGTTTAACTTTAAACCCAAAATTTTTCCAAATTCCATCAAATATTTATTTAGTATTTCCAAATTTTCGAGTGGGTCTTCTAAAATTAGAACTAGGTTGTCGGCAAATGCCCTAGTTTTAAATTCTTTTTAAAAATTTTTTAATTCCTTTGATTTCTTTTTCATTTCTTAAATTTCCAATTAAGAACTCAATCGCACATAAAAATAGTAGTGGAGACAACAGGCATCCCTGTCTGGTTCCTTTAAAAATAGAGAATTTCTCTGTTTTTTCTCCATTTAGTACAATTTTGGCAAATTGAGAATTATATATTGCTTGAATCCAATTTATAAAATTACTTCCCACTTTCATCTTCTCTAATACTTTCATCATGAATTTCCAGTTTACACAATCAAATGCCTTTTCTATATCCAAAAACAATAAAGCTGTTTGTTTATCTGGGTGTTTATCAGCATATTCTATTACATTTAAAATTATTCTCAAATTATCTTTTATGTATCTGCCTGGAAGAAAACCACATTGTTCTTCTCCAATCCAATCTTGTAATATTTCTTTAAATCTTTCAGCCAAAATATAAGAAAAAAATTTATAATCTAAATTCAGTAGGGATATAGGCCTAAAATTTTTAGGTTCCAATTTATCTCTATTTTCTTTTGGAATTAAACAGATGTAGGCCTCCTTCCACGTGTTTGGTATATTAGAAGATATCAAAGAGTTTAATACTTTCTGTAGTGGGGGACAAATCTGATCTGAAAAAGTTTTATAAAGTCAGCCCTTCTTATACACAGATTTTTTATACACGGATTCAAGCATACATGGTTTGAAAATTTTCAAAAAAAGTATAAATTTCAAATATCAAACCTTGATTTTCCATTTTTTATAAGGGACACCATTTTGCTATGTCATTATATTTAATGGGACTTCAGCATACACGGATTTTGTTATACACGGGGGATCTTGGAACCAAACCCCAGCGTAGAACAAGGGTCCACTGTAATAGCTGGCTGTGAAGCCGTTGGGGCCAGGAGCTTTATTAATTTTTTTTAGCTTCTTCTATTTCCGTTTTGCTTATTAATTTGTTTAATTTTTCCCTATGTTCTTCTTCAAATTCTTTCGGATTCCATTTGTTTAAAAAGTTTTGTATGTTGTCTACATTGACTTCTTTTTCTTTATATAAGTTTTCAAAAAAGGTACAAAATATCTTTTTTATCTCCTTTTGTTTGGTTACTATTTTGTTCCCTTGTCCTCTGATTTGTGTAATCCTAGATTTTTCTATTTTCCCCCTTAATCTATGAGATAACTATTTGCCTGATTTATTCACCTGTTCAAAATGTTTTTGTCTAGCCATCAATAATTTCTTTGTGATCCAGTTAATATTAAATCTAATTGTTTTTTAAACATTTTAATTTCATTTTGAATTATTGTCTTTTTCTGTTTCATCATTTCTAGTTTCTCTTCCCTTTCTTTTATTTTTTTATTCAAATTTTCTATTTTTTCTCTTTGTTTCTTCTTTAACTCTGAATTCTTCTTTGTAAAGTATCCCCTCATCACTGCTTTACTAGCCTCCCAAATTGAATCTATTTTTGCATCTTTTGTTGCATTTTCTTTAAAATATAATTTTAATCTTTCTTTAGCTTCGTTAATTATATATGATTATCCTGTAGCAAGTTATCATTCAGTCTCCAATGCCTTTCATATTTATTATTTTGTAACTTTACAATTAATGAGCTATGGTCTGACATATGTCTTGCTTGCGAATTCATATGCAATACATTTTTACACAGGGAGTTAGAAACAAAACACATGTCTATACGTGAGTAAGATTCATGCCTAGGTGAATAAAATGTAAATTCTTTGGCATCTCCATATTTTAGTCTCCAAATATCTTGTAGTGAGAAAAATTCTATTAAGTCAAAGAAACTGTTAGGTAATTTCCCCTGTAAAATAGTCTTTCTTTTACTCGATTTTCTGTCCAACTTCTGATCCACTACACCAGGGGTAGGCAACCTGCGGCCCACGGGCCGGATGCGGCCCAGCAAGGCCTTGGGACCGGCCCCAGCCCGGTCCTGCTGCCGATTTCCCGCTGGGCCTTTGGCGTTTCACGTGAGGGCATGGTGGGGCAATTGTCTATAGAAGCCTCAGAAACATCATTTATCTTAACATTTTTTTAAAAATCAGCATTTTTTGTCGTGTCCTCCATTTTTATTTAAAAGTGCCCTCATTTGAAAATTTTGTCCTACATTTGTCCGGTTTATTTATTTATTTAATTTTTTAAAAATTATTAATTATTATTTTTTGGCTTCGGCCCCCCAGTTGTCTGAGGGACGCAACCCCCCCCGGCTCAAAAGGGTTGCCTACCCCTGCACTACACCATTCCAGTTCCTATCATCAATTCATAGTCAGTTTTTTTAAAAGCCTCTTGCAGTACAGTGGAGGAGTGTGGGCCAACAAATGCTGTCAGTGCCTACCCTGTTCTAAGTCAGTGATAGAATACCAAAGCACATCTGGCCCAAGACAGCCCTGTTACACTCACTTGAAACATCTGTCCGTTTGTAGGGAGCCCTTAAAAACACTTGTCATTTTCCAGCCAGGTCTGAGAAATTGACTGTATTTCATTTGTCCTACATTTAAACATTTGCTACCAATTTTATGAAGTACTTTCTCATTTCTTTTAAATCATGATAAAATAGGCCTAAGCACTCAATAATTCATTAGGCTAGTAACCTCCAGAGTTTAGTTTTAAGTAACCTTTAAAAAGATGCAAGTTGATGTAGTGGTTAGAATGCTGGTCAGAGATAGGGATTGTGAAATTATTGTGTCTCCTTGTGTCAGTACTCTCTGTGTTAATATTCTTACAAGTATCTTGGACAAAAAAAGAAGGGGAGAGTCTTAGGCTCCTTGGGGAAGGTGCACTTACTAAAACTAAGGAGATTATCACACTGCCTTTCATCCCGCCTCAGTGTGGCTGAAACTTTTGATTTTTTTTAAGAACAGGTTTTACACATACCTCCAGCCCAATCTGGAGGTATTGCGACCGATCTGGCCATCCTGTACCTGATCTGTACTTTTCCATACTTCACAAAGAACGGAGTTATCCTTCTTTGTGAGTATGGAAGAAGTATGGATCGGGTATGGGATGGCCAAGATCAGTACACGGCTCCGATTGGGTAGGAGGGTGTGGTAACACCGTTCTTTAAAAAAATTCAAAAGTTTCAGCCCTGTGAGGCTAGGCAGAAACGCAGTGTGATAACAGACAGAATAGGCAAGTGGTGAGGAAGACAACCTCAAATGGTTACAAACCACGCAGAAAATCCAGCAAATGCTTCACTCAGCCAAGGACCAGAGAGACCTCTCACAGCCACAGGTTTACCACATACCATGCGCTGCAGAAAAGTCTACATAGGACCACCAAAGCGAGTGCAAACAAGAATCAGAACACGAGAGACATGCAGACTGGGCCCAGAAAAATCAGCTTAGCAGAACATGCCACAAACATCCTGGGCATAAAATACTGTTTGAAAACACTGAGTTCTGGACCATGCCACCACTACCGTGTCAGGATGCACAGGAGCCATTGGAATCCACAACACCTGGACAATTCCAACTGAAAGAAGAACCCAAAGGAACAAAATTTGGCTCCAGTCAATTAACTCAGAAAGAGGGAAAGGAGGGACAGAATCTGCCCTTCCCATGAGACTCAGGCAAAGGCAACAAATACTGTGTGTTTCCTCAAGATTTTGCCACTGACCATTTGTTTTATCACAGGTTCCGTTTTCATCTATTTGTGTTGAATCCTCATGTGAACATCACACTGAAGTGCTGAATGTTATTTTCCCTTAGTCTCGTTGTCACTTGCGTGAATGTATCAATTTGGCTGTTAGTCTGAGATGCTCTCTCTCGTTTTATACTATTACTGTCGCGTCTTCCCGCTAATACGATCTGCAGATATTGTTTGGTACGAATGTTCTTGACGAAACCTCGGGCTATTTTCCGCCGGAGGAAGACTATTTTCATTCTCGCTTGCTTCTGCTGAAGTTTTCGTACGAATTGGCCAGATTATTTAACGTGACTGTACAATGCTTTCATAAAAAACAAACAAAGCTAACTTCAACTTGGATTTGTGGTCTGCATAACGCAGTCTCGTGCTATTAAGGATGCTGCCAGTCATCATTTCTTCGTCCGCTGATGTTTTCAGAAGTCTCTTCTTCTTTGCAAATCACCTGCCCATCTCTTGACATTCACCACTGACACTTAACCAAACCATGGCGGGTTACAGACGGGCAGGGGAGGACGTCTTGGGTGTATTTAGCTGAATGCGGAGCCTCCAGACGGCCCGCCCCGGGGGCGTGCTTCAGGTGTTGGGCTTCCACACGGGGGGCAGTGAAGACGCCTCACCGGTCCGTTTTGGACCCGTAGTTCCATACGCCCCCTCGGAGGAGCTGCAAAAAGAGAGGCAGCTTCCGCACGGGCGGCCCAAACCGCGGCTTTTTTTTTTTTGCCGCAGGCGGATGCGAAGCTGCGCAGCTGCAGCGCTAAGCAGCGCAAGAAAGCCTATGTGGCATTAAAGCGCCCAGCCCTTTAAACTTTCTCTCATCTACGAGGCCATGGAGGCTGGCATCTATGTGCCAGGAACCCCCCCGCATCAACTCACGGCCAGCAGATCGGCCCCTGATACTGGCTGACGTGCCTACCCATTCGGAAGTGGCTCATGACCCCCTTGAAGAGAAAGAGAAGAAGAAAGCAGGGGAGGAGACTGTGAGGAATGCCCTGGCAGATTTTTTTCTGACAAGGAGAATCTGAAGGATGGCTCTGTGGCCTCTCTGTGATGTCAGTGCATTGTTCTGTATAGCAAGCACATGAAATGTATCCCATTATCCACAGTTTGAGTTGCCTATCTTCCTGATCTGTGCTGTGGCATGTTTTGCCACGGCCTGAGGGGACACACACAAACACACACACACAAAAGGTCTCCTGCGCCTGTTTTCCTGGGGCAAAAAGATACATCAGCTCCAACTGCCAATTGCCCCTTTGACAATGTATCAATCCCCCCAAATTCAAGCTTTCTAATGGCCCATTTGAATGTATCAATGGGGCACCCAGAGGATCTATGGGGAGAGATTCAAACTGCTCCTCTGAAAACTTCATTGGCCTAGGACCACTGGCCTAACGGCCCAGAGCCGCAGGTGCCCATATATACCGTGCGCAACTGTGCAAGACCCCAGGACGGCGATCAACATGGCAGAGCCCGCAGGAGGGTCCCGGTCCGAATCCTTACTGGACAGATGGGGGTCGGGATCCTCCTCGACTCCCTGATGCCACAGGCAGCCGTCGAAGGTGATGGCCAGCAGAACAAGCCCAACCGGGGGCATTTTCTCCAGGATCCCGTGCCCTCGAAGAGCGGGTTCGAAGAAAGACTCAGTGCAGGTAAGTTTAAAACTCTGAAGGCATCTTTCTCGAACCTCGAAGACTTCGGGGAGCCACCCCCGGTGACAGGCGGCACCATCTTTGAGCGGCTGAAGAACCTGTGTCAGGGGAGATCGGCCAGACCAGAAGATCGCTCCTCCAGGTAAGCCAGCTCTTGCCATGCCCTGTCCTCCCTCCTTGACCCTTCCCTTGCCCCCTGTCCCTCTGCATGGTGCCAATGCCATCCCTCTCTTCCCTTCTGCAGGGTGCGGCCGAGGCGGAGGAGGCGGAGGGAGGGAGGGCACCCTGCCAGGTCGCCCTCTCCACCATCTCGGGGGACGAGGATGTCCCCGAGGGTGGGCCACAGCCAGGAACAGCTGCTGTGGCCCCTCCGCCAGCCAGAGCAGGCTCCTCTGGCGGAGGTAGGTCCCCAGGGTGAGGGGTGGGGGTTGCCTGCCTGCAGCCCCCACGACACTTGTGCCCTCATCTGATGCCAGCATGGTAACTTGGGCCTTTCCTTCCCCTTTTGCAGGGCTTCATGTCCTTGCTGCTGCGCCATGCGCAGGAAGGAGGCCTGGGCCGAGCCGCGCTGCCAGGAGAGCCAGGCACTTGGCTCTCAATGCCAGTGCCCTGGATCGTGTCTCCAAGCCCGGCAGCAAGGTAAGTGTAGAGGGTAACCAGGGAAGGGAGGGGGGCACCCAGAAACCCTGCTGTGGGAGGGGTGATGGCTGCACAGGCTGATCCTAACCATCCTCTTTCTTTTCCCCCACAGGAACCGACGGAGAGGAGGTTCGCAGCCTTAGAGGACAGGTGGACAAGCTGGCGGAGAGGTCTCTCCATGGAAGAGACCCTCCAGGAACTCCTCCGCCGCTGCCCGCCCCACGCCTCCTCCCCTCCTGAAGCTGTTCCCTCCCCTACCCCTCTGCCATCCCCCGTTCACCCCGCTCACCCTCCCCCTTCCTTTTGTCATATTGTATATAGAAAAAAGTTTATTGTTTATTGTAAATAAAAAAGTTTATTTTTTTAAAAAAATTGTTGTGGGTTAATTATGCGCATGCGGCAGTGTGGCTGTGAGTGTGAATGAGGCGCAATCGTGCGTATAAGCGGAGGGAGTGTAGGTACAAGTCCAAACTGTGTCCTTTCAGGCGTTGGACTTCATGTCCCAGATCCCAGACCACAGGGCAAGGTGGCTGGGGATTCTGGAGATGAAGTCCAAACGCCTGGAGGACAGAGTTTGGACATTGCTGGTTTGGGGACCGTGAGCCAGGCATGGTGTGTGGAGAGAGAACAGGAAGGGTAGAATAGAGTAGATGGGCTGGGGGAACACATGCCCTGGAGGCGAATGATGTCTTTATGGGACTCATGCCTAGTGCTTGTCAGTGCTCCCTGCCCCTTGATCCCAGGCCCTCTCTAGTTGCCCTTTGCCTTGGGGGCCAGTTTAGAGGCATCAAAAGGTCTGGGCAATTCAAGCTCGGGGTCTCTTTTTTTTTCCTTTGCGGCTGCGGATAGCGCAGCTGCGCAGGGCTAAGCAGCGGCGGCAGAAAGCCTATGGGACATTTAAGTGCCAAGCCCCTTTTAAACAATGTGTGGTCTCCTGCCAGCTGGTGATCAGCTTGGTGTGGCTCCTTGTCCGTTTGCACTTTGCCAGTGTCAGCAGCATCATAGATGCCTCTCTCCTTTGGTCCCACGCGCTCCTGTGGAATCGCAATGCGCAGCCAAGCTGTCTCCGCTGCACCGCTGTCCCCCGCCATCTCCCCTCACCTCTTTGTACATATGTAAATATTTACAGTTTTAGCGTTTTTTATTGTTAGGTGAAAATGGCAGGGAATGTGTGTAGGGTGCACTTTAAAGTCCAAACTTTCCAAGCAGCGCATGCGTACATGTTGCTCAGGGTTGGTTAGGGTTAGGGTTACGAGGCTTAAAATGTGCCGCAGCTGTGCCCGCTTCCACAGCTACCGGCAGCGGCGTTGCAATTAAAGCCTGACTGCAAACTGCGCATGTTCCCGACCCCAACTCACTATGCGACGGAGCTTTAATGGGCAACTTAAATTGCGGCGTAGCAATTCTGGTGTTACCGGTGTAGCAGCTCTCATTGCTTCTTCCCTTCTCGATTGTGTCAGCATTCAGGTAGGACTGCTCCAGTGTCTGCAGTTACTCCAGTTTCTGGGACCATTAGCTATCTATAATGTCAGCCGTCTCAGTATGAGACAAGACGTCCCCCTGCCTATTTTCGGGGTGCTGGTGGATGGCTGTGCCCTCCTGCTGGTGGCAAAGGGGAGCCGCCACACAGCTGTGCCAGGAGCGCCGCCGAACTGTGCCCTTTCCCAGGTGAAATGGCGCAGGAATGTGTGTAGGGGGTCACTTAAATCCCAAACTTTCCCTTTTCACTTTCTACAACCAAAACATCCGCCGGCAAAAGTTTACAACTTCCCGCGGTTTCTAGCAACGCATGCGCACAAGTGGCTCTAGGGTTAGGGTACGAGGCTTAAAATGCACCGCAGCTGTGCCTCAGCTTCCACAGCTCCATGGCAGCGGACGTGTGCAATTAAAGCTTGGCTGCAAACCACGCATGTCCCGGGACCCCGACCCCTTATGGGACGCAGCTGACACGGAGCTTTTAAACCGGCAAACTTATATTTGCGGCGTAGCAATTCTGACGTATCGGTGCAGGGGCTTACAGACGGAGCTGCGCAGGTACGCGCAAATCAAAAAGAAGCGGAAAAAAGCACACCTTTTAATGCGCTTCTTCCCGCTTGGGGCGTGCGGGGGCCGTGTTCATGGCGGCATTCAGGTAAAGCCCGTCTGAGGCTCTACCTTCATGACGTCCTGAGTACATCCCTTTTGCCTGTTGTAAACCCGCCCATGTAGCAGTCAGGTGGACTTGATACCATTTGTGTAAAGTCAAACATGCAACAAGTGTAGATAAAATTCAGGTTTAGCCTCTAGATTTAGATCTAGGGTTATGTCTTACCAGTTTCCTCTTCCTTCTTATTTTTCTTGTTGTTGCTGCCCTTTTAAAATTTTCTCCACCGGTTTCAATGACTCATGAGAGCACACATGATCGTTTAACCTCTTTAAAACCTCCTTAAAGGTCCTTAAATTGTTTTAATTTGCATTCTACCAAAAGTGTTGAGAGTCAGGTTTTAAATTGTCCTAAGATAAACCTTCTTCGTTTTTATAACAGATTTATTTATTTGTATTTTTAAAAGACCTTTATGGTTTTAGGTAACTTTTGTAGCTGCCTTGTGAGGACTTGCTGCCTGGAAGAGTGGCCTTAAATATGTTTGTATTTTGCCTTTTGCACTCACTTTCTCTTCATTCACTCATTGCCCCATTCAGACTTGCATCCAAAACCTGGAAGGAACTGGGCTGATTCAGATGCCCCTCCCCTCCAGTTGCAAGTGCCCATACAAAAGAGGGCATTTAATCGAATGCATTCTGTGCCTGCTGTGAAGGTGCCTGCTGTCAATCAAGCGATCGTCATGGTGACATTTTGCAGGGGCATCGGAGTGTCCTCCCCCCTCCTTTTTTTTAAGAGCCATGCACAAAATGCCCCAAAGTGTCATTTTTTTAAAATCTCTTTTTTTGTGTGTGTGTGTATATGTGGGCATTTGGGTCACATCTCCCCTGTCCCCCTTTTCAAATCCCATGCAAGCTCAAGCTAGCATCCCCACTCCTTGCCCCCCAGAATGCCTCTTACACATGAAATAATATAATAATAAAATAATTATAATAATTACGCACCTCAGAAATGCCAGTAAAGGATGCAATTGCCATGCATTCTTTTTTGTTTTTTGTTTTTTTTTTGTTTTTTGCTTTTAAAAGCAATTCAGGGCTGCCTCTGAATCAGTAGCAAAAGCTGTATCATTTGTTAATTGGCAAGAGCAGAAAGTAACATTCGCATTGTAGGTCCGCTTTTGATTGTAACTTTTGCATTCGCAACCATTTCCCCTTGCTGGAAGTGAGCAGCAAGGGAAAGTGCACAAGCTGCTGCCCTGCTCTATCTGCCCTCAGAAAAAAAATCATGCACATATTTGGTCAAAAATATTTTTTTAAAAATATGAAAAGGGGGGGTGCCTGATGTGAGCTCCGTTCGTGGCCTGCCTTTGATCTGACCTGACCTGACCCTTTTCCTCCTGCTAGGGAGCTTTGACATTGCCTTCCACTGAGGCTGAGAGAGCGTGGCCTGTCGGTTCCAACTAAAGTAGACCCATGGAATGATTGGAATAAAATGGAAATGCAGCTCAGGCATTCTGTCCATCCTATATAACACAAATAATAATAATAATAATAATAATAATATAATAAAATACTAATATCAGGAGCAACAGGAAAGTAGAACAAGCAAGCACCCAAAAAAAAATGCGCATAAATTGTCAAAAGAGGGCTGATTTCCCTACATGCCCCAGCTTGGACCCCTAGCCCTACTTCCCTGGGCAATCTCCTTCCTTCTGACCCTCACCTCCCTTTGAGCTTCTCCCACCCCCCCCACCTCCCTCTGACAATAAGCAGCCTGATTTCCCTACATGCCCCAGTGTAGCCCCGCAACCCATTCCCCTGGAAATCTCCTCCTCCTCCTCCTTCCTTCAGACCCTCTCCTTCCTCGGGGATGTCCATTGACCCTTTCCCCCAGCTCCTTCATTTCCTCCTCCCTGCTGCTCCATTTAGGACCCTCCATGGCTCCCTCCACGGCCCTTTCTCCTCCTCCTCCTCTTCTCTCCTCCTTCACACTTTCTCCACCCCCCACCTCTCTCTGACGCCCTCTGCAGCCCAAAAGTCACCCCTGATTTCCCCCTTTCCTCTTGTCACCCTTTGCATCCAGTCCCTTTTTTCGGCTCTCCCTCTCTCCTCCCTCCTCCTCCTCCCCTCCCCCCTCCCTTCTGATGATGGGAGGGAATGTCTGTCTCTTCCCACCCCTTACCCTAATCCCTCCCTAATTTGCCCTGTCATGATCAAGGGCAAGTTCAATTCTTTTTTTTTTTTATTCTTTAATCGTATGTATTACATTCATACCTTGATCTATATTTACATATTTTTTCCATCCAGTACTCTATACAGAATTGTAGGTACATGGATTGAATACAGTCTTCCCGAATTCTTACAAGTTTCAATACGTCTAACATATAATTATTGTGTATGTGACCCATTATTATTCCGTATGTCTATCCAATATCTAGTTACAGGTATCCATTCGTTCTCTTTTTTCCTTTATTTCATTATAATTAATGCAGTTAACATGTCCATATCTTATATTCTAATATCTTTTTGTAGCAGTCCTCAATGCTTGGTACACATTCCAGTTTCCAATTTTTTTGCTAGTAGCATTCTTGCCGCTGTGATCAAATACAACATGATTCTCCAAAGTGATTTTTCTGTCTTTTCGCCCAAGAGGGATGTCATATTTAATAAGTACAGTTCGGGGGGCATAGGATATTGTATTCCAAATATTTCTTGTATACATTTGTGAATTTTGAACCAGAATTTTTTTAATTTTTTGACAGGACCACCACATATGATGGTAAGAACCTTTTTCGCAAGTTCAAATTTCATGCAACCTGAGTCTTTTGAGAAAAGACGGATTTTAGCCCAAATCTGGATACCTCGGTGTAAGGGGCATTTCCTTGTGCAAGCCCCGACATGGATTGTGACAGAATCGGATCCAATATGAACTTAACATGCAAGAATCACTTTCAAACCCAGTTTTTACTGTAGTCTGAATGGCCTCCATGTGTCCTTATTCTGTTCTATTTTGTTCTGCATGGAAGGGGGTTGGACTGGATGGCCCTTGTGGTCTCTTCCAACCCTGTGATTCTGTTTCCAGAAGGAAGATGAATTTTAGAAGACTTGGCTGGTATTTGTAATCAATTTCCATTTTAGGAAGCACTTTTAATTTGCAAAGTACTTTATAATTTTTAATGTGTTTGCCCTTATGACAAAGTTCCAAAGACTGTTTTGTCCAAGAATGTTCAAAGCAGCAGCAAAGTAGTTTGTTTTGTTTTACTTTGTTTAAATGAGAAAAGAAAAGGAAAAAGAAAAAGAAAAAGTAAGGTCAAAGCTGCAAAAGTCTCTCCCCTTAGAGGAAGACTAATGTAATGTTGGGAGGGGTATCTGCACACCTCCAATGATACTTTTAAACCTACAAAATTTGTTTGGTCCAAATATTTCATGTGTGCAATGCAGGAGTGGGCAACTGCCTGGAGACCAAAGGTCAATGTGACTTCTAGATCAACCTGTGGGCACAGATGTAGATTCAAGTCAATTGACTTGGACTCAAGTAGGTCTCAAGTTGCATCAATGGCTCACCTTGGACTTGACTCAGCAATAAATGACACACTGACTCAATTCAACTTGTGACCTGTATATTTGCAGCAACCAACTTGCAGGCACCATACACTTTGAGCAGCAGATAAGAATGCAAGGTGTGTATCTCAGAGGAGAACATCAAATATGTTAGACCAGGGGCATCATTAGGGAGGTGCAGGGGGTACAAAGTGCACCATGTGACACTCTAAGGGGGAATGAGACCTCTGCTCCACAAACATCTGCCTTTTGGCAGAAACAGGCTGTGGCATTCACCTGTATCCCTTTAAAATGCTGAAGAGATGGGATGAGTAGGGTGAGGCTCAGTGAGGGTAGAAAGGATTTTTTAAAAAATATATATCAAAATTTAAAATTAATTTTATGTTTTCCCTTAAAAACATCTCACCTAACCAAACTTTTACTTTAACTACATGAAACTATGTACATGTAAATACATTTAGGCTGCATGTATGATATTGTAATTTAAAGGTATACTTTTAATTTGCTAATTGTTTATGTCACATCTTTCACCATTAGTGATATATAGACATTACGATTTATGTGTAACATTAGTACAAAAAAATTACTAAGGACATGGTATGGTATGGTATGGTATGGTATGGTATGGTATGGTATGGGAGGAGATGAGGGGGGTGACACCTTGAGTTACCAGACCAGGTGACACCAACTCTAGTGATGCCACTGCATTAAGCAACAGGGTTGAAGAGGAAGTATCCTTTAAAAAAAATTGAAAAACTTTAGAAGGCTCCTCAGATGTGCAGTGAGGACAGGCTGTTGAGCAGACTTCAACACCAGACTCAAACCCATTGCTTAATGTATTTGATGCTGATCTCTGAGAAACATGCCCTGTCTCATTTTTTTCTGTTAAGGTTGGCTCCCAGAATTGAGACTCTACATGAAAGTATCTTGGAAAACCTTCAGACTCAGCTAGAGACTTGAAGGTAGAAATTTGAGACTTGACTTGGGACTTGGAGTAAAAGACTTGAATACATCACTGCCTGTGTGCCACACCTGCCCAGCAAATTCAGATACTTTAATTGTCCTCTGTAGTCCCTCTCTACAGGAAGGGATATTCTTGTCAGCATTTCAAGAGGGAGTGCAGAGAAAAAATTATTGGATGATTGGGTGAGAGTATGTTCATGACAGATTTAAGGAGTTTCTGCATGGTTTGGGAACAAAAATTACTTCAAAATCATGCTGGTTGGGAGTTGGGGAGGGCTTTGTGGGAAGCTTTCTGGGATACAAAAGAGAGGCCTATGGACTGCAGTTTACTGTCATCTAGTGTAGTGCAATGAGCAAGCTTTTTCTGCTGCTTGTCCATGGACCTGTTGTCTTTTCCTGTATCACTTGCTGTATGGCACTCTCCCCGGTCACTGTGGCCAAGTGTCAGTGATGACAGAAATTTTGCAGTCCAGATCAACTGGTGAGCAACATGTTGTGATATGCACTTCTAGATCTTCACCAAACAGAACCCCAGAGGTATCTCTTAGACCAAGGCCTCCTACGTAATCAGTGGAGTTAAGAAACAGGGATCCCAGACTCAGCTGGGCCCCTGTTTACAGTCTTGGGGAAGGAGGATGGAGGAGAGGGGAATGAGGACTGTCTTCTGGCAGCCTCTGTTAGCTCAGTGGCTCAACTAGTAGTGCTGAGAGGAGCTGGACAAGCATGGGCTCCGTTGGGTTGTGCCATTCTGGGCACTCATTCAGTTGGGGCTGAGCCACTGGATTTTGGGCTGGAGCCTTTCAGGCAGACCAAATTTCATTCTAGTCCATCTGGGAAGTATTAGTCAGCTCTGGACTCCCTTCCTCCGTTCCTCCCTCTGTTCTGTTTCAATGAGGTCTTTGAGTGTTCAAAATTTGTGGTTTCTTAGCTGTAACTTCATGGGCTATCCAGTTCCTTCTTACCACAACACTGTAAACATTTGGCATTGGGCTAGATTATTGCAGGCAAGCAATGCCTACACACCTGTCACCCAATTTTGGGGATCTCTTTCATCTTAGACTTATGCTGGACATGGTTCAGCCTAGCTTGGAAGCAACTCTGGTGGCTGTCCATGTGATATCCAGGCTATCCAGCTATGCTTGAAGCACAATTGGTAAAATATTAACCAGTATTTAGTGTTTTGATGTTTTTAGCCTTAATTCCTTAGAGAACAGCTTGGGACAGTCTGTATAACATATATTTGCATACTGTGTGATGAAGTAACAAAGAAGTAATTTTCCTGTTAGATGGTAGACTCCCTCTGTTTAAGTCAGCTGGTTACATTTACAATCAAGCATTTTTGTATTTCTGCAGACCGTGCTTCAATTAATTTTCACAGATTTCTTTTTGAAGAAGTTAGTTATGCATCTATTGACCTCACAACTGTTTACTCAGTGTGTTCACTGAATGACTTAAATGCTTAACTGTGCAACAAGGGGATTCCGTACTCTGTCAGGATTTATAAAGTCTGTTTCTCCAAATTATCTAACTATAAGCTTTCAACAATAGGACACTTGTATGCTGAGGTTGTCATGTTTTCTGAAGTTGAGCAGTTCTCACATGAAAACAGACAGCCCTGTTTCTCAACAGTCTTTTCCATCCTACCATATAATTGGCCCTTTCCATCTGTGGTCTTGCATCCAAGGATTGGAGCATCTGTGGATTGGAAAGTACGCACACATGGCTGCGAGCATGTCACACCACCATTGGGAAGAATGGGACTTGAGGTTCTGTGATATTTGGCATATGTGGGTGAGTCCAAAATAGAACCCCAATGGATACGAAGGGCTGGCTATATTTCTCTTTTGCTTGCCTCAATTTGCTTACGAGGTGCGTCATGGGTGACTTTCACTCACTTCTGGCATTTGAAGAGTTAACTGTGCTGTTATGAAGAAATAACAAGAGACATACCTGGGGCCCTTTCACGCTACACAATTATAGCACTATGATCTGATTAACAACAACAATGTATTTATTATAATATTTATTTATATCCCATCCCTCAAGGTTTCTTACAACAGTTAAAACAAATACAGTTAAAAATTAACAACGTATAAAAATTAAAAGACATCATAAAATCTGAAACAGTTAAAACAAATGAAACAATAACAACAAATAAAGTCAGCATATTATACTAGATCCATTCCCCCTGGTAAATCATTTCTCAAAGTCCTGCTGCAACTTGTTGTGCAAAGGATCTTGTAGCAACTTTGAGACTAACTGAAAGAAAGATGGAACTTTAGTAGACTTGAATCTACTTTCTTTGATGTGGAGGTCCTACAGAATCCTGGGATAGTACTCTGATGAGGCACTAGAGTTCTCTGGCTCAGAATATAAATACCCATCCCTAAACGCAGATCCCAGTGTTCCATAGGCATGGCAGTTAAAGTGGATTTAATAAGCTATAACTGTGTCATGTGAAAGAGCCTCTGGAATTTAAAGACACTTCACAGGACTAAAGAACCCAGGAGTAGAGCCAAAATTATTAGAAACATACCTCCAAAAAGACCATAAATATAAAAAACATAAAAGAAGCCCAATAATGAACTCAGGTTTTTAGTAGAAAACTTAATAAGACAGCCATCCCTTAGACCACTGGTATAATATTTGAGAATCCTGAAGAACAGGAGAAGCCCCTGGAAGAGGAAATATTGCCACCATCATCAAAGGGGGTGGGGGGGGGGGGAAGGAGACAAATAACTAACCATCCAGTCAGCATGAGTCTAGAGCAGATCATTAAACAACAGTCTGTAAGCACTTAGGAAGGAATGCCATGATTACTAAAAGTCAGGATGGGTTTCTCAAAACCAAGTCATGCCAACTAATCTACCTCTCTTTTTTCTTTTCTTTCTTTCTTTTTCTTTTGATAGATTATAAGCTGGGAAATGAAGAGAAGCTGGAGTGAAGTGTGTCTTGATTTCAGTAAAGTCTTTGACAAGGCCCCTGTGATATTCTTGTAAACAAGATAGTAAAAGGTGGGCTAGACAGTTCTGCTGTAGGTGGCTCTGAAGTTGGTTGACTGTCGAACTCAAAAGGGCCACCAATGCCTCCGTGTTGTCCTGAAAGAGAAGTTACCAGTGGTGCCTCAGGGTTCTGTCTTTTATCAATTATTTGGATTATGGAATAGAAGTCATACTTAGGAAATTTGCAGATGAGACCAAATTAGGGGACAGGATTAGAATCAAAATGGAGATTAACAGACTGGAATCTGGATCAAACTAACAAAATGAATTTCAATAGAAATAAATGTAAGTACTCATGAGTAGAAAAAAATGAAATGCACAAATAGAGGATGGATTTGTCACTTGAAAGTAGTACATGTAAAATGGATCTTGGACTCTTAGTGGACCACAAGCTGAACATGATTCAGCAGCTATAAAAGCCAATGAGATTGTAGGCTGCATCAATGGGAGCATAATGTCTATTAACGAAATGATAATGCCACTCTATTCTGCTATTGTGGTTCTGGGCTCCACAACTCAAGAAGTATCTTTGATAAACTGGAACATGCCAGAGAAGAGTGACCAAAATGGTACATAGTCAGGAAACATGCCCATGACAGAGCTGGGTATGTTAGCCTGGGAAGAGAAGAGACAATATGATTGCCATGTTTAAATATTTGAAGGACTTCAAACTGAAGATGGAACAAGCTGTTTTCTGCTGCTTTAGAGACTATGGCACAAAGCATGGATGCAAACTACTTGAAAAAGATTTCTACCTAAACATTAGAAAGAATTTCCTGACAATAAGAGCTGTGGACAGTGGAATGTGCTTCTTGGAGTGTAGTGGAATCCCTTCTTTGGAGGTTTGTGAACAGAGTCGGATGGCCATTTTTCAGGGAGTTTGAGTGGTCTTCTTGTATGGCAGGTGGCTGGACTGAATGCCCTTGTGGTCTCTTCCACTTTCTTTCTTATAAGGCAGAAAGGTCAGAGGTCATTTCAAACCATTGGGCAAGAAGATAAATCCGACTTCCATTGTCAAATCCCCATGTAATTTTATTTCTATATTCCACACACACTGGCTACTGGGGTTTGGGCACTGTAGACTAAAATGGAACATTTCCTAGCTCTGGCTCTGAACACAGGCACTCTGCAACAGTACAAGTAGATCATTCACAATATTTTCTTACCATCCCAATGATACTCAAGCCTTATACAGCTGCAGCCATGCAACCTTCCACGTAGGCACAACAAGATGAGAACTTGGCCTGATCATAAGCTGGGCCAGGAAACTGTGTTCCAAGCATGGGCCAAGTGAAATTTCAGCTGTGCTTTTTGCTGTGTCAGTGAAAAAGGCTGGAGGTCAGAACTAGGATACCATTAATACTGAACATTGTCTTCATACTAGCCAGTTACTAAATAATTAGAGGTATAGAACTCATAGTGCCCCCTGCTTGGACAGCAGGGGACCACGCACCAAATGCTAGCATCATGGCAACAACAGGACCCAGTTCCTCCCTCTTAATCCAAGCAGATGAAAGCCACATGCAGCACTAGATAGTTTTGGAGTATTACAGGATGAATGCAGTTGCCAAAGGAAACAAGCTTGTGTTTCTTTCTAGCTCAGAGAACCCTGCATGTTTCATCAAGAAGCAGTACTTCTTTGTAGAGGGTCTAGTTAGCCCTGAGGAGTTCCACTTCCCAAAACAGTTGAAATGTTCATTTTTGGTATGTTTTTAATTGAATTGCTCTTTTAAAACTGTGAGCTGCTTGAGTCCCAATTTTTGGGAGAAAAGGGAATACAACTAAAAAAACAATAATATAATAATCAAGCTCACGGGACATATATAACTGAATGAAACGAGTGCTGAGCAGGATCACCAAGGTTTTATGATGCATTTCCTAATAATAAAATAATAATTATTATAATATATTATATATTATTTTGATCCTTATCTCTCCCTGTATTGGATCGAGGCGGTAACAACAAACATAGGAAAAATAAAATAAACACAACAAGCCATAAGTAAAAAACAAGCAAAACATATAAAATCCAATCCCTATCTCCCTCCCCCTTAAAATACCAAAAACAACAGTTCCCAACTGGAGAGTGAACATTCCGAGGAGGTCAATTTGGGAATGCCTGCCGGAAGAGATCCGTTTTTATTGCCTTCTTAAAGGCCTCCAAAGTGTTATAAGGTGATCTCCAAGTTTTTGTACTGCTAGAGAATCTTCTCATACGTTGAAGCATTTTCTTGTTTAGGAAACTATTAAGGTGCAGACATCCTGCAGGTCTGCTTAACTAGACACTATTGCTTAAAGCAGGTTTGGGACCCATACAGCTGGATTGAAAATTTGCACCATTTCTACAATTGGCTATGCTGGTGTAGAGTGCGAGGACTTGCCATCCACCAACATCAGGAAGACCAAGCTCAGATCCTCAGTCACTCCTGTTCTAGTAATGCAAAGCGTGATGTTTTCCATACCGATCCAGAGTCACTCCCACAAAGCAATGCCGATTGAGGTTAAAATGTATTTTTCCACACTGGTTGCCTTTCTGTGTCCTTCACAAAGTGAAGGCAAGCGAAGTCAGTTTGATTCCAAGCCAGTCACGTGATGCAGACTCAAGCAAAGGGGAGTGAGTGCACATTGTATACCACACCAGATACTTTGAGGGGTCAACGAATTCGAATCGGCACCCTTGGCATGCTCAGTAGGGCTCTGGAACGCTACCCTCCTTCCCTGCCTCCTCCTTAGCTGTCATCCTTCATCAGGTCTAGGAGAAGGCAGGGGAGGATGGGATAGCTCGCTGCGGGTCCCTGGGCCAGGACAGGAGGCAAGAGCATCAGGAGATGGTTTAGGTTGGCAGAGGGGGCAGATGGGGATGCAGAAGCAGTCGGGGATGATGGGTTAGGTGGAGAGGGGGCCAGATGGGGATGCAGAGCAGTCAGGGATGATGGGTTAGGTGGAGAGGGGCCAGATGGGGATGGCAGGAGCAGTCAGGGGATGATGGGTGTAGGTGTAGGGTAAGGAAGTGGAGAATCGGGGCAGGAGACAAGAATCATAAATCATAGTTGGAAGAGACACTAGGGCCTCCTCCAACCCCCTGCCATGCAGAAAACAATCAAGCATTCTGACAGAGGCCATCCAGCCTCTGTTAAAGCCTCAAGGAAGGAGACTCTATCACACCTCCGGGAGTGCATTCCATGTCGAACGCCCTATGTCAGGAAGTGTCCTCCAATTTTCAGGTGAATCTCTTTTCCTGCAGCGCATCCATTGTTCCGGGTCCTGTTCTCTGAAGCACAAAAACATGCTCCCTCTTCAATATGAATCCTTCAAATATTTAAACAGGGGCGATCATATCACCTCTTAACCTTCTTTTCTCCAGCTAAAAATCCCAGCCCTATCGTATCCCATAGGCATGGTTTCCAGACTTTCCTTTTTGTCGCCCGCCTTGGACACGCTCCAGTTCTCGATGTCCTTTCTGAATTGTGTGCCCACACTGACACAATATCTAGGGGGGCTGCCAAACAGAATACATGGCACTATTCTTCTCTTGATCAGACACGATATTCTATTGATGCAACCTAAATAGCATTGGGATGATGGGGATTGGTGTCAGGGTGAAGGAGTGAGAGCAGATCGGGGTTCTAGGAGAAGGCAGGGGATGATGGGATTGGTTCAGGTGAAGGAGGGAGCAGATCAGGGTCTAGGAGAAGGCAGGGGATGATGAGATTGTGGTCAGTGGTGAAGAGAGGGGGCAGATCGGGGTCTAGGAGAAGGTACGGATGATGGGATTGGTGGGAGGCTGAAGGAGAGGAGCAGATTGGGTGTTGGTAGAGGACAGGGGCGCAGGGGATGATGGGATCGGCTGGTTGGCAGAGAGGAGGAGATAGCATGAAGGCAGGAGGAGGGAAAGACGGAGCAGGAGCAGGGGCCAAGGGGGGTGGCATCGGAGTGCTTTTCCACACCAGACCAAATCGCAGTGCAATCGAAGGCAGCCTGGAAAGCAATTCTATAAGCCACTTTTTCCCATTGTTACTAATATGGGGTGACTTCAGAAATGCTGCTGAAGCAATTCCAAGGGGCTCCCATAGAAATCAATGGCTTCGGTAAAACGTCCCTTTATGACATGAAACCCATCATTGGAAGTGCATCACTTCAGAAGTGAGCTGGAACTGAGCCACAACACCACCCAAAACCTCCGTGAGATATACTCCATGGTGTTGAGTAATTCTGCCTCTTCTCTGTAGCCTGTAACATTTCTTCGTCTTCTCCATGCAATGGCCCTACCATCTCCTTCTTCTTCTTTTTGTATGGCATACCCACAAAAGCCCCTTTTATTGTTCTTAATCCCTTCTAACAAGCCTAAGTTCATTCTGTGTTTTAGCTTCCTGAGTTTGCCCCTACCTTGTTAGCTATTTGTTCGAATTCTTCTTTGGTGGTTCCCCCCTTCTTTGATTTGGTTATACATCTCCATACTACTAGTAGAAAGCATACTAGTTGTAGCATAATACCATTCTCCTTGTAGAAAGCATATAGATGTGGAACAACTGTTAAGGAAGATTGCCTCTGTTGACTCCCATGTAGCATTTTCCCATCCATGATCCAGGCCCTCTCTAATCCATTCTAGTCGCAGCTCTTATGTCACTGTTCCAGACCTATTGCTGGAGCAAAGGCTAATCAAAATCCACACATATAATTACATTTACAGTTGATCCATTACAATTAAGAGTTTTAAAACATGTGGCTTCACAATAATATTATTTCCCAATGTTATGAACCAGTTCTAACACCTGGGTGAAATTACTTTGATATAATTTATCTTATTATTTGATAATTGCAAAGAATGTCTTTCCGCTCCAAAAATTAGTTAGATTGTCTGTACTAATTTAGAATAGGTTGTTTGTGAGCATGCAACTATGGTTCATAACATAGTCTTTCCATCTCTTGCTCTTATTAATTATGAGAAAAGGAGTTGGTTATAAATTCATCATCCGTTCAGTGTAAGGTCTTATCTACTGCTACCTCATCTCTCTTGCATGAATGAAACTTCATTTATTTGTCTTCACCCAATATATGCTGGCCTGGCAATTCTAAGTGTTTGGGGAGGGCAGTGGATTCCCTCCCTCCCTCCCCCTTGCTTCACTCACCACATGGCCCCCAGTCGGCTGTCCACTGCCCAGGCAGATCCAGAAAAGCAGAGGAGGGGATGAAAGGAGGGCAAGGCTCTCATTCGGGCTCATTCAAGCTTCTCTGCTGACTTTGGCTGAGAGAGCTATGGCAGCAGAGAAGCCAGAATGGGCATTCACATGCCCCTTCTTCTGAAGCCTCCTAGCAGCCCATTCAGAATCTGGCTAGCTGCTGAGTGAGTGAGAAAGGGAAAGTGACCCCCTTCTCGCTCGCCCAACAGCCCCACCAGGTTACTGCCGCCAGCGGATGTACACTCCCCTCTGGGGTGTCACCCAGTGCAGTCTAACCCCTGCACACACACCCTGACACCCCTGAGCAGAGTACAAAGAATAAGAGAGGGGAAGAAATAGGAAGGAGGCAAGTTAGGGACAACAGCATGAGTGTAAGTCAACAGGAGAAGTCCTACCAGAGGAGGGGAATACACAATTCATTACTCCAGTGCTTTACTCCCTCAGGTAGCCACCTTCTGAGACTACTGGTGGGAGAAGTTGCTTGGAAAAAGGGATGAAGTAGATAAAGCCCCCCCAAACATACAGAAAACTATGGATGCCGGCCATGAAGCCTTCGACTTCACAGAGGATAGATAGATGATTATTAATAATATAATAATAATAAAAATGTATTTTTATCCCGCTTTTACAATGATCAAAGCGGCGACACAGATTAGACAAAAGTACATCGAAGTAAAAACAATAAAAACAGCATTTAAAAACGTAACAGATACTTAATGTGAATCTTCAGGTATTTGAAAAATGAATCAAAACAATGATAAAAAGGTAAAGTTTTTTTTAATGAACGAATTTACATTTATTTGTTTGGGAGTATACGAAATTCATTTCAAATTAAAGGAAGTATATATTTAGTCATAAGAAAATGTTTGGTTAGAAATTTTTTTACAAATAATGCAACATTAATTTCGTAAGAATTATCATTATTTATGGTTTACTCACACGGTCAAAAAGTTTAACTGTGCATAAGAGAAGAATGTTATTTCCCTCTTGAGTGTAAACTTCATCAAGGAAGCAAAACAACAGTTACAAGTGTGAGGATGTAGACAGAGACATACCAGGATGGTATTGGAGAGAAAACACATCTGCATATTGGAGTGGAATTATTTGATGTATTTTATGCACTAAAAATATCTCTTAAGTGATCAAAGGATTAAGTCTTTTGCAGCAAAATCAAATGGATTTAGTATCTATCCATATCTTCTCAAGATATCCACCCTTAAGACTACATCTTATTTGGCACCAGCATTGTGGACTGTAGATGTACGAAGCATTGGCTCAGTTGGTAGATATTTATATACATATTTATATACAAATGAGATGAGAGGAAATGAAATGTAAGAAGTGGCAAAATTTTTTAATACAGTATAAAATGAGATTAACAAACAACATTGGGTGACTGAAGAGTTGCTAAACATGTACATCTTGAATAAAAGTCAAATCGTCAAGACAGTTAAAGTAGATTATTTTCTACTTGTAATATATATGTATTTCTGTCTCTCGGGGGGGGGGGTTTATAGACCATGCTTTTCCCCTTCAGTTACTGCTCTTTGTCCCTACTTCCTCTGCTTCTTCCCCTCTGAATCAGACAATGACAGTCATTCTCAGGGGTTCTGTGGTACTTTCATGGATCTTAGCTTTTTCCATAATTGATAGATGATGGGGAGGGTTTCTGAAAAGAACATGATAGATGTTTATGTGCATGGTAAAATTAATATGCTTGTAGCGTTTTTTTTTATTTTACTGCTCCAGGAATGTAAAGTCCATTTCATATGGTTTCCCTCTCCATGTTAATCCTCAAGCAATCTGTAAAGTATTTTTATTGAGAGGCAGTGATGGCCCAAAGTAATTTCCACAGCCAAGCAAAAAATTTGAATTTGGGTCTTCCTGTTCCAAGTCTACCACTTTAAACATTATATAGGTTCACTCAATGAACTGTAACTGTAAACAATATAGATAGATAGATAGATAGATAGAGAATAGATAGATAGATAGATAATGAAACACAGTGGGAGAGAATAGAAAAATTGCTACAATTAATGAGGCTAATATGCAAATAAAAGCAGTTTTCACAAACAAAGTTAATTTGTAATATAGGAAGTTATGTGTCCAGATTTGTGTGAATGCAATATGGCAACCCTAGTTATTAAGACATCCAAGCACCAGATTTTAGATAATAGATTTGCAGATTCTAATCTTCACAGAGATATGAGAAGACATCCAAGTGAGGACAAATCCAAGGTCTAGATTTAGAGAAAATTATTTACAGATCCCCCTCTTTCAGAGAGTTGTGAGTAATAAATCCAAGTGATGGATTCTGGATTGATGATTTAATGATTCCACTTCCCTTGATACACTGTACTCCAAACCTGTGTATAATCTAGAATATTAACAAGCATAGAAACAGAATAGAACCTTGGCACCACACAAAGAACATATACAGCCCAGAATATCAGGAGTCCCCACCACTTACATCTTTGCATACTTACCTGTTGTAATAAATGGGAATCCCTCCATTTATCAGAGCCTTCTTCTCATATAACAAAGAATAAAATTGCAAAAGAGATGTACTGTTACATTTTAATGAGGCACCATCACAGAAGGTAGATGAACAGCAACTGGCCTATGAAATAGACATATGGGGAGAAGCACAGACCTTTGAGATGGTTCTGAGAGGAGGTTTTAAAAATTTTGAATGCAACATGAGTGTTTGTCTGTCTGTTTGCCTTGTCCTCTGGCTCTTACAAGGCAGACCATGAAAGGATGCTAACCAACAAGCTCTGCAACTGGGAGACTGGTGGGGCCAGATAATGGAATCCAGCACTCCGATATCTGGAAACATCATCTATCTTGAATAAGATAGGAAACTGTACCAGTTAGTGGCCTTAGGATTCTGATTTCTTTTCCTAGTTTGACTTGGTAACTACAGTGACATCCTGTTGCTATAGACATCCCTAACTTAGGGACTCGACAGACCAGGCAGAAGAGGAGGCGAGACACCACCCCTTTCTGCCCCGAAGGAGGCCGCAGCAACTAAACGGGCAGCCTCTGGGAGCCCTAAAAGAAATCGCTCCTGGGTGGTCGTTTTTTAGGGCGCACGCAGGGTGCCATTGCCGCATTCATGCACGCTGATGGACATCCATTGTTGTGTCACTGTTTGGATGCCGCGCCACACGACGTCATCATGATGGCCCCCGTGTGGATGGCATCACAGCGCGTGGTAGGGCTCGGAGTGTGTGGACACTCCACTCTCCCTCCGAGCCTAAATCGGCCCCCAGACCAGCATATAGCACCAATCTGTACTGGGTCTTAGAATAAAGCTTCTCTTTAAGGTATTCTGGTACTCTTGCATTACTTTTTCACATTCTTCTTAGCTAGAAAGTACCAGTGGAATTCCCCCAACAACGTCCCAATGCCATTGCTAAGGTGGGGGGAGAGATAGTCATCAGTTGGTGGCAAGAGTTCTTTAGCAAAGGGGCTTCAGTGGATCCATCCAGCTCAGCAGGAGAGGGAGTGGGACCCACCGAAAACCTCCTCACACCTGTGCAAACTGAAAAATACTGTGTACATACTCCAGTTCATAGTATCTGGCCTGGAAGGATCCCTGGGTCACGTCTCCCCCACCCAAAAGTAACAACAGGGAGGTCCAAGCCAATCCCAAGGGATGTACACGGGTTGTGTACTCTGTCTCTGCTGGACTGTTTCACAGCAATATGCTGGCTCAAGAAGCAGATCCATTTGTTAATGCCTTTTTTGAAGTTGTTGGAGTAGGAAAGGATGAGAGGCCAGGCAGTGTCAGCCAAATCAAGTTAAGCCAGGAAAAGCTACTCAGCCAGCTCTTTTCCCTCTCTCCACAGACTCTCATAAGCAAGCCAATCCAAATGTAGCTGAAACTTCACTTTAAGAAGTCAGAGTAAGTGGCAAAGAGATAAGTGCTGCTGACAGCTGCCATTTCTATTACTCTCCTCTTTGTGGGAGGCAACAGATAGGACAAAACTTTCTCCTGTGGCTGTGACATATTATATTGGACAGAGCTGGTGAATTTGATTGGGAAGAAGAGGTAGTGAGATAAAGTAGTAAATAGCCTTCAATCAGATGCCATCATTTTTAGCGATATAGGTCTACTGCCTTCACTGTAAGATTATTGATGGAGAACCACCAGCCCTACGGGCTCTCCTTTAGCCTTCTCCACAGCAGACCTCCCCACCTACATATATAGCAAATAGACTTTTTAAAAAATTCCAAAAAAAACCTAAACGTCCATGTAAGTGGGATAATTTCAAGGGAGAGAAAAATTAATCTGCACATCCTCCAGCTGTCCCAATTTGGTAGGGACAGTCCTGCTTAATCCTTTCTGATCCCATGTTTTTAGCTCCTTTAAAGGTCTCCTAGGGGCTGTGCAGACTATGAAACCATTGTGGAAATATATAATGATACAGAAGCACAAATTATGGTAAATGGAGAGAAATCAAGAAAATTTAGAATCAAAAGTGGAGTTACCCACTTTCCCCTTTATTATTTATACAGTGCGCCCGCGTTATACATGGGCATGCTATATGCAGCTTTGAGCTTACGTGCAAAGCTGTGTAGAGCTGTGTAGGAGCGCACGGGGCGCAAGGGGTGGCGCATCCAATTTGAATGAATGGGCTGCATGCCCATGGCACATGCGTGCCGCCACGCCGCCACATGCATGAGCCCCATTCACTTGAATGGGGCTCAAGCATATGCGATATTTGGTTTACGCAAGGGGGGTCCAGAACGGATCCCCCGTGTAAGCCAAGGGCACACTGTATTAGCAATGGCACTGTTTCCAAATAAGATTAGGGAAGCAGAAAAGATAAAGGGATATAAAATAAGTAAAGAAGAGATAAAGTTGAATTTACTTGCTTATGGTGCTCTGATAATGACATAGAAACCATGCAAAGCGATGATCAAATTATTGGAAATATTTCAGAAATTTGCCAACATTTCTGGGCTTAAATTTAACATGGATACATCGGATATAATGTTTATGAACACTGATTGGCGGGAACAAAAAGAAATTCAAACTGTATCAGGGTTGAAACTGAGGGGAAAAATATGTGATATTTAGGTGTAAATTTATCAACTAAGTTAGATAATATTGTACAAGGTAATTATAATCAATTACAGGAAGAAATAATAACCAAATCTCCAAATGGGCTAGTAAAAATTGGAAAATGCTAACAAAAATTAGGATGTTTAAAATGATGGTATTACCAAAGTTTTTATATTTATTTCAAACTATCCCAGAAATCATTCCTAGTAAAGTTTGAAGAAATGGGATAGATCAATATTAAAATAGATATCAGGGAATAAAAAAGTAAGATTATCTAAGGCATTATTATACAAGCACCAAAAAGATGGAGGATGGGGTGTTCCATCACTCAAATTATATTTTGAGGCAATTCAATTGCTAAGAATAGTAGAGGTAGAAGATAATCAAAATACAAAGTGGGTTAAATTAGAAAGAGCAGTCAAATGGAGTATATCTCTATTTTCCAGGAAAAAACAAGAAAGAAAAAAGAGAAAATAATTGGTCCTATGATGGTAAATTATAAAATATGGGAGAAGTGAAGTAAAAGAGTCGGTATAAAAAACTGGAAATGGTTACCAATCAAATATTTAAATAAAAGCAACAACGAAAACTTTGAGAAGATATTTTAAAAATTAAAGATCAAGGGATTTAAAATAATTGGAGACTTATATGATTCAACAGGGGCATGAATGAATACAGGAAGAAGAATTAACTATATTAATTGGAAATCAGTACTGGATTCAAATAAAAGGGATAACAAAATTATTAGATGAAATAAAATTGAGTATTTTAGATCAGAATGAATTGCTATAAGAAATAATTTTTAAAAAAATAGAAGGTGGAAAATGATTAATAGGGAGAATTTATAAGATTATCAGCCTAATTTAGAAAAGTAGAAGGATTGACAATGAACTGGGGAAAAGATTTATTGATTGATACAGACAAAATTAAAATTTGGCTACAAGAAATTGTTAACATTAAAAATACAAATGTAAAAGAACAAACGAAAATGATTGGAAAATGGTTCAGGACGCCACATTTGTATGGTCAGCTGACTAATCATTAAACTTGTTGTTGTATTATGAAGGGATTTCAAAAATCCTGCTGTAACTGCAATCAGTACTGAATTATCAGAAGTCTAAAATATTATTATTATTATTATTATTATTATTTATGTTTCCCCGCCTCTCCCAATGGATCGAAGCAGGGTTACAGACTACTTGAAATTGTAGGTGTTTGCTCCTTGATTATTTCATAGAATCATAGAATTTTAAAAAGAAGATCCAATAATATTCTTTTCAGCATTTTGTTCCTGTTTTAAAGTTTATAATCCAATTGCACAAATGTTTTATGTGTGTAATTCTGTGGTATTTTGACATTTAATACTTTTATATACTCTGAAAAATCCTGTACCCTAGAAATAATAGGGAAGAATTAACTAGTTATTACTCCCACATTCCTCTATGCTCTACTCTTTTTCTAGTCTTAGGCCCTGTACAGATGGGCCCTTTGTGGCACATCCATGACGTGCTAGGGTTGCTTCGGGGCGGCGCGTGCAGACGCCCCGCAACCCTAGCATGTCATGCACGCACCGCAGTTGCTCAGCGCCATACATACGGTGCATGCAACGATTACATCGCAGCTGCGCTGCCTCTAAACAGTGCTGCGCAGCGGCAATGTAACCGCACCGTCTTTGGCGCTTTGTGGCACTGCAAACAGGAACCGCTTTTGGGAGCTCCTTCTTTGCTGCACAGCTGTGCTGCGCAATTTGTATGCTGCGGTGCAGCTGCTCAGCAGAGAAAGGCGCCGAGGAGGCGCCTCTTTTTGGCAGTCTGTACCCCGCCTTAGTTTCATTATGGTTTTGTCAAACAAACAAATAACTCTTTTATAAGTTGCTTGTTTTTGTTCCATTTTCATAAATAAAATGTTATTTAAAATTATTTACAGAGTTAGCCACATGACGAACAATTTGATAAGTATGAAGACATCATATTCATTTCTTATGATCCAGGGCTAGATTTTTATTTACACACTAAAATATGCTGAGAGATAAATCAGTAATATGCTTTAAATACTATGGGAGGGTCTCTGGAAACCATGTCCTATGAGGAACGACTTAGGAAGCTGGGGATGTTTAGCCTGGAGAAAAGAAGATTAAGAGGTGATATGATAGCCCTGTTTAAATACTTGAAGGGATGTCATATTGAAGAGGGAGCAAGCTTGTTTTCTGCTGCTCCAGAGACTAGGACCTGGAGCAATGGATGCAAGCTACAGGAAAAGAGATTCCACCTCAACATTAGGAAGAACCTCCTGACAGTAAGGGCTGTTCGAGAGTGGAACAAACTACCTCAGAGTGTAGTAGAGTCTCCCTCCTTAGAGGTTTTAAGCAGAGGCTGGATGGACATCTGTCAGGGATGCTTTGATTTAGATTTCCTGCATGGCAGAATGAGCTTGGACTGGATGGCCCTTGCGGTTTCTTCCTACTCTATGTGAAAACCACCTGAGACCTATCTACTTCAGAATCACAAACAATAACAAGATTCTGTCTAATTACCATTTTCATGAAATCTACACCAGACCTGTTAATTTTTTCATCTTTAGATCTTCTGCAGTCAGCATTTTGTAACAGATCCCACCGAAATCCAGCAGCTGCAGCAAAAGCATTGCATTGAAACCACTGGCAATACCCAATGGAGCAGTATGACGCTGAGATTCAAGATCAGAGAGGAAAGCCTCCAGCTTAGCCCAGTGAAGTTTGAGGTGGAAGATAAACATTAACAAGCACATATGAAACTAAAGTTCCTTCTAATAAAAGGGACATAGCCCAAGGGTTTATTTGTCTGCCAGGTGAAATTTATACATGAACAGAGGTAGCTATTAAAGTAGCAAATCCTCTTCTTGGTCCTCCACTTTTCAGATGATAAATTGCTGGTAAGACATAGACTTTATAGCCAGATAGACTGATTTCACTGTGTAGCCAAGTTTCTTGGAAAAACAGAATTTGGAGGACTTTTGGGGGAAGCTGTCTAATGAGCAGACATGAAGGGGAAAGAAAAATGTCCTTTGAACCGTCGATGCCAAGTTGGTGGGAATGCTTGGTATGGGATGGAAAGAATGGACATTTCTGGGAACAGGATTGTTTTGGTTAAAAGATGAATGGGATGTGAGTGCACAAAACTATTTGAATTGCTATGTGCTTTAAATATACTCTGCAAGTAAAATTGCTTCAGTTCAGACAATATCAATTGTGCTGTGAACAGCTTTAATTTCTGAAGAAGGTTTTTTGAACCATCCTGAACTGAAGACTGCATGTACTGCACATTACACACTAGGGCACCACAACCATATGACAGTCATTAGGCTATAAAGGAAGAGCTAGGGATGACCAAGACTTTGTGTTGCAAGAGACAAAGGATAAGATGTCTTCCCACATACTACATATTCCATGTACACAATCAAACTGGATTTATTCCCACATTGGTAAGAGAGCAGTGTCCCTCACCACAATGGAGGGCAGCAGACTAGTATGAGAAGATGCAAGACAGGCTAGCTCAGAAAGAAAGTGAGGGGCTACAACCACTGTCCAGCCTCTGTTGTCTCAGCAGTTGTCTCTCTCTTTATAAGGAAAGGACAGCCTTAGGAAAAGCTGCAAATGCCCCCAAATTAGAGCATCTCTGACATGAAGAACTAGCATATGTATTTTCCCACATGGGCAATAAATGAATTCCTTCTCATGTCAATCCAGAAGCATTGAAAAGGTCCATGGTACAGTGACCTTTAGTGCATCACCATATGATCATCCTCCCGCCAAATCTCTAGTGAGATTAACAAGTCTTATGTGTCATAGTGGTTTATATGTTGGACTACAACTCTGGAGACCAGGGTTCAATTCCCAGCTTGGCCATGAAACCCACTGGATGACCTTGGGCAAGTCACAAACTCTCAGTCTCAGGGGATGGCAATGGCAAACTTCCTCAGAACAAATATTGCCAAGAAAACCCCATGACAGGTTCATCTTAGGGTTGCCGTAAGTCAGTAATGACTTGTCGGCACACAACAACAACAAGCATGTTTAGTAATTCATGTATGTAAATCCTGGTTTTAGCAGGACTTCAGAAACATACATAAGAATTATTATTATTATTATTATTATTATTATTATTATTATTATTATTATTTCTTACCAGCCTCTCCCCATGGATCAAGGCAGGGGACACTAACAATTAACAAACAAACATCAGTTAAAACACACATCAATTTAAAATGACAAATAAGATGTGTACATATTAAAACAATCCACATCTAAAATTCATCATTTAAAATTTACAATTTAAAAATCTTCTGGATAAGCCTACTGGAAGAGACTAGTCTTTGATGCTCTTTTAAATTTAGACTGCATATTCTGCTGTCAAATCCTGTCCGACAGATCGTTCTACAATCTAGGGGTATCTGAAGAAAAAGTCATCTGGCTTCCTGTTACCAACCTTGTCCTGGCTAACTGGACTAAATGTCCACCAGAAGACCTTAGCATATGGAGCCAACTATATTGAAGGAAACAATCCTTAGGAACCTGGACCCAAACAATGTAGGATTTTAAAGGTAATGACTAACACTTTGTACTTTTTACTAAATTACTAAATTACTAAATCTTAGCTTTATAAGATTTTGCCACATTACCACTGATCAACCTCATTATCCCTAAACTGTTTGCATGATTTCAAAGGTATTCTAAAGGGTAAGGTTTTGTTCATTCAGTGATGGTTGGTTATTAGATTTTCCTATACGCAAAAACATCTCGTCTAGTTAACATTAATTTCACCCTATAGGAACCTGAGTTAATTCAGTCTTATCAGGATACAATAACATCTGGATGAGATGAGACTGTTCGCTTGAATGATAATAGTAATCCCTTTTCAGACCATTTTTCTTCCTTCGTTTGAGAGACTCTGCTCACTTTACATCATTCAATAGTACAATTTGGAGTACATTATGTATAGTTTGCTAGCAGGATCATTTATCTTTTAAATTATTCCACTTTCTATTGCTTTTTTAAAATATGCCCATTGCTCAACCAAAGGTAGGAACTTTTAGATCTCACTGAAATCAGTAGAGGTAAAGTGGCTTCAGTTGAATCAGGATCATAACTTTATCAATTTTAAAAGCTTGTCTTTTATCTGTGCTTTAAAGAAAAAAATCTTTGGAGACAGGTAATAGTTCTGTAAAACCTATGTGCAGCCTTCATCCCTTTACTTTATTCTTAAAAATTATTAACTAATTGGTAAATTATTATCAAATTGATCCACTGAATAAGTTTGAAATGAAAAGCAGTTCTGTAGGTTAATTTTAAAAGAAACAAGTAAATTTTAAAATAAGCATAGTAAAAATTAAAAACAAGCATTTCTTGTACTAGTATTTGTTGACGATGATGATGAAGTTATTGCTGTGTGCCTTCAAGTTGTTTCTGACTTATAGGTCCCAAACAGAGAGGCCAAAATAAAGCTGCTTCTGGTCACTTTGAAGGTATGCTGTTAAATGATACACGCATCTTAAGAGACCAGAAGCTGCAACAAAGCTGTGTTCCAGTCCTTAGAACTAGAGTGTGGCTTTGGGGTGGCATCCAGCCTCTTAGGACACATGCAGCATTTAAATAGCGTACGTCCAAAGTGACCCAAAGTAGCTTTATTTTGGCCTGTCTGTTTGGGCCCACAGTGACCCTAAGGTGAACCAATCAAGGGCTTTTCTTGGCAAGATTTATTCAGAGGAAGTTTGCTTTTGCCCTCCCCTGAGACTGAGAGCATGTGACTTGCCCAAGGTCACCCACTGAGTTTCATGGTTGAGCTGGGACTTGAACCTTGGTCATAGTCCAGCACTCAAATCATTATGCCATCTTGGCTACATGCCATATATTTGTTGTTGTGTGCCTTCGAGTCATTTCTGACTAATGACCACCCTCAGGTGACCCTAGAACAGGGTTTTCTTGGTATGATTTGATCAAGGGGGCTTGCTTTTGCCCTTGCCTCCATCTCAGGCACAGATGCTCAGTGTCAGAGATGTGCACTTCAGCAGCCTTTGCTTCCACTTACCTTCTCCACAGGGGCTCTTCCGTCTCCCTGATCTCCCTTCCCTTATGGGGCTTTTGTCCCAAGTGAATTCTCTTAGTAGGTGAAACTACTGTAGGGCCTGCCAGCTCTTCTGATGCATTGGATGCCATTTTAAGTAACTCCATTGCTGAGGTTTTAGGTGCTCAAAACCTTTCTTTGTTTTTAGCTCACAGAGTGGTGGTGAAGGGCTAATATGGGTGGTGGATAGGGTTGCCATATCCCTCTTTTAGCCGGGACAATCCCAGTTTTGGGGCCTTGGGATTGTCCCAGCTCAGTTTTGCCAAGATGTCCCACCTATCCCGCTCAAGCTCCCACCCACCTCTGCCACAGGCCCTCAGCTCCTCCTCCTCTAGGCTTGGCCACAGGAGGAGCTGAAAGCTCACCCGCTGCAGCTTCTCCAACTGCCCAAAAGGGGCAGTGGCCAAGAGGAGGAGAAGCTGGGCTGTGGGGGAAGGTTGGGGCATCCGCCACCGTTTGCTGCACTTTTGCCATGGCGAAGGGAGACCTAGCCAGCTGGCTAGGCCCCATAAAAGGAGGCCGCTGCCACAGCTTTCTCCAGTGGCTGGGGAGCCATGAGGGGCCTATCCAGCCAGCTAGGCCCCAGAGAAGGAGGCCGCCATGGCAAGGCCTCCTCCGGTGGTAGTGGAGCCATGCGGGGCCGCTGCAGCAAGGAGAAAGAAGTTGGCAGCATGAGCTTTCCTAGACTATATGACACTGGAAAGAATAGAATCAGACCGAGAATAGGAATTAATCTCGAACAAAGATTCCATATTAGCAAGACTTTATAAATGTATTCTTAAGTATTATTTGGAAGAGGAAGTTGTCAAAGAAAATATGATCAAATGGTCTCAGAATTTTGGATTTACTATTACGTTCGATCAGTGGGAATATACCTGGAAAAAGAGGCTGAAATTTACTAGCAGTCAAAATATCAAAGAAAATTATTATAAGATCTTTTTTCGTTGGTACAGTGGTACCCCGGGTTACGAAATTAATTCATTCCGCCGCGGCGTTCGTAACCCGAAAGATTTCGCAACCCGAAAAAGCCATAGCCGCTAGCGCTAGAAAGCCGCGATTTCGTGCGAAAAAGCGCCGAAAAGCACCAAAAATTTTTTCGTAACCCGAAAAAACCTTCGTATCCCGGAACAGTTTTTTCCTATGGGATTTTTTCGTATCCCGGAAATTTCGTAACGCGGTGCTTTCGTATCCCGGGGTACCACTGTATTTAATTCCTGAAAAACTTAGCAAAATGTATAATAATTGTAGTAATGTATGTTGGAAATGCGAGAAAGAGTAAGGATCTATTTATCATATGTGGTGGACTTGTGGGAAAGCAACACAATTCTGGAAATTGATTATTTATTTATTTTTGAAATTAAGAAAATTGTTAATTTAGCTCTTAATTTCACGCCTGAAGTTTTTTTGCTTAATATAATAGAACAAGAGTTGAAAAAAAAAGTTCAGTAAAATTTTATTTTATATGTTGTCAGCTGCAAGAATAGTGTATGCTCAGAAATGGAAAATAAAGGAAATACCCTCAAAGGAGGAATGAATGTTTAAATTACTGGACATGATGGAAATGGACAAGCTCTCAAGAGGAATCAGAAATGAACAGTCAAACTCCTATAATGAAGATTGGGATAATATAATTATATATCTCCAGAAAGTGTGGGGGGAGTATGCAGTTTTGGGAACTGAATTAGTTTAAGTTGATTTTTTTCAGTGTGATTTATATTAATGTAACAGTTGAAAAATCGAATTATGTTTAAATATAGAATCCAATGGCACTTACTTTAAATTAGCGAGATCGCTTCTGTACGAACACATTTACATATATTTCAAAGGTAAATTATAAGTGTGTAAGTGCAAGTATAAATAGAATCATATATATATATATTATTCTTTAACAGATAATCAAAAAACTGTATGGGTTTAATATAAAAGTTAGACTGGTATAAAGGAACTAATGAATGAGGAATGTTTGATATATATGTTGGTTGGGGTATCCCTAGCTGTATAATGTTTGTTTTGTTGTGGATATTGTTTTTGTATGTTTTGAATGATTGGTATAAATATATGTTCTTTTTATATATGTTTTTAAAATACCTAATAAAAATTATATTTAAAAAATGCAACTTTTCAAAGCTCTGGGCAGAAGTAGATCTCTTAACATAAAATTAGCACAACAACTCTGAAGTATTATCAGTTCTGGGTCATGTAATCATGTATATCTTTCCCTGGATCAAGAGATTTCTGGTTGCTGCTAGCTATTTCAATTCCAGGCAAGGGGCATTTATGTCAAGGTTTGTTTAACAGCAGTACTGGGCTGATGTTTTAGCTCCTTGAAAACATCAGCAGATTCTTCTTATTTCCAGAGCTATGAATGAGAGGTTTATTGAACTTGTTCTGAGTAAATGAGGAAAATTTCCTACTGACAATGTGTGCTCTGAATCATGCTATCATGCTCTTTCCAGGGTCTCTTAAGTGTATTCAAAAGACCACATTCCTTCCAGCTGTGCGTAAGAAATGTTTAAGGTTGTTTTTGAAAGTAATCTGGAAAAAACTTTAATCAACAGAAATGACATTACAAAATAAACAGATGGGCACAATTCCATCTCTTGTATATAAAATATATATAAGAGCACATAACAAGACCAATTTAGATGGTTGTTCCAGGCTTCAAAAAACTATTTCTCCCATTCTTTCTGCTATTTGCATGTCATTTTGGCACTTTAGTTTTGGTTTATTATCCTGTCTGTTTTGCTGACATGAAGCCACAGTCAACCGGTTTGTACATAATAGATTCTGGCTTAATGCAACAAAGCGCTGGAGCAGTGCAGGAGTGGTAGTAAAAGAATGAGTTCCCATGACTGGTCACCAACTGCATGAATCATGAAATGTTTATAAATATTTTACACAATTTCTATAAAATATTAAGCAGTCCAGCCTGCAGTACTTGAAAGGGGTCAATAATATCAGTACAGGGGCATACCTCAGTTAACAAAGAAGCTCCTTATAACATAGGAGTTTATCACACAGCTTATCTTCCTCCATGCTCCCATCGTGTAAATGTCATCAGTCTGTGATGGGAGCCTCCTGGTGGGATCGCAGATGGCACAACACTTCCGTTTTCATCATGGAAGCGTTATCGTAAGTGTTTTTAAAAGGGCCCTTTTTTTAGTAATGGATTAAATCGTTACTTTTAAAAGGGCCCTTTTTTAAACACTTACGATAACGCTTCCATGATGAAAACGGAAGTGTTGTGCCATCTGCGATCCCACCAGGAGGCTCCAGTCGCAGATCGGTGACGTTTACGCGATGGGAGCATGGCAGAAGGTAAGCTGTGTGATAAACTTCTATATTTCAAATGAGTTGATATTCTTCCTATCAGCTTTCTTCATTGTCCAGGTTTCACAACCATAGAGAGAAATGGGAACTGTGGTTGCATGGATTATCTTAACTTTAGTATTCAATTATATATCTTTATATTTCAGGATATTGTCTACTTCATTCATAGCTGCCCTTAAAAGTCGTCTTTTGATTTCTTGACTGGAGTGTCCATTCTGATTAATGACTGAGCCAAGGTATGGAAAATCGGGAACTATTTCAGTGCTTTCATCATCTACTTTCAAGTTATGTAAATCATCTGTGGTTATTATTTTTGTTTCTTATTGTTCAGCTATAAACCTGTCTTTGCCCTATCTTCCTTGACTTTCTTCAGTAATTGTTCCAAGTCATCATATTTTCTGCTAGTACTATGGTGTCATCTGCATATCTTAAACTGTTGATATTCCTTCCTCCAATTTTCACACCTCCTTGTTCCTTGTCTAATCCTGCTTTACATATGATATTTTTGGCATACAACTTAAACCGATAGGATGATAAGCTGCAGCCTTGCCAGATACTCCTGCCAATTGGCAACCATTCATTTTTTCTGTATTTTGTCCTAACAGTAGCCTCTTGTCCTGGGTTCAGGTTACACATCAGGTCAATCAAATGTTGTAGCACATCCATTTCTTTGAGATCCATAGTTTTTCACAAGCTACACAATCAAAGGTTTTACAAAGCACAGCCTGGTTTTCTTCAGAAATTTTTAGTGTGCTGCATTATAAAATGTAGATTTGCAATATGATCCCTAGTGCCTCTTCCTTTTCTGAACCCAGCTTGGATATCTATCATTTCTCACTTCATATACGGTAAATGTTTTGTAGAGTTTTGAACAACACTTTGTTTGTATGAGAAATTAACAAAATGGAGCTGTGGTTACTGAAATCCCTGGTGCCCTTTCTTGGGGATTGGAATGTGTACTGAGCATTTCCAGTCTGTGGGCCATTCTCCTGTTTTCCATATTTGTTGACAGATTTTGGTTAGAATTAGAGTAGATTCTTTCTCTGTGAATTGAAGTGGCTCTGTTGGTATGCCATCTGTCCCTGGTTATTTGTTTCTCTCAAGTACTCTGAGTGCAGCTTCCACTTCACTTTTTAAAATTGGAGGTGTGTCTTCATATGGTTCTTCCTTGAATGAATCTGTCATCCTTTCCTTTCTTCTATATAGCTCTTCCAAGTATTTCCATCCTCTTTTTATTTCTTCTTGGTCATGTAATGTGTTCCCCTCCTGGCCATATGGCGTCTCCACTCTTGGTTTAAATTTCCCTTCGATTTCTCAGATCTTATGGAAGATCTTATTCTTCCTTGTTTGTTGTTGCCTACTATTTCTCTGCATTGAGTATTGTAGTAATTCTACATATCTCAGTGCAGAAGTAATTGAACAGTTGCCTTCAGGGTTCGTATTCTGTTTCTGTCACCTTTTACTTTTGTTTATACTCTGTCCTCAGCTGCTATTGTGGCCTATGATATTTTTTCTAAACAGAGGAAGGTTAACAAAAGTCTCTAAAGTTTAGGGGGCTCATATCTTACACATGACAAGCTTGACTACATTTACAATTGTTGAAAAAAGGGTGACTTTTTTTAGCGTGTCATGAGTGGTTTGTTGTGTTATCAGCTTCTGTCCTGTATGTTAACAGAGGTGATTAATGCCACGAAACTCTTCACCTATGAGTTCCTCCATATATATTTTTTACAGTTACATATTCAAGAGAAACTCAAATGAAGTTTTTTGTTTTTTTTCTGGCCAGCTGTCAAACATATTCCCTATCAGACTAATAGTGTTATAGGAAAAACTGGATCTGACTTCATCAGTGCTCTTAAAGGAACTGATTCTGTTCAAAGTAGAAATATGACTAAGTTATTCTGTTGTGGTATGAGACTTGTTCTGTATGCTGGGTTGTGCAGATGGTAGATCTCCCAATATTGACCTAATTTTATAAAATCCATACCATATGTCATGCTGGCAGGGGATGATGAGAGATGAATTCCAACACATTGGGACTTCTGCCCATCTGTGTTTTAGAGAGTTTTTTGGAGGCAGGCTGACCAAATCACCCACTAGCACAAAGTAACTATTGGAAGTGGACAGAGTTAGACTTTTCCAATCCACTATATGATTTGCACAGTTAGCAAATAATTTCTATGCAAATTATCTTAACTGGATTTAGGAAGTTAGAGTATGGAAAATAGAGCATGCCTATATAATGCCCTACAAGCACCAGATTTGTCTGATCTTAGAAGCTAAGCAGGATCAGTCCTGGCTAGTACTTGGATGGAAGACCATCAACAAATACCAGAGAAAGGAACTGGCAAAACCACCTCTGAGTATTCCTTGCCTAAGAAAGCCTTATGAAATTCATGGGGCTGACTTACATGCATATAGCCAAATTTCAGAATGGGAACGCAGAATGTTTAACCTTTTTTTGTAACAAATACTTTTAATTTTTTTCTCAAATTCATGTGTTTAATATGATTTTCAGAAAGCTCTTGACTTTCAAAAAGGGCCTCCGAAGGAGTTCAGGGACCAGCATTGGAGCCGGGCTGTACCTGGATGGTGGTTTTGGGGGAGAAAAGCCATGCAATAGCAGCAGGGTACAGCCTAGATGAAGCTTGAATTCAGCAGTGGTAAGACACTTTTTTCAGTGGTGTGATAATCTCCTGTGATGATGCTTTATTTTTCAAAGCAAAACATTCCACTTAAGAAATGACCTCAGTAAAACTAATTTAGTTGGCTTCTAAACTTTAATAGCTAGTAATTATTTGAAGTCAATTAAAGAAATGAGGATTTAAACTATATTGCAAAAGGCCCAGATTCAGGCTTCATCCAGGAAAACCTTCACACCAGGAACTTGTTTGAAAGCACTTTTGTCAAAATTCCTCTAGATTCTCTCAAATCTGCTGGTTTAATATATACAGAGTTTAATCAGGAAACACATGCAAATTGTGATTCTCATGTGTAAATTTTTAAGTAGCGTTGCTATATGAACACATGAAAATTAGCATGTGAATAATCTCTGAGAATGGGTCCAACTACCCTGTGAGTGATTACGAAACAAACAAACAAACAAAAATCCATCAACGAGCAACTTGTCAGTTTCTTTTTACATATAATGGTATATGGAAGAGCTTTTCTCTGGTGGAAACTAGAGCCTGACAATTGATTTTTGAGCTACAGTTCCCAGAATCTCCCATCCAGCATGCAGTCTGGAGAAAACAAGGGTCCACTCGAGGTACCACATTTTGTAAGAATTTTTATAAACTTAACTTACAGCATGAAAGAGAATGGCCTTTGGAGAGTGAAACCATCTGTCATTCATTAGAGGCAGTTAATGACAGAGATAATGGCATTCATTAGGCAACATGCAAATATGGCCATGCTTCAATAATTCTCGAGCCTTTGGAAGGAATCAAACTGAACACAACTCCTATCCTTGTCTTCTAATGCAGAATTCTCAGTAGAAATCCGAATAATTTCATTTGTTCAAACAAGCAATTTGGCAGAATAGTTCCCAGATCCTTTTCTCTCTTTTTAGTGGACATGAAAAGCATTTGAAAAGCATGATAAAGCTTGCTGCTTTTGTCCCTATATATGTTGAACTATCCAATTGCTATTGCTATTGCTATACAGCTTTCTTAAACATCCATATCACTGGCCAGGAAATAGTTGGGTGCCTGGAAAAAGCATAAAACCTGTCATTTGCAAAAGAGGTTTCCACTCAGATCTTGAGAAATCCAGGAATAAGGTACTTATGAAAATGAAGCTCTCATCTACCTCATGGGACCCCAACTCTTTTTACAAGCACAATTAATTTGAAATATTACTTTAAATCACAGCTAAACAGAGAATCAGGGCTATACCCAAGAAATCAGATGGAAATATATGACTTAAAGAGAAAACATAATGCAATGATGAAGTACAATGGAGAACAACCTGGAAGAAAGAGGAAGAAAAAGTCAGCTCTTACATACAAATCTTATAATTAGCCACATCCATTTATAAAAATGCTACACTTTCCCCTTAATCTTCCACCTGCCCTCCATCAATTTGACCTTAAAAATAAGAAAGAAAAACCAAACAGCTAACTATTCCAAGGGGGAAGGTTCTTGAAGAAGACTTCAATGACAGTTGTGGGCAAGAGATCCAAAATCCATCAAATATGGTTCAGGAAAATTAAAATGGTCAAATTTATCCAGGGAGAAATGGATGAAAAACATGAGTAAAGAAATGAAGTTTAATCCTCCTACTGTGAGAAAATAAAGGAGAAAGCAAGGGATGTCCAAAAAACCATAGACTCTTCAACACTGTTTACAAGCCAGAAATCTAAGCCAGGAAAAAGCTAGCTCTGTCTAAACATCACAAGGAAAAATTTGGACCAAGGAGGATCAGAATCTTTTAAAAAAGGAATAACAAAGATACTCTGTGGAAGGCTTAGCTGTGGAAAACCTAAACTACTTAAATTAAAAACTTTACAAGATTATAAGGATAGAGGGGGGCTGAGTTTACCAAATCTAAAACTATATCACAGAACTAGTTGTTTGATGTGGTTAAAAGATTGGATGACACTGGAGAATAACAGTCTACTACAACTAGTAGCTGACACACATAGCTTTGGTTCAAGAAAGAAATGATAAACAAAGATGTTAATAATCATTATATAAGAAAAGTGTTGTTGAAAACTTGGAAGATTTACAACTTGAGATGCTCACCACATACTCCATTATGGATCTCCACAGCAAAGACTCTTTTCTCAAAAAGGAAAATATAATAAAGAATAGATAGATTAAACATGGAGAGATGGTAGTATTTCAAGGAAATTTAAACATAATTAAATCTCAGGAAGAATTAAAAGATCAGGGAATCTCATGCCATTGGTTTCTCTATAGACAAAATTAAAAATGGAGATAAAGAACTATGGAATTAAAAAAGATTTGACAGAATTGGAAAAAGTATTATTAGGAGATGATAAGAAAATGTTATCAAAAATTTATAAAATTCTTCTGAAATGAGATACAGAGGAAGAGATAATAAAAGATCCAATGATTAAATGGGCTCAAAATTTTGGACACTCAATAGAACTTGAAAAATGGGGCAAAGTATGGAAAAAAACAATTAAAATCTCATCAACACAAATTATTAAAGAAAATTTCTTTAAAATGCATTATAGATGGTACCTCTCTTTGGAAAAATTATCAGAAATGTACAGAAATGCAAGTAATAAATGTTGGAAGTGGAAGAAACAAAGAAGCCAGGGACTTTGTATCAACAGTGGTGGGCCTGCGCAAAAATTTAAAAAATATTGGAACTCCATACATAAATTAATGGAAGAAATTTTGAATTTGAAAATTCAAAAGAAACCAGAATTATGCCTATTGGGAATGATAGATGAAGGAATAGAATTTAACAAGGCTTTGAGAACTGTAATAGCTCAGAAATGGAGAGAAAGTTCAATTCCTTCACAACAAGATTGGTCGATAAAACTGTTTGAAGTAGCTGAACTAGACAAATTGACATGCCTAATGAAATAAGAAAGTCTAGGAAGATTTGTAGAAAGTTGGGATCCAGTAATGAAATAGCTAAGTAACAAGTGGGGAGTAATGTCAATTATTGGATTTATGGACTAATGAGAAACTAATATTGTATTTGTATATTCTGGAAATATAGATTGGTCAAATTATTAATGATAGAACCAAGAAGATTAAATATTAGTAGAAAAGGACAGTGAGAGTAGTATACTCAAACACCAAGCATAGTTAGAAAAGGAAGAACAGAAGGAACACCGTGTATGAAATAATGGGAAAACAATCTTCAAAATGGTTGTTTGTTTATTTTATTATATTAATTGCTTTAAGTTTTGGATGTTTCTATTTGGATTATGATATATTATATTTATCAATAAAATATAAATAAATACTGTAACAAAGAGACTCTGTGGAAGACTGAGCTGTGAAAAACCTAAACTACTGTAAAATTATTGGAATCAAAAATACATGACTCAAAAAACAAAGTTCCTCTCTCTTTGTTTCAGAAAATGGTGATTTCATCAGAGGTGCAATGCCAGCCAAACTGGATTGTGCACCTAAATCTCTATCAGGTGTTTTCCCTAGCCATGGTACCTCTCACTCCCTGGATTAATTTTGAGTTGTTTGCTTACCTCTTTACCATCACTAAACATGCTTACTAAGACCATATAGAAGGTGAGTGCAGCTCATGGACCTCATTTTTGTGCCCCGCCCCACAAATTTGGGGGTCCAGAATTTCAGTCATCCCTCACTGATGATCTTGTGGCTGAATATACAGTGGATGTATATTGAGGATTGATGTATAGTGATATACATCCTGGCTGCACACCGATGTCACTATGGAGGCCATACACACATGGAGATATCCAAATTAGATTATCCCTTGGCCACTCAACTCTTGCTCTTTCTGTCTTCCAGAAAGGTGAAGAAACATTATGACTGTGTTATTAAGGCAAGGTGGAATAACTGCAGCCTCATGTAACTGTTTCAAAAATTATTTTGCTTTGTCGCATGACCACCATAAATGGTAATACGTACCAATCTCTTTTTGACAATTCTAGCAGATGTTATTGCCTGTCTTATATATCTTATCTATTTTATCGGGTGTTATATGCCACCTGTATAGTATTTTATAATAGTTTTCTTTGACACATTGCGAAACTGAATATTTCATTCTTTTGTTCCAGGATTTCTCCCACTGTTCCAGTTCAATTACCCTCCCACAATTCTGAGCCCATTTAATCATCGGGTCCTTGGTATGAATTTAAAAAGAATTTGAAGCTTGAACTGAAAGGAAGGAAATGTTTGACTCAGATTATTACAGAAATGCAGCAAACGAATGAAAAAAAATCAACTTTAGAAGATAAGATACAGGAATTGAAAAGTTATTGAAAAACTGATTTCAGATAGAAAATAGGAACTAGACACTATGGCTCTTTTGGAACTTAAAGAAAGAGAAAGGTCCTTACGATTTGGAGGAATAATGAAATAATAAAATGTGTTTGTTTATACACACATACAAACCTCCACCAATGTCCTCATCACTGGTTTTAGCCACTGGAAGCCATTGGAGAGAATACATTGTCTGAAGGTTCATAGATGCAGACTGCGTGTTCCACTACACCTCACAAAGTCACTTTCTGTACATGTGCTCTGAAATGTTTTACTTTGTCATAGTTTCCCACAATGTTGGGTGTTAAAGTATTGACCTCCATTTGTGTAGGCCCAGCTAAGCAAGGTGCTGACATGAGGGCCCACTTAGAATCACAGAAGCATAGAGTTGGAAGAGACTGAAAGGGCCATCCAGTCCAACGTCCTGCCATGCAGGAACTCACGATAAAAGCATCCCCAACAGATGGCCATTCAGCCTCTGTTTAAAGACCTCCAAAGAAGAAGACTCCATCACACTCCAAGGGAGTGTGTTCCACTGTTGAACAGCTCTTACTGTCAGGAGGTTTCTCTTTGGCCATTTGGCTGTGGGGCTACACATTCAAAAATGTTTAGAAAAGCTTCCAGACCATCATGGAGGCACATCTTGTTCATTCAAGTGGGCTCACCCACGCCCCCTCAGTGGTAGTACTAATGGATGGGTTCTTCAACAGATCTGCTATCTGGGTCTGCATCTGTATTTGCAGATCAGTTGAGCTACCAACACCTGATTGAGAGGTTGAACCTGGTGAGTGGAAACTTCTTGTAGTAACCTTTGTTTTTGCTCTGCAAACCAGGAAAACAAATACTCAGGTGGTTTAGGTAAAGCGCCACCTGCATGCATCATGCCTGTATTCTCTTGCTCATGGGAGACTGGTGCCACTCCTTCCATCAATTTCCATGTAGAACACTACGAGCACATGGTTCCAATTTGCTATTGCCAAGTAATATATTTATGTCAGTATCTCTAGGATAGCCTTCTTTGAGGAGATGGGTGTAAAGAAGATAGTGATAAAACACAATGCACTACCACTGTAAATTCAAATTAGAGCTCCCCCCCTCCAGGGTTAACATAAGCAGCAGTCACTTTCACCCCTTCCCCTCTTCACAGCTCTCAGACATTCCAACTCTAGGCCTTAACTGGCCAATGCTTTTATAGAGGCTTTCACTCCACCTTTTCATTCCCCTGGGAGACTAACACCCCAGGGCCCTTCAGTTTCTGGGAGTATAGCATCTAGAGCTATAGGAGGGACCAAGTGACACTGTCCTTCAGGATGCCCACAATTCATTCTGCCCAGGGCAGGTCTTGCTCAAGAGGACCACTCAATGGGTATTTGAGGCAGTGGCTCTTCAGGGCTTTCCCTCAACACTTGGTTCCTAACCTACTCTTTGCCCTAGTGCAACCATTTCTCATTCATAGTTTTTTGTGGGTTTTTTGGGCTATGTGACTGTGTTCTGAAAGAATTTATTCATGATGCTTCACCAGCATCTGTAGCTGGCATCTTCTTTCTCTGAAGAAGGAAAACAAAAAACTATGGATTCCGGCTGTGAAAGCCTTCGACCACATTTCTCATTCCCTCAGCTGTGTCCTTGCCCTCCACCTAGTTCCTTCTCCACAACTTTTCCTTCATCTCTGTCTGACCTCTGTTTCTCAGACATTCCTCCTCCCCCCTCTACCATGTCTCTAGCTTTTTAACTCACCTGCTATCGCCGATCACTGTGCCCCCTTCTCCCTCTATTTTCCATTATCTCGCCAGTCTCTCCTGTTTCTGAGTGACCTCCAGCTGCATCTCAGACATGTTTCCTCCAATGTTTGGTGTAAGATATGGTCCAGGCAAGTTCTCCGGTGACAGCAGGCACCCTGACCACCCCTGTACCCAGTCACAGCTACATATACACTTAGGGTTTGTTTGGTTTTGTGTGTGTGTTTTAAAATAGCATTCAGTTTCTCACTCCTCCACTTGTTATACATTTGTATATCACAAATGGAAAAATTAAAAAAGATGGACTGGGCTAAAGTTCCATTGAATGGAGTGGGTTCAGAAATAAGGCTTTATTTCAGTATAACAACTATAACAATGACAAAAACAACCATGTAAAAAAAAGAAAATACAATTAAATCAGAGTCAGCACCATGGATAATTCCTTTAAGGTTCAGAGGAAAATTCAGAGAGGATTTACTATACCACTGACATGGAAGCCATTACCAGCCACTTCTCTACCCCACCTGCCTAATACTTGTTATGGTCAGATTGCACCTTGCATTTAATATCTGATTTCTTACAGGAAACAAAGTTTCCTGCTCTTTTCTCTTATGATCTTTCCCCTGCTCTATTTCTCTTTCAATCTCTCAGTCTATCTCTGTGACTGGTTCAACTATTTCATTCTATCTGGCAAATTAAGACTTCAGTGTACCATCCATGCATTCTCTCACAGACCATCTGCAGGACCATTGGGAAATACTTGGACTACATATGCTCAAGCAGAAATCTTGGTGTGTCAGGAGACAGAGGTGTTTGAAATGAATCACATTAACAGCCATGTGTGTGCTTTATAGAAAAACATCAGGCACTTTCAAGTGAAAGGCTTCCTACTCCTTGAAAAATATAGTATGGAATACAAAAGTGAGCAGCAATCGGATAGTCTAACACTGGCTAAATCTCATGTGGAAAGGTTACATTAATGTCATATTATGTGTGTGGGAGAATACAATCAAGTCCTCAGTTCAGTAATACTGAGCACGTGCACAAATAGATTGAGGGGAGATGGTAATATAATCCCAAATTGAGAACGCAATAGAGAATGCAACAACTCTTAAATCAGGGGGGAAAACATAATTGTAAAGCTCAGATACCATATAAGTCTTATGAATGAAAATATTCATCCACAGTTATGTTTATAGCATAGTCTAGGACTCTTTTCCTTGCAGCTAAGTACAATCAACTGGCTTTTCTGTCTCAGAGGTTACTAGTTTCCTAGCTAGCCAAAAGAGATTGTCAGGCACTGTAGGCATGTTACTGAACACTGACCTGTGAAGGTTGTTCCCCAGAGAATAAAGATCAGATTATGACAAACATTATTTCTGCAGAGCGAGACCTTCAAGTCAGTCTCCATGAAATTAATATATTTCTTCACATGAATTCAATGGCACATTCCCTTTAAGCAACTAAATGATCAGGTAAGAAGCACTGTTTTGTGCTCATGCTACACAAAGTAAGTTACAAAGAACATCTGGCAAGCAGATCCATAGTGCAGCCAGAACACACAATTTGGTATTCTGAGTTCATACGATCTTAAACGTTTTATTTGGTGAAAATGTGATCTGATATAACCAATAGTTCTGCATTTCCTTTCCTTGAATTCTATATATTTGCTATTGTAGTATTCTTATACCAAATCATGCTATATATGCTTTAGTGTTTATTTACATCACTCAGTTTGCCACATCACCATCACCATCATCATCATTATCAACCTGAATAACAATAAGAAGGTCACCATTGACACTATGATGTAAATATTATTAAAGGTATACTGTTCTGTTTTTTTATTCTGTGGCCAGACTGGCAGCTTATGAACTTCTCCTAAATTTTATCCAGCAAATTTCCAAACAGACCATAATTCGCCTTGAAGAATCAGAGCCATGAAAGATAAAACTATATATGCGGATAGCTGAGTAGTTAATTTCATACACAGGCTACCCTCTTAAGCACGTATACAAGGGAGTCAGGAGCCCTAAAAACAACTTCTTCATCATATGCTTATGATGAGTTAGCCAGCTAAGGAACTAATCTTCTCTTTTTATTTATAGAGTCAATCCCTAACAAAAAAAACCAAAACAAAACCACACCTTGGGAGATGAACCCTTTCTCTATTACTGTCTTACTCCTATTCACTAAATGGAAGAGCCTATTTGTGTAGTCAGTGGTGACAGCAATTTCAGAATCAATATTTATAAAGCCAAGCCATGAATGCTATTTCACACCTCATTGGACAAAAAGCTACCTTTCCGTTTAAGCCAGTTGCCTGACCTTGCAGATGATCGAAGAGTTTCTTTAGGACAAAGATGGGTCACTCAACCACACACCATGGTGGATATGAACTGTCACATTACTCTCTCCTTCACCCAACCACCTGCCCTGCAGTCAAGCCGAGGGGCTGGCAATGCTTTACATGCTTAAATGTTTAACACTCATTAACAGCTCTCAACAAGAACCTCAGTCATTAGAGGCATTTGAATTGTGTAAACAGCACATTAAGCCATGAACGCACTCCACTCAAGCGAATTAGCTTCATTTGTCCTTTTAATTAGAATTGATTAGCTTATCTTTGAAGCATACAAAATGAGTCCAGAATGTTTCCATTAAAAGCCAAATAACAACAACAGCAACAACAACAAAGAAAAAGAGGGCAGAGAAACAATTATGGACAGATCAGCATAAATACAAGGTGGAAGCCAAAGATGATATCTCTTTGTTAGAAATTTAGGAACTGGAGAGCTAACAGAAGGGAGCTGATATTGGGGTCAAGCAGACCAGCAGCTTAGAGTGACCTTGGAACAGCTCAGGACTGGGGCAACCAGATGCTGTGGTCCTGAGGCCAGCCACCACCGCAGTCCCAAAGAGGCTGTCAGCAAGGAGCACTTTTTTTGCACTTGTTTTTTTGACGACCCTTAGCCACCTTAGGAGGCCATGACACAGCTTCAGCCCAATCCGAGGTCATGCGTCATTTGTACGCCATGCCCCTGGATTGGCCTGAAGCTGGTGCTTTTGGTCTCAGGCCATTTTCTCCCCTATCTTTCCCTCAAGAAGATGGACATGCCTATAAAACAAGTTGGGGGAGGCAGTTGAGAGGAAAAGCAGGACTTTTCCATCAAAGGTAGAGGTAACTACACTTGCATTAAGATGTGGGTGGGGGCTGAGAGACTGCTAACAACTGATCTTGGGCTCTTCTGTAATCCCCTTCTGGTTTAATTCTAAGAGCTGGGGCTACAATGGCATATCAATAGGAATTTGATGATGGCTCAGCATGTCTATATGTATCTATCTCTAAGTTGAGCCAGCATGATCCTATTGGTTAGTGCCAGCTAGATCAGACCTATTGAACAGTTGAGTCAACACAAAGGTAAATCGTATTCTTGCAATCAGTTGGGACTCACAGTATGATCCAGGCCCATGTCTCCTGTATTTGGAACACACAAGGCACTAGCTTCATGGCATCACACTGCATAGTTTTTTTCCCTATTTTTCCTGCACCCCTATTTTCATACACCACGACCTTATGGTTATGAGACTGAGCACTGGACTAAATGCACCAGCAGCCTGTGATCCAAGTATATGTAGGGAATGCTCCATGTTATAGCAGTGAAGTGATACACATATACATGAACAGCCAGTTTGGACCACAGGTGATTTTTGAATAGATGGCCTTCCAAAGCACCAGGATGAGTTATTCTGCTTTGCCAAAAGGGAAAAAAAGGAAATGGATCAGTTCTTTCATAGCAGCCCTTCCCAATCCTAGTCTTCTTTTGATTTCTTGACTGCAGTCTCCATTCTGATAAATATTTGAACAAAGGTATGGGAACTTTTTGACTATTTCAATTTTCTTGTTATCTAGGATGGATTCTTCTAGATCATTGACCGGGGGGGGGGGGTAGGTTCAGCATTAATCCTACCTTGGTACTTTCTGCTTAGACCTTTTTAAATAATTGCTCCAGGTTTTTCTTTGTTTCTCCTAGTAGCATCATAGATAGATGCACATTAATTAATTGAAGCAACTTACAATACATCTCACCATACTGGAGAAGATTATTGCAATAGCTTCTTTGGTGGCTCATTACTGGACCATATTCAAAATGCTATTTGTAACTTATAAGGCCCTGTGGGTTTCTATGTTCTAAAGAGAGCTTTAGAATTGTGGATCCAGTCTATCCTCCAAACGTTATCTCCCTACATAAGCCTATCTGTTTTAAGATGCTCAGGAAAGGGCTATCTCTCAGTCCCATCACTGTCACATGCATAACTGGTGAGGACACATGAAAGGCCCTTCTCAGTGGCTATTCCCAGACTGTGAAACTCCCTTCTATAAGAGACTAGATTGGCTCTTATCTCTGCTCTCTTTCTGCCAGCAAGGAAAGACCTTTTTATATGGACAGGTTTTGGGTAATTAACTGGCTGTTGCAAAAAGGTCTTTTGATGAGGGATGTGCTATACATTTATTCTCACTGTTATAAGTGCCTTTAGACTGTTTTTAATTGGTATTCACCTTGAATGAGGAGGAAAGTATTTGTTATATAGCCTCAAGCAGCAAACTGTCTTGGGATGGCACCTGTCAATGTCTCTTCAAAAGAAAAAACCATTTGAAATCAGACGTGTTGATGTGATCTGTAATACTGAACACATTTATCTGGAATTGTGCTCCGTTGAGCATCTAACATCTAAATAAATATATCTAGTATTGCATTGCATATATCCATTCATATCAGCTCTGTTAGGCAGCTCCAGTAGTTATGTTACCCTGAAGCTATGGCAACACAACTAGCAGTTTCAAAAGAGAAAAAAAGTGTTAATTTATCTTGACTGTAAGAAAGAACTGTCAAATTTGAAAAAGAAAAATAGTAAGAAGGACAAGCAATTATTTCCTCCCCATCCAAGTCTTTCCAGATTAGATATATCTCTTTCACACATGCAATCCTGGTAGTATAGAATATTCCCAGCCTCCTTGATTGCTATCAGAACAGTTTGTCTCCCTGCTACCCAAGTTTTGCAAATGTCTTAATTCTTTGATGGAAGTTTTGTGTATGCCTACTTTGAGATTCAAAATCACCTGGATGATCTAGTATAATTTGCAATTTAGCACCCCAGGACTGGTCTCAGTGTCAAAGAGTTATTCCTTATTTATATTAAGTTTTGCCTCAAGTCCTCCCCACTCAGGAATCAAAAGTCTCCAATCTGGATATCTGAATATCAGTAGCAATAACTAACAAGTGACAAAAAACATGGAAAAACCACAAAAGATAGGATTCCAATGTGTCCTCACCCTTTCAGATGCAGATGTTCCAAGGGTAGCCTTTGTCTTTTCCAGCAGCGGTAACGGGCCTGTATTGCAATAAAAACTCCAACCAGCAAGTGGCAGCAGGACAGCTAGATACAGTATTTAACATCTTACTCCAGCAGGGAGCAGCAGCAGATAGACTGTATTGCAGTTAAGACTCCAAACAACAAGTGTCAGCAGGAGATTTCAAAGGCACCTTTGGCTTTCTACTGATGAAGCCAATAGGAACTGCTAAATTTAGCCCAGGAGCTCATGATAACCTATTGATCATTTCCAACCAATACAGTAGTAATTTAACATAGAACTTGTGCACAGGAACAAGGAGAAGTACTATAACAGTCAATGCAGTTATGATGATTTCCTGGTAGACTACACACATTTCAGAACTATCTATAGCATTTAACACACACACACCCCATCCTCATGAGGACGCCCTTGACCAGTTCATCACATCTCCTCTCTGGTTCCCACACTACATTCTATTACTCATTAATATGGATATTTAATCTCCTTAGCTTTTAACAACATCCTTCCTCCTGCCTTTGCCCCCCCCCAGCAACCATCATTAATCTCCATGCTCACAAGGTTTTGAATTTTAATTGACAGTCTCACACACAACTGGCTTATATAAGTCTGTCTCTGGACTCTCCACTCCACCCCATGCATCTGAGAAAGATAAGTTCAAGTCTACTAAAGTTCATGGTTCCAGCTTCTTTCTTTCAGTTAGTCTCAAAGGTGCTACAAGATCCCCTTGCATACTGCTTTCCCATACTAACACAGCTATGTCTTTGAATGCAGAGAAATAGAAGATGAAAACAAAAAAGGAAGAACGTAATACATTTTTCACAAGATCTGAGAAATGAGAAGGAAATTTAAACCATGAGTAGGGTGCTCTACAATCAGTAGGGGAAATACATTACATGACCAAGTAGAAATAAAAAGCCAATAGAAACAATACACTGAAGAACTATATAAAAGAGATAAAAGAATGACAGATTAATTCAAGGAAAATTTTTTTGAAGAAGAACATATGATTTTAGAAAGCAAAATTGAAGCTGAATTCAGGGCACTTGAGAGAAATAAACTAGAAGGAATAGACAGCATTGCAAAAGAACTGGATCAGAGTACCGAAGCAGAATCTTCTCTAGGTCTAACTAAAATCTGTCAACAAATATGGAAAACAAAGCTATGGCCCACAGATTTAAAACCCTCAGTATACATCCAAGAAAGGAGACAATAGAGATTACAGTAGTCACAGGACTATTGCATTAATTTCCCATGTAAAGAAAGAGATGATCAAAATTCTACAACAAAAAGTTCTACTATATACGCAAAATATATACAGTATCTCACAACATCTGCTTCGCTGCAGGAAAGATATCCTTGCTGTGGGGGAATAAACTTGTATCCTTCTTTTGGAAGGTTCTGGAAGTGGTGAAATACACTGTTGGGCAGGGATGGACATTGTGTAGCCCGCAGCCCTCAAAGACCTTACATACAACTCCTGAACCCATTCTGGGATCTATTTAAATAATATGCAAAGTGGTGATTCACGCCTTTGGAAACCACCAGAAGTAAAGCAAGATGTATAGCCATACACCTTTTATTTTTAAAAAATCATTTTGGAGACCAAACCAATATGAAGTCCAGTTTTATAAACAGGGCTGGCTACAGGTGTAGGGATCTGAGGACTGAAAATGAGGCAGGTGAGGCCCTACAACCTTGCTGTATAGGAAAGAGGGTAGCAAACTACCTATATGATCATATCTTTGTTAAAGCAGGGATGTGCTCAGCCTTCTATTAAATATAAAAATCAGAACTTTTAAACCTGATAATAGCACTACCCAGGCATGTGTCAGGGAAGAACAGTAGCTTTGAGAAGTATCAATGACATTCACACTATCAAATAACTGCTTGTGACTGCCACACAGCCTCTCTTTATATAAAGCTTTTCATCTTCCAGATAGATTCTTGCTGATGTGCAGTATCTCATTTAACTAACTCATTGGCAGTGGAAGTTTCTGAAAAAAGAACAATGAAAGGCTGACCTAGAGGGGAAATGTCTGCATGACTGGAAACAATAGAGTTACCAGTGCAGACAAGGCCATTGCTCAGAGAATTTGTACAAGCCTTTGTAGTAAAGATATATGCAACGAACAAGAAGCTTAGTGCAGGCTCATTCAGTTCCAAGTGCAAATGGAAATGGTCTCAAATGACAACCAGAAAAGTGCAACCATCATTTAATTATGCCCCTTCTATTCTTCCATAAATCACAGGGCAGTTTGAATAAAGTGTCCAGGCAGTCTTCTATCCAGCAGCAACTGGCATGGCCAAATATGCCCTGTGTCAATTATAGAACTGCATCTTGTGTCATCTTCAGAACATTCCCAAAAAGGAAAAATGCATCACTAAAAAGAAGACAAAGAGGGAGCCAAATCCGCACAACATTTCCATATGCTAATTTGCAATTTTGAATACAAGCAAAATGTTATCTTACCATTAGGGTTGTGAGGGACCCATCACATATCTAGGTCTGTAGGATGAAAGACAAATCTTAGGGTAAAGGGTAATCGAGTTTGGTTTTGTAAGTAATGTAAACCCTGGAGATTCATCTCCATCCCTTTCTAGCTGACTCCAAAGTTTCTCTTGCTCCAGATGAAGGCATTTATTTGAGTGTGTAAGCCAGAGGTGAGGGAAAGGGGCTGGGGAGATAGAAGATGGGTCTTGCAGTTGGGCCCACTGTGCCATTTGGAGCAAGATTGGGAGTGATGTGTCAATGTCATGACTCACAGGTTCTGGGATCCCTCCCCATGTCTCATGTGCTACACGTAATTGCTGCAGCTATGCATTTTGTCACCTCCATAACCACTGAAAAATGTTTTTCTCCCCATCTCAAAAGATGCATATGCACTGCAGAAATAATGCAGCTTGACACCACTTTAATTATCATGGCTTAATGCTGTGGATTCCTGGGATTTGTCGCCTTCTCTGTCAGATTTTTCAGGTGCCACGACAAATTACAAATCCCAGAATTCCATAGGCTGGAGCTATGACAGTTTAAAGTGGTGTCAAACTGCATTATTTCTGCAGTGCATATGAGACCTAAGAGCAAAAAGGTTATGAAATACTGAGGCCACCGCTGGGAAAAGAAAACAACTGTGTTTCCAGTTGTGATACACGTTAATTCTCCCTTATTCAAAATGCCTAGGATGAGCAGTTTTTTGGCTTTTGGATTTCTTTCTGTGCTAGCCAAATGGCTGTAATCAAGTTATTATTATTGTTATTTGGATTTCTTTCAGATTTTGAAATATTTGTATATACATAATGAAATATCTTGGAGATGGGACTCAAGTTTAAACTTGAAATTCATTTATGTTTTATGTACACTTTATAGCCTGAAGGTAATTTTATACATAATATTTTAAATAATTTTGTGCATGGAACAAATTGGTGTTCACTGAAACATCAGAAAGCCAAAGTGTCGATTTCCATCACCCATGTGGGAAATTTTGGATTTTGGGTTATTTAGTATTTTGGAATGCTTGATAAGGGAGATTCAAATGCTCCGGGAGCAATCCCAATGGAAGGACAAAACATCTGAAGGAAATTGCCATAAATAGGATCACAACAGCAGAATTACAAAAAGTGACACTACTTGGAACATGCCACCTTATCCAACAATACCCGACTGATTTCTAGATTCTCAGATACAATTTGAATCACTGATGGTCCCAGACTCCAGTCAATAACACCTGGCAGATTGTGAAACCAAGATAATAATTTTTTTAAAAACCAAAGGGGGGATTTAAGATCAGAATAATCTCTTATCTTGATTTGGAAAAAGGTGGACAAAGTATGGGCTGTAGGCAGCACCTGGGTCCCATTTTTGTGGTTCCCGAAGCCTCTCTTCAATCCTCCAAAGTCTCCACACACACACACTTTTGAATCTTTTGGGTGCAATTTTCAGGCATTTTTTTATCCTCAAACCATGTAGAAAGCTCCCCAGATGCATGAAGACGTGCAAAAAATATTCCCACCTATTCCAAGAATGAGTCCCTAAGTCATGCGGTGACCATTGTGACAGGGAAGGGGGCTTCTTGTTAGCCCCCATGAGAGGAGACCAGGGGGCTTTACCCGGGAGTGTTAAAACAAGTGTAAAGATGCTACAAGATCCCTTTCCAGAGGAAAATAAAATACCTAAAAATATGATACAATGATAAAATAAAAAGTGCTACATATAATAAATTTGTGTTTAAAAATGTAATGTGCAGAAAAACATCTACTTCATTACCTGAGATATACCTGCAATGCATTTTTCCCTGACTTGCTGTCTACCAATACAGAAACAAATGTTATTTATAAAGCAAAAAAAAAAAAAAAAAAAGACAGAAAAATTTAAGGTATTAGTGGCTCAAGTAACCCATACTCTGGGAAGGGACCTCTAATTTTCTGGCCTGTAAAGGGCTCATTGTATGTTTTAAATCTAACATGTAAGAGCCAAGTCTGTCTGACGTTTTAATCCAAGTCAAAGGAAAATGTGTTTCAGGTATATTTAAGTTAAGGAAGATGTGCTCCTATACATTACTACATTAAAAAAAAAGGAACTCCCCTGGTAGGGTATGAATACATGGTAGTTTGCCAAATTTTCACTTTTTAATGGCTTTTATTAATTTATCTTGAGTAATTGGGCTGTAAAACATGCCTCTGTGTTGACTGAAGAGTGACTAATTTCAACTTTTGAAAAAATTATTGGCAATGCTTACTTCCAGTTTGTACAATATGGAATAAAAAAGTTGAAAAACTTCCTTAATATCTGGGGTGTTGGTACAAATGCTACTGTCATCATTTTTTTTTTTACTCTAATTGAAAAGTATTTCCAAGTACTTGTTACCAAACTCATAGTGATTATGCCTGACATATGCCATACAGGCGTGTGTTGTGTCTATCCAATGTTGTGGGTTCTACTATTTTCTTATTTAGAGTAGCCAGTGTTTTATAATTTCCTCTCTTTTTTTTCCTCATGAAGACTGGACCAGTAGTCAATTCCTTTTAGCAGTTTCCCCTTGCCTGCTCGTTGTTTTTATGTTAAGCTCCCTCTTTCATGAAGTGGTCCCATAGAACAGCTATGGGGCTACTGGCAAGCAGACCCCCAGGTTGGGGTTTTCTTTAAAGTGGCTGGTGATGGCTTCTATGACTTTGTCTATTTTCTCTTGATTACAAAGAGTAGCAGTATTTAAGTGTCATGGTTGAATGAATCCCCAGTTTAAGGTAAGGAGCATTTGATTAGAAGGCCCTGTTTGACCTATATACACATTAGTCACCATTGGTAAATCTGTGGATGAAAAAAGGAAACAGTCTATCTGCGAGTATGATCATGAGCGGTACATTGTAGCCGTAATCTTTTAGTATGAGAACTTATTATCTCCATATATCCATGAGCCTTGATTTAAATACATGTGTGGATTTTACTTAGGCTTTCTCATTTTTCTTTATGAGATCTTTCAGTGATTGATAGTCTATCTAGGTTTCTATCAAAGACTTCATTATAACTCATTATAACTTCATTATAATTTACAGCGCTTTATAAATAAAGGTTAATAATAATAATAATAATAACTCGCCACGGGAGAACTGCCCACTCTGCAAACTGGGCAAATAAATACTTAAATAAGTATGTTTAAAAGATGTTTTGATTGGTATTTTGTGCATAATATGTGCCAGTCGTGACATGAGAATCATTAGCAAGCTTTTAATGAACAGAAACCTGTCCTGTGGGTCTCTATAAACACCAGATATGTGAAGCATACATGTGTTTGGTTTTTTTTTTAAAAAAAAAATAGTATGATAGCAACCTCCCTTGCTTTGGAAGACCCATACATACAATATTGCTCCCTCTTTGAAGAATGGTGCAAAACTTGTTTAATGTTATTATGGGTGAGTTTGCTGGAGCAAGATAGTATCAGCATTGTATTGTTTTATAGCCTTCAGTATTCTTGCTCTCTTAACAGGGGTCACTAAACATGCAAAGGTTATCAAAGTATTATTAAGGAACTTCCCACTAGTGTTATCAAAGGATCTGAATCATCGGTTAGCTGGAATTTTTTTAGAGAGAGTGACACAGTTGCTGTTTCAATATACATCTTTGGATTCAAGAAGAGCCACCATATCCTGTTAGTTACAAATCAGAAGAGCAGAGAAACACAAGATGTAAAAATTACAAATAACACAACGGAGGTCTGTTTCATAGGTAGTAGAGTGTCTTGGCCTTGCTTGGCCTCACATGACTGGTGACTCCAAAGTGAGGGAGGTCATGGGACATCTCATGTCCACATCTGTTCTCCCTCCCAGTCAGCAAGCTTCTAAGAATCCAATGCTGAGAGTTCTGTTTGAAATTCTGCTCTTAGTTGCTTGAACGTGCTTCTTATTGACCCATCACTGGGTGAATTTTGTATGTCCTACTTTGTAGTGCCTTTATTCCAAGTGAGAGCCACATTGCCTGTTGTCCTCTCAGATAAGAGAAGTGACTGTTTTTGTGATATGAAATATTTCATTAAATTTCCTTCTGACATTAATGTCTTAATGTAAAAGGTTGTCTAGTAATCTTATTCTATAAAATCTGTACTATGATGTCCGTTTGTGATCTTCGATTATATTCACCTACTTAGTAAATATTATTATTATTATTATTATTATTATTATTATTATTATTATTATTATTATTATTATTATTATTATCTTTTATTTATAAAGCACTGTAAATAATAATAATAATAATAATAATAATAATAATAATAATAATAATTTGTTTCCCACTTCTTCTCAAAACTCAAGGTGGGGTACAATGAAGATGCAAAACACAAAGAAAGAAAGAAAGTAAGAAAGAAAGAAAGAGCTAAAACACAATACTATAAAACCATTAAAATATACTCATATGAGTACATTCTTTAAAATACACAAATTAAAAAGTCATGATTTTAAATTGACTGGGTAGGCCTGCCGTATCTCTTCCAGCAGGTCATTCCACAGTCTAGGAGCAGCAGATGAAAAGACATAAAGACCTCAAGGGAGGGGGGGAGGGAAGAGGGAGAGATTGGGAGAGGCTGAAAGAAGGAGGAAAGGGATATAGCCAAGGGTCTCCCTAGGGAATTTTTATTAGTTCGATTAATTAATTAATGGGAAGGACACAATAGCCCATTGAGATCTTTCCCATATTTATACAGAGGTTGCTGGGATAGAGTGACACAGAGACAGAATTCTTCCAATGAATTGCATTTTATTAAAAAGAGAAATCACTCAGCAAACAAACACTCTCTCATTCACACATACAAGAGCTACAGGAATGATAGGACAGGCTTCACTAAGGGATAATTACCAAAACTTGGTTGCTCCTTAGGATGTGGTCTCATGGTGAAGATAATATGCAGCTACTATGAGCTCTTGGAAGACAGCGTGAGCCATGGCCAGCAGAATACAGGAAGACATGGAGTCTCCCTGCTGTCTGGCTAGCTTTTTGCTGCTTCTAACAAAGAAAATTTAGGATCTTTTATAAGCCAAAACTGGCCTGAGGGTAAAGGTGTTTGTTCTGCATCAAAAAAGCCAAATTTACACTGTAAAGGATCACTTTGTCTGAAAATAACCAAGGTGAGAATTAAGCTGTAAATTAGCCTTATCGGGCTTGTCCGGCAGAACATCCTGCTTGTAAATCACCTATCTTCCTGACTTTGGAGGTGTTAAAGTTTCTCATTTGCAACTCCCAAACTCTTCTGTTTGATGTGTTTATGAGATAGTGAGGATGTGGCCACTCGCCTCGGGGATTATGGCTGCCCAGAGTACAAAGTCTGTTTGGAGCCATAGTGCTGGTAACAGAGAGAACTTGAAAATGGTAGTTGTTGGCTTTAAAATCCCCCAGCCACTATGGCGATGGGCATTATGGAAGTGGTAGTCTAAAAATAACTTCCCCCTACCTGTGGTTTCCTAATCCCACTACCCATGACATATAGGCAGTCCCATAGGGGGATATAGTCTACAGGGGAAAAGATGTGCCAAATCCCTCTAGTCTGGTTCTCTAAGATCTCAGATTATTTCCTAGTTCTGATACACAACATCCTTTTAAATGCAGCTACCAGTGAAGACTGAATCTTATATCTACTCAATACCATTTGGCCTCCCCAAGTGTAAAAGTTACAGGCTCCTTTCTTTCCCCAGCAAAATGTAAAGCCCAATACAACTGCCATCTTTCAGCCTGGAGGGAGAGAGGGAGCGGGCCCAATGCCATCGGAACTGCCCTCAAGAGACTGAGCCCTCCCTTCATGGCAACAACTGCCATCTTCCATCCTGGAGGGAGAGAGGGGGATTGGAGATTGGGAAGGGGCTAATTTTGAATTTTTATTGTATTCTGTATTTTTATTGCTGTAACCCGCCCGGATTCCTTGTGATTGAGCAGGCTATTAAAAATATATTATTATTATTATTATTATTATTATTATTATTATTATTATTATTAATAAGGGAGAACTGTCAGGTACAGAATATATATATATAGAGAGAGAGAAAGGTGTGTGTGCTTTACCGCTATCTTCACTAGGTAAGAATTCATACATGCATAAATAAATACATGTTTTTTAAAGCCCAAGGATTTTGTTCTATTATTCATGGAATTATAGGCTAGCACTCTATGAACACATGAAGATTGTGCTATAAAATAGCCAAGATTTTTTGATGTCTGAAGCAGAGCTGAAAATGTCATCTCTCCTCTCAGTGTCAAGATATGCAGTATCCATGCCCAGGCCAGTTATTTTAGCAAATGGGGGGTGGGGGGGGGGGGGGTCTCATAAGTTTACACCTACTCCTTAGCAGTAAAACTGCAATCATAATAAATTAATTAAAGAGGTAACAATTTGTTCTCCTTTCCTGGCAGCTCAAATCTACAATCTGAGGTGGCTCCTCATTGCAGCTAGTAGCAGAACTGACTTTGACTGTTAGTATTTGGTTTTGGCACTTCTTTCTTTATTGGGTGAGAACTGCCTCACCGATAGATCCTATGCCAAATATAGCTGCAATCCAAGAGGGAGATCAGTGGGTGGATTTTCCTTGGCTTGATTCAATATTGATTAATTTGCTCAGCCAGGATTCGGGGGGATGGGGGATCTGTTTCTGAGGATGCTCTTCCAGCTCAGCTCATTAGTATCAATGGTGTTGGGTGAATCTGCCAGATCATATTTCCTGCTGGAAAATATACTCTCCAGTACTGTACTAGGGAAGGCTAAAGTCTACTTAGTCGTTCAGCTCCTTGCCCAGCAAAAACAAATTCAACTCACTGCCCTGGGAACAAAACAAGATTTTAGAGCTGGATGGGGACTACAACCAAATAAATTGTTTCTGAGAGGGAACCAAGAAACTGACCTAAACAGAAAAATATTTACCAAATGAAAATCTGATTGGCCATGTGAAGTAGTCTAGCCTGGTCAGGAAAATCACTTTTTCATATGCAGCCACAAAGAGAGTACTTTTACATTGGAAAATGAGGAAAATTACATTTGCTTCATAATAAATTTGAGCATGACTAGTATTTCGAAAGAGGCCGCCATCTTTGACATCTGCTCTGTCAAAAACATCAGAGTCCCACAACATATGACAGACTCATGTACTTCCTGTTTATGCTCATGTTATTATAAATAACCCGCTTTGATCTGCAAAGGAAAAGCTGGATACAAATAAACAGTTTATTAAATGTATTCATTTTTAGAGTGCCACAAGACTCCTTATTGATTTGATAGGGATGTGAATTCCAAATCCAGTAATAAGTAACTTTAAATAAATATTTAATATCTGTATGGGGACCACGTAATCAGCAAATCTCTAGTTTGCAGTACATTCTTTCTGTACAACATCTGTCAGATAAGCCAGACACACAAATATGACTATTTCCTGTGACTGTTTTTATAGCATGATGCTGAAACCATGGTGTGACTACCTTACAATTCACTATTTATCCCAAGTTATTAATCATGAGATTTTATAGACTACCAGCAGGCCATGTGAACAGTGCACTATAATCAACTTTCTAATTCAATAACAACAATAACTACAATATGATGACTCAAGGGCAGAAAAGACCTTTATTTTTCTCAAAATGAAGACCTCCTGATTTCAATTTCACTTCCTTATTTGCTGTTGACTCCAACGTTTGGGGGGGGGATCAGTTGATCAATACTCTTAGTGCATTTTAATGTCCTCTGAAAGATATTTTCTCTTTGGTTAATTCTGTTCTTCTCTCTGCATGGTTTCCTGAGTTAAAAAGTGCGTTCAAACTTAGGTCAAAACAGCATAATAAATTTTCTAGTATAAAAAATTGCTTCTCCTAGGCCTAAAATAGCTTGGAGGGAGGGATATGGGGCACTTTCAGGAAAAAAGGGCTGGGTATTGGGGGGCAGCAGGAGGGTGCAGCCTTCCAAGTTCTCCCAGGGTGCAAAGTGCCCCTTCCTGACTGTTGGCAGAAATTCAGAAACCAGTGTTAGTAATGAGAAGAAAGACGACATCAGAAAGCAGAGAAATTTAAGGGTCCCAGCAGTTTGTTTGTTTTTTAAGTAATTTCACTCTGGTAGAGAGCTTACCATTTCTCTTCCATTTAATTTTACTTTTTGCTCAGTTCTATTTTTTATTAGCAAATAAGATCTTTGAGCCTTCCTTTGCCTTCTCAAGAAAGGAAGGAAGATATTTTTTCTGGTTTTTCCTTGACTCTACATTAAAAAATTTGTTACTGTTTCTTGCATCTGTCTCATCTAGTAATGCAGGGCTGGTGAACCTCATTGGTTTTAGCACATTCTGAAATCGCTGTTCTGGGATGAATTCTCAGAGTACTGTTACTGGATGCTGCCATGTTGATTCTGTGGATGTTTTGTGGCTTATTGTATCATTCGTATTCACATGTGACTGATGAACTTACATTCACTTGGAAAGTGGCATTCTGTGCCATATTCCCTGCATATTATCGATTGCCTGAATCAGATACTGGAATATAGATTTTGTCTAAGTTTTTTAGCTCTTTGCATCATTCTCGTCTTGTGTGAGAAATTAGTTTAGTTGCTTTGACTAGCTGAGAAATTGGCATTGCAAGCCATTTTCAAGAAAACATTTCTGGTGATTATTGATTGATCGTCCCCAGTGAGCAGTGGTTTCTGGATTCTGTGGAACTTCATTACTACATTACCATTCTAATTATATGAGACTCTAGATTTTATTTATTTATCTGGCAGGAAATATGGCTTCCTATACCATTTCTTTTCCTAGAATGTGTAGTAGAATAATAATAATAATTTGTTTTATTTATATACCGCTATTCCAAAGATCATAGCGGTGAACAGCAAGTAAGCTAATTAGCAAGTAAGCTAATTTGCCCCCAACAGTCTGGGTACTCATTTTAGCGACCTTGGAAGGATGCAAGCCTGAGTCGAGCTTGGGCCCTTTTGCTGGTCTTGAACTCGCAACCTTGTGGTTTCGAGTGAATGGCTGCAGTACAGGCATTTAACCACTGCGCCACCAGGGCTCCATGCATATCATGCACATTTAATGACTAACTGCATTATTCCCACCTAGTCCTTTGTGACTGGTAAACATGATTGGTTTTGGTTGTCATTCCAAGCTGTATAGCATACAGGGTTTTGCCTCTAACAAACAATGAAATGTGAATTCTGTGAAGGCTTCTTGTTCTATAGCATCATTCCTATCTCTTCATGTAGGAAACTTCAGTGTCCCTGCTCTAGCATGATATATGATGGTACTGTACTCCTTCCAATGGATTTGAATTGAGCAGCCCATCATATAAAGGACATATAAAAAATAAAATGGTTCAAAGCTCTTCTACTGAAGGGCTATTCCCTGCAAAGTAGGACACATAGCCACCTTAGACACTGATTTTGGCCTAGGCTCCTTTTCCAGTCTTTTATATATAAAGTAGTCCAGATCCAGAGGTGTTTTTTTTTTTTTGTTTTTTTTTTTTTTTTGGTTTTGTTTTGCGGGGTGTGTGTGTTATTTTTAGGATTACAAACTGCAGAATCTGTCAGGAAATAAGACCCTTGGTCATGCTGGGGGATTCTGCAAGCTGTAGTTCAAGCAACTATTTTTCCTCAACCTCCATAAATTATTATCCGTAGCTGTATCCCTTACAATATGAAACTGGATATATTTGGAAACAAAGAATACTGAAGACCTGTGTAGCTGACTTAGTACTAGTTCTATACAAGGTTCTATAAGCACCAGAAATAACATGTTGTGGTAAGGCTTCTTCCCATTTATGCTTGTGTCTGCCAACAGGTCCTTAAGTACATATCTAAAGTGAAATAATTCATTTCCCGTTTTTGCTGAGTTACACATTAAATGTGGGGCAATGTGTACTGTCACTGATAGAAATGCAGAACAAACCAGCTTGGTCAGCAGGCCAAAATGTCTTTCTATCAATATTTTAAGCATGTGAGGCATTAAAAATGTGCAGACTTAAACTGCCACATTCTTAAACACTTCTCTTTCTCCTATCCCAATTCCTCTGCTACCCACATCTTTTAAGAAAATGCTTTAAGGGGAAATGGATTAAAAAGAAGCCATGCCAGCTCTTCTTTAGCCAGTTTCAGTGACCTGAAGATTATGAAGATGGGTGTGTGTGGGTCTATTGCTATCTGTCCTAATGGAAGACTAGAAGCCACAGCAAGAAAAAAAAAACTCACAAGCAGTTGATGCTACTCTCCATTCACTGACAATTGTTACTCACATAGCAAATTGTTGCACAGACTTGAAATGTCTCCCTCACTGCACAACTGGTTCTTTTAGTGTGGAGAAATCCAAGCACTTCCACCCAAGTCCCTGGCTTGAGTATTCAGCATTAGAAAATTGTATTTTCCTGGCATTCAACATTAAAGTTGCTGTTGCTGGGAAAATGCAACCTCATTTCCTTATATCCACTGCTGTTGAAATTGCTATGATACAAAATGTGTTGCACTATATGTTATACAATGTCCTATTCTGTGTTTTCAGAGAACATGCAACAACAGTGTGACCCTGTTGGTGCTCTTAGACCTCTCAGCGGCTTTTTATACTATAGATCACGGCATCCTCTTGGACCGCCTGAGGGGGTTAGGTATTGGGGGCACTGCTTTGCAGTGGTTCCGGTCCTTCCTCTCAGGCAGGTCTCAGAGGGTGCTACTCGGGGACTGTAGCTCCAGTAAGAGGTACCTCACTTGTGGGGTTCCTCAGGGGGCTATTTTGTCCCCGATGTTATTTAACATCTATATGAAGCCGCTGGGTGAGATAATACGGAGTCATGGTGCTGGGTGTTATCAGTACGCTGATGACACCCAAATCTATTTCTCCGTATCTCATTCGTCGGCCTCGAATTCCGATGGCATCTCTTCTCTCAATGAATGTCTTCAGGCGGTAATGGGCTGGATGAGGAAAAACAGATTGAAACTGAATCCAGACAAGACGGAGGTGCTCATGGTAGCGGCCCCGAAACCAAGAATTGGGTTGCAACCTCCAGTCCTGGATGGGGTCACACTCTCCTCCAGCGACTGTGTTCGCAGCCTGGGGGTGCTCCTTGACTCATCGCTCCTGATGACAAATCAGGTAAATGCAACGGTCAGGATTGCCTGTTATCAGCTTCGGCTGATACGCCAGCTGCGCCCTTTTCTGGAAGTAAGGGATCTTGAGACGGTTGTGCACGCGCTGGTAACTTCACGCCTTGACTTCTGTAATGCACTCTACATGGGGCTACCCTTGTGCTTGACTCGGAAATTACAGCTGGTTCAAAATATGGCAGCCAGGCTTGTCTCGGGAACATCTAGGAGGGACCACATTACTCCGGTTTTGAGGTCCCTCCACTGGCTGCCTATCAGCTTCCGGGCCCAGTACAAGGTGTTGGTTATCACCTTTAAAGCCCTAAATGGCTTGGGTCCAAGCTATCTTAGGGACCGCCTCCTCCCGTACAATCCTCCCCGCGCTCTCCGGTCCTCTGGGAGGAACTTACTACAGCCTCTAAAATCTAGGCTTGCGGCGACCTCCCAGAGGGCATTCTCTGCTGTCGCCCCCAAACTCTGGAACGACCTGCCGGATGAGATCCATCAGATAACATCATTAGATAGCTTTAAAAAAGCGGTCAAGACGGATCTCTTCTGGCAGGCTTTTCCAGATTAACCATCCCGGCCCAGGTTCCCTGATTCCCTCATTCCTCCCGTGGCCCCGTCTTAGTGATGGTTGAGGATCAACAGAGGTATATCAGGGTTTTTAGTTTTTAATTGTTGTTTTTATGCATTGATATTGTGTTTTAATATGTTATACTGTTTAATACTGTCTTAAGGGGGGAAGGGATAAAGTGTTCTTAATTGTCATATTTTATATTTTACTGTTGTTAACCGCCCGGATTGGTTTGCCAGAGGGCGGTATACAAATAAATATTATTATTATCATCATCATCATCATCATCATCATCATCATCATCATATAATTTCTTGTTTGTTGGTCTTAGCACACCCTCTGTCTCATTTACTCCACACTTCATGCATCTGTGAAAGTACACCCGAGCTACAAAAGCTTATGCTACAACTTCTTTTGCACATTTAGTCTCAAAGGTGCTACAAGTCCTTTTGCTTATTTTGCCCCTATAGTTAGTCTGTTTGTCCATCCTCCATTTTGTAGTCTTGTCCATGAAGAGCATGTTACAAAGCTCTTGTGTGAAAGGGCCCTGATGAGCTCTGGATGTGCTCAGTTTTCCATACAGATGCTGTCTGGTTTATAGGAAATTTCAGTGTTCCTGCTCTAATGTGGAATATTACAAAATCATTTGCATTTGTAAGTTGACCTATTTTATGTTTTTATAAAGATTATTAAGCCTGCTTTCTTAGCTAGACTGTGTGAGGGTAGGAGCTATGTGAGATTGCTTGTTGCTCACCTTCTGCAGGCAAATGCTAATTATTATGCTTGTGAGACACATTACTACCTGTCACATTCCCCAACAAATGCTGTTGTGATTTCTGCCTGCTGTCCAAATGCTAATTATTTATATAGAACTTCATACAGTCATAGTTAGAAGGGGCCCTATGGGGGCCTGGCCTCTGTTCAATGCAGGATCTTCAGCTAGAGCATCCCTGGCCGGTAGCTGTCCAGCCTCTTTTTGAAATCATCAAAAGGTGACCCCACCACTTTTCTAGGCACTTGTTCCCACTGCCAAACTGCTCTGTCAAGAGGTTATTTCTAATGTTCAGTCAAAATCTACCCTCCTGTAATTTAAATCAATTAGAGCTAGTTCTACACCCTGAGACATCAGAAACAAGCCTGCACCTTCCTCTTTGTGGCAGCCCTCCAGGTGTTTTAAGAGTGTGATCATGTCACCCCTTAGTCTTATCTCCATTAAGTTGAACATGTCCAGTTCCTTCAACCTCTCTTCTTATGTTTTGTTCTCCATACCTCATCATCCTCATTGCCCTTCTGTAAACATACTTCAACTTGTCTGTAGCCTTCTTAAACTGAGGTGCCCAGAACTGAAACCATTAATCCAGATGAGGCCTGACTAGCACAGAATATAATGGGACTACTACTTCTTTTGACTTGGAAATGATGGTTCTATTAATGTAGGCTTTTTGGTTCTATTGCTGCAGCTGAGCATGCTGGCTCATGTTCATCTTATTATCAGCAATAATCCCAAAGTGCTGTTCACTACTATTGAGCCAAGAATCCCTCATCCTATACCAGTGTCTTTGTTTTCTGTAATGGAGAATTTTGCATTTGTCTTTGCTGAACTTCATTTTATTAGTTTCATCCCAGTTTTCTAGTTTTGTTATATCTCTAAAGTCATATTTGCCATCTTGCACTAGGTCTTCAAGCTCATCTTTTTTCCTAAACTGTGTGCATTGATGCACAGACATCTAAAGTGCTATTTTTTCTTATTCTACTGTGAGTTTTAGAACTTTATCGCACCCATTTTTGTCTCCGTTACGGGTACGGAAAGAAGACGCTCATGTGCGCGTGCGACTGGCCAAAAACTGATTTTATCACATGCCAAAGCATCCTCCAAAAGGCCCCGTTCCTTTCAGTATTGAGGTGCGTAAAATGTTCTGGTCAGAAGTTTTCCGGCCGAGCAAAATGGCGCCCATCAGCACTGAACTGGGACGGCTTGGCGTTGGGGGATGGAGCTGGGCCTTTTGGAGGATGCTTTGGTGTGCGATAAAATCTGTTTTTTGCAGGTCGTGCGCGCACATGAGCATCTTTTTTCCGTACCTGTAATAGAGACAAAAACGGGTGCGATAAAGTTCTTAGTACGGCTCCCATTCTCTCTTTCAGCTTCTCCTCTAGAATTCACATCCTTGTGTTTATAGCTTGCTTATGGAGAAATGTTTAAGCATTATCTCCAACCCCCCGCCCCCAAAAGGATTCAGTTTAAAGCCTTCCTGATAAAATTCACTATGTTTTTACCAAAGACACTCTTCCTGGTCTTCAAACTCTCTGCTCTGTCTTCTTATAGTAGTTCATCTTTACTCTGCAATAGCTGTCTATCAGGAGTGATTTTTGCAGTGTTGTGGATAATACCCCACTACTGTGTGCCATTGTTCTATGATTTAGATATTAATGATATGTATTTTGGCCTCTAGTTTGTTCTTCCATGATGTAAAGAATATTTGCAAATTACTTGTCCTTGATGAATAGGGGTGATTTTGGACCTCCAGACTTCTTGTTGAGAAATGCTCAATTGCCACAAGGTATTTTTTCCTTCAATTTGGGACTTTAAAAAATGCACAAAAATGTTTTTTGTCTTGCACAGCATACTGTTTTATGTACAGAAAAGGTTGGTTTGGGGTCCCCCCCCACAAATGAACTTGTTGCAAAAAAATTCCCAAAGTGAGGGATATTATAAAAAACATACAAAAGCTTTTGTAAACTCATCAAGCTGGGTAAAAACTTTAAAAACTATTCATTCCTTCATGCAAGAACAAAGGAAGTAAAGATTTACACTCCAACCTGTCTTACATCTCCTTTCTGTGCTTCTTTGATAATATTGCCCCCCCCCCCAAAATCATTTTAAAGTAGTCTGGCACCGCATATTGAAAACCACAATGTTCATTTGCCTGGTTGCCATGAAACGAATTTGCTAGCCACATGTATGGTACAATCTTACATACGTTTGCTCAGAAGTAAGGCCCACTGTGTTCAGTGAGTCTTATTCCCAGCAAAGCACACATAGGACTGTAGCCTTAGAGAGCCATGGATAGGTTAGTGAAAGATCACCACTTGGATACTACCATATAGTCTGCAATGAAGTGACGGTACCTTCACACACAGAAGTCAAGATGATGCTGGATAGAAATTATACAAAGATGTTCTATTGAAGGGAAATGAATAGATGGTGGATAAGGCAATTTTATTCATTAGGGCTATCGTTACATGGAATGTTGCCGGGCTATCTCTGGTCTACAAGCAGCATTTCCAAAGCCTTTTCACAAAATTTTTTATAAAGCTTTCTAATAGTAAAAAAAAAAGTGCAAGGATAATTTGGAATTATAATAGATGGATTATCAAGGATTGCATCATTGACAGAGTAGAAATGAGATCTTACATAAGCTGAATAATACAAAGAGGATACTCCACAAAGCAAAAATGAATAGCTTGCATATGATTCAGTTGAGAATCAGAAAACAAGGAAGGTGATATCACATGGTTTCTTGGACATTGGTGAAATTAAGAGGACTATATGCACGAATTGTATCAAGTAACTACAACCTCACCCTACCCCACCCTCAGTTTACCCTAAGGACCCAGCATTCATCTCCAGGGAAACATTTCTGTTAGTCTGGGAGCAAGGGAGTTTCTTCCTTCAATAAATAAAGGAAAAGCTCACCAGCAGCTTGGAAGTTAAAACTGGGTCTTTATTTAATTGACTGGTAAAATTGTGTTCTGAAAGCCAGAATTGAGCATTGTGTGTGGCCTGGGACAGGGGCAGGAAATGCTTTTCCTGTGTCATTTTTTTTCTTTCTGCCATAATTTGTAGGAATATTCAACCTCTGGTGTGACTTACATATTATGTATAGGTTTTCTGTGGGTTTGTAAGGCTATCTGACCGTGTTCTGGAACAGTTTATTCCTGACGTTTCGCTTGCATCTGTGACTGGCCTCATCTCTGAAGAGGCCAGCTACAGATGCAGGTGAAACATCAGGAATAAAGTCTTCCTGAACATGGCCACAAAAAAACTATGGATGCCAGCTATGAAAGCCTTTGCCTATGCATATAATGGCGGGGTACAGACCGCCGCGCGCTCTGCCACCGCCCACCGGCTAGTCCGTGGGGGGAGCCGGAGCCTCCACGGCGCGGCTCCCCTACGGACTGAAAAAAGCTCCAAATGGAGCTCGTTTTCCGTCGCGTTTTGCGACGTAGCGAGGCGGCCAGGGCGCACTCGCTACGTCACAAAGACGCGACGCGTACGACGCTCAGCGTCCGATACGCAAAGATGGCGCCGCCAGTAGAAGGGCGGGCGCCATCTTTACGGACGGAGTCCGTACTAGGCAGGGGCGTCTAAAAGAGACGCCCCTTTTTTAAATGGGACGCCTCCGGACGCCCAAATGGCAGTAAGAAAGCCCCAATGTTTCCTATCCCAAGGAGACAGCAGTCATTGGAAAAGGATACTAGGGCTGCCATCCCGGTGTGTGAATATGAACTCCTTTCTAAGCCTTGAGGTTACCTTTTACCTGTCGCTTATAGAAGGCCCCCTCATCAATGATACCGTGTTCAGCAGCCACCCGTTTACAATGTGCCCTAAATGTTTAAGGGCTAGGGCCCAAGTGTCTTCCTCTGATAAGTTTAATTCTTGGTAGATTTATTCTTGATTCTATGATTTGTCTGTGCCTAATGGCTTAGAATTCACTCAGGCAGAGGCTTCTTTGTAAAAAAATAAACACATGACTTATTGAATAACATTTAGCAAGAATGTCGCTTAGGTAGAATAGTTCAAACTGGTATGGTTACATTAGTATAACAGTTGGCAGGCATTTCTCAATTCCCCTTTACAATCTCCAATACACTTTCTCTCCCAGTCATTATCCTTCTCTGACGGGTATTGAGATCCTTTGAGGCTCTACAGACCTGCCCCTTTTTGTGCCGAAGTCAAGGCCAAGGCAACCTCACGCCACAGCCCCATCCAGCCTTTCGAGGAAGCGAAAGGGAGCCGCAAAAAGCGGCTCCTTGTTTGCGCCCTCGAAAGGGCATGAACAGCTGCATTGCTGCAGCTATGCAGTGCCCTTGGGGGCTGTGTGTCATATGGATGCCACACAGAGGAGGGCCATGACACCAGCACCGTGTGGAGCAGCACACGGTGGTCATGGTGCCCTGGGAGCAGAGTCAGGGTGTGCATCATCTGGACATGATGCTCCAACTGCCATCCCCAGCACGGCCTTAATGGCTGGTCGAAAAGGGCCCTAGCTCGTTCCCAGTTTCTCTAGTGGCCCATCAGAATATTTCTCTGGCCCTCTCTAGGCCCGTCAGATTCCCTATTCGACGCCGCTCACTAAATCTATCACTCAAGAAGCTTCCCTGAACTCAACCTTCCCTCAACCAATTACCTGCACTCCTTAAATTCCCCCTAACACCCTCACAGTCACTCACGCCTGCCTTTTAAATCTACTTTTCTATATCCCTGCAGCCCTTCCCTCGAGTTAGCCCAACACCATGACTGACTGTCCAGGAAACCAAGTATACCCAGTGACACCATCACACCTGTAACCTACAGTTACGACAGAGTATGGCATACAGTAATTGGAGATTATTTTGATGTTAAGAAGGAGGTATTCAGTATCTCTTCCAACAATGCCCCAACTTTGGGTGCTTAACAACAGCCAGGGATTTTTTCTCTCTGAGCACCTATAGGGACTAGGAAGCACCCAAGCGTGTTCCATCTGTTCTGAGTGAGTAGATTTAGCTGCTCCTTTGTCCTTAGGGGTACTCAAGAGCAGCTACAACATCCTCAGGTGCACCCCCAAACAGTGGCTGGAGAGACAGCTGTTCTGGAAATATTCACCCCCAGCAAACAGCAAGGAAAAGGAAGTCATTTCCATCCTCACCTCTGGGGCCATAACTATGGTGGTGGAGAGTTCTATTCCACCAGGTTCTTGGTCTGAAATTTACAATCTAATAATGTCACAACTAGAGATGTGAAGGTGCAAAAGAAAGAGAAAAGAGGGGACGGAGAAAACCCTCCTTCCTCCATTTTTGTTTTCAAAATTGAGGAAAATTTCCCCACTCCCAGGTTTTCTAATTTGTGCCTCGACCATTATATTTCTAGACACCACATGGGCAAGAGTTACTAAAAAGTAGCTGGAGTCAATGAATTCAATTAAATTCCTACAGGACAAGCTAGAATTCAATAGAATACTGATCCTGAAAGAGATCAGGCAGCATGTTGATTCCCATTTTCTAATCACCTCCACTTGAAGTGGGAGAATATAACCAGTTTTGTTTTCTCATTTGCTTTTCATAACATCTAAACACAATGGCAGTTGGTGCTCTGTCTTGTCTCTCTACCAACAGGCTGGAGAAAGAACTTGGGGTATTCTTTGTTTTTTCTCTGACTTGTTGGAATTAAAACGAGCCAGAGCACCTCTTGCTGCCAAGTTCAAATGTTCTGAGAAAATAAGCGTGGATGAAATCTGTACTAAAGCATCACTATTTCGCTGTTTCTGTTGCAGGCAGGAGTGATCAAAGAGGCTTGCTGTGATATCTGACTTACTGCTTATATTGGTCCTTCTTTTCCTAACTGATTATTCAACTAGGATCTGGGGGAGGGGAGGATGACTGTTGGACTATGACTCTGGAGGCACATCTTTGAATCTCCTCTTGGGCATGGAAACCCATTGGATGACCTTAGGCAAGTCACATACTCTGAGCCTAAGAAGGAGGCACTGTCAAAAAACCCTCTGAATAAATCTTCCCAGGAAAACCCTGTGAATCTTGCCTTAAGGTCACCATAAGTTGGAAATGACTTGAAGGCACACAACAACAACAACAACAACAACAACAACAACAACTCCTCCGAATAAAACTGCAGTAGCAGGTTGCAAGAAAACTTTTCATCATGTGAACACACAATAACTATATAAAAATTGGAATTAAGGAACTGGGTATGAGGGGGACTTGAATTAAAGAAAGATGAATGATAGCCAACTAAAGCTTCCTGACAACTGGATCAAGGGGAAGTGTTTTTGAAAAACAAATAGTGCATGTTGTTAAATTATTTACATAAGAGGAATCAGAAGACACACAGTAATCTGAAAGGTTATATAACCAATGCACAAATATATTTTGCAAGTAAATTTGATTACAAGCCTGATGTTCTTGTATGGGATAGCATTCATGAATAAGATTTAATTAAAGTCCAGTGGAAGATGCAGCTCACTGGACCTCTCTGTTTGGACCTCTCTGCTACATTTAGAAGTCTAAATGTATTCCCTAGTCTTTCAATGAATGCAAATGTTTATGATTATTAGTCTCACAGCTATCTTAACCTATATTGTTTGTATATCATTCACAGGCATCTGTACATCAATTAAACCTGAAATATTGAAAATTAAGAAAGGATTGTTTATAAGATGGTAAGAAGGAAGGCAAGAACCCCAAGAGAAAAACAAACCACACATGCAGTGATTGACCCAAACTGGCCCTGGTGCAGCATCAGTTCATAACCAAGGTATAAACCTCAACACAAAAAAGAAGGGAAACAGTTGGATAGTGTTGGGGGTGCCTGGATGAACCAAAAAGTGGAAACACCACCAGAGATAAAAGAGAAGCAAATGTTAAATGACAATAAAGGAGCCCTGGACAATCATGGAACCCAATTTTGATCATCCAATTTTGTGTGTCCTGGACTTGGTTTGCCACTCTGGCATTACCAAAACAAACAGGATTTGCATATACTAATACAAATGTAGAGCAAATTATATAATTTGTATCAGGTTAAGGGCCTGGGGAAAAGGCAGTCTCTGGCCTACATGTGGACTGAAACTCCTTTTTGCAGCTCCCAAAATCTTCCTGAGCCTCCCGAAGCATCCAGACATCCTGCTCAATTTGGATGTGTTAGTGAAAATTCTGCATAAGATTCTCCAAAATGCCACCTGGAGTGCTGTGCACCCACATACCCCCAGCTCTATAAACTCATTGCAAATGCTGAAAACAGGATGACTTAACTCAGAAAGTTTAAATGGAAATGTCTTCTTGACACTTTGAGGTGACATTTTCAGCCAAATATACAATAGAGCAGTCTGTGGTGGGGGCACAGGGTGAAAGAAACAAAAACAAAAACAAAAAAATCAGTTAATTAAATATGACAGTGCTAAATTTCCTATCAAGTTCTTTATTGACTTCTCTTGAATTTTTTGCTTTTGGTTATCTTTGATTGGGGAATAGTGTTTAGGTCACAAGATCCAGATCATTTGTTTTAGTTCATGAAGAAGAGTATGACAGCAAATTCCAAGGTTAAAAGATTTTAGACCAACAAGATTAAGCAGCTTAAGAGTGAGTGGTCATCTTTGCACATAGTCTCTTATGTTCTACATAGGACACTGTAGAGGCTCCTCATCTGTCTTAACTGAATTCTCAGCTTTTAACCCTGGAAATTTTGTTGGGAGCAATACGGAAACCAATCTCTCCCCCCCAAAAAAAAGGTTGGGGAGTTAAGGAGATGAACATAGAAAGGAGCAAAAAAATCCATACAATAATGATTTCTCTTCCAAGTTCAAAATAGAAATAGGCAGGGGCAGGAAGAGTGAAATCGTGGGTAGCATTTTCAGTTTCATTCCAGTTAGGCCTTTAGTGCAGGCAGTTTGCTGAAGTTTAAATGGTGAACGGACGTAACCTTTGTTGTTTCCCCCCTCTAGTGTAAATGTAGTAGAATTTTAAGGATTTTAAGCTAATTTGTGATTATGGCACGGTACAGACCGCCAACAAGTGGCATACCAGTGCCAGTATTAGGGTTAGAGAGCGCACACCATGGACATGCTCCCTAACCCTAATACGTGCTGGTGGTGCAATAATGGTGGCACCCTGTGTACACGGGTGCCGCCAGTATGACATCACGCATGTGCAGCGTCCAAACAGCATGGCATGTGTGTGACGTCTTCACGTTGCCCCAGGCCAATTACGGCAGCCTGGCTGCGGCGCAAGAAGGAGCTCCAAAATGGAGCTCTTTCTGGGCGCGCGCCTTGTTCCTGCAGCGACCAAACGGCTGGGGGAACGACGCCAGGGAGAAAGGAGCCAAGTTGAAGCCCTAAGGACACCCCTTTTCCAGGCCACGGGGAAGCAGAATTTTGCCGGTGAGGCTGCCCTGGCCTCAATCTTCTGCGGAAAGGGGTGGGTGCAGGCCACCCCAAGGGGTGGTCTGTACCATGCCTATTTAAACAAATTAACCCTTTTCTTTTTTTATTTTCTTACCTCAGCTATCCCCTATGGTTAGCTAATATTTTCTCTTTAAAAGACAACACACATTAAATAAAGCTGACATTTGCACTGAGACAGTGACGGTTACAATCCTTTGTCTATGAAGCCCTGCTATTACGACCGAAAATTAAGAAATGATTGTTTATGAGATGGAACTTTATCCTCTAGCCAGCATTTCTCAAATTGCAGCTTTAAAAGTCTAAGAATGAGAAAAACACATTTAAAAACAGGGATTTCCATTCTGATCCATCCTGTGCAAATGACGCTTAGCTCTACTCTGTCGTCTGAGTTCGCTGGGACTGTACAGGTGTTGGATCAGTGCCTGGATGCTGTAAGGGGTTGGATGATGACCAATAAACTGAAAGTTGCATCTCATAAGACCAAGGCTCTGTGTCTTGGAGATTCTCAGTTCTGTAAACTACCTGTCCTGGATAGGACTGCACTCCTTCTGGGGGAACAGGTGGATATCTTAGGGGTACTTTTAGATCCCACTGAAGGCCTGGGTGCACTACATGGCTTAAAGTGTTTGAGACCAGCTTTACTGTTCTGACAGCTACAACCTTTCCTGGACAGCAATAACTTAACCAGAGTAGCACATGAACCAGTTAGACTACAGCAATTCACTCTACACGATGCTGCCCAGCTGAGAAACTGAACAAATGTGAAATTCAGCAACTAGACTGCTGTCTGGAACATCATACAAAAACAATATAACACTGGTTCCAATACATTTCTGGCCTGAATTCAAGGTGTTGGTAATAACATTTAGAGGCCTAAATGGCTTGGGACCATGACACTTGGAGGAACACTGTGTGTATGTATGTATACACACACACACACACACACACACATAATGTTCCTCCAAGTGTCATGGTATATATATCCCTGCCTGCCTAAGAATAGAGTTCTACCGAAGGGCCCCTCCTCTGTGTTCCATCAGTCACAGCAATATGCTATGGGATGATGTTGGAGAGGATATTCCATAACAGATGTGAGAGCTTTTGTGTGTGTGTGTGGGGGGGGGGGGGGTTCAGGCTATGTGGCCATGTTCCATGTTGTCTGGAACATGGCTACATAGCCCGAAAAACCTACAAAAAACTATGGATGCTGGCCATGAAAGCCTTCGACATCATCATCATCATTAACCTTTATTTATAAAGCGATGTAAATTTACACAGCGCTGTACATACTATCTTTTAGTTAGACGGTTCCCTGCCCGCAGGCTTACAATCTAAAAAGACATGACACAAAAGGAGAAGGGAGAGGTGGTGGGGAAGGGGATGAAGTCCAGCAGTTCTTCTCTACCTCCGAGGCCTGGACCAAGGCAGATGAAATGGAGGAAGGGTTTGGGTTCTTAATGGATGGTCAAAAGGAGAAGGGAATGACAGTAGGGAAGGGGAAAGTCCAGCTCATCAGCTCTCTCACATAGGCCTCTCTCCCCCTCAAGATAGTGGTCAGAAGGAGGGCTCTTGTTCTTTCAGGCGAGGCCCGTTGTTGCTGGCCTGCCTCTCTCCCCTCAAGATTGTGGTCAGAAGGAGGGCTCTTAGTCTTTACAGATGTGAGAGCCCTTACAAGCCCAATTGCCAGCAATATTGACATCATTCTGACACAAAGTGAAAACATGGCTATTTACCAAAGCCTCACATGTGTATGGGTGTGACTCATATTATAATAGTTTAATCCATTCTTTCAACTTGTTAAACATTTTAAATATGTATTCAGTCATTAAGAATAATTTTGTTTTGACACTGTTCAGCTTAAGTCGTGTGGGTTTTATTGTATAGCACCCTGAGATCTCTAGATAAAAGGCAGGATAGAAACAGTTAAAATAAATAAATGTGTATGATCTTACCAAAGAGGAAATGATGGATGAATAACTGAAGATGCCAGGTACTCTGAGCTGTCTCAATCACTAGGCAATGAAAAGCAGCTGCTTCAGGCAGCAGATGCTCCAGGCCAGAAAATGACAACAAGATGTTGGAGGAAAGAGAATTGTGCATGCCACATGGTCAACCCAGTGCTCTCTAAGCCACAAGATTCAACTACGTACTCATCAAGTCAGCATATGGACATGAAATGGGAAGGTATGCCATTTTGTCTTTGACACCTTGAACTGTCCAATTCTGCAGGGGGCTGATGCTCCACTTACCGGTCTATAGTCACAGATACATTATAATTGTCTTTCTGAGTCTATCAAACAAAATAGAACTTAGAGGCTTTATCAACTGCGGAATTTTCCAGCCTCAAAATCCTCAAAAGAAAACAAGATGGTCAAGCTAGGTCTAGTCCGGCAACAAAAAAACAAACTCTAAGGTCCCCAAGAGACCTTGTAACCTAATGTAATCCATTATATCTACCCCAATGCAAAGGCACACCAGCCACATACCAAATAACTCTGTTAATTTTCTATGGATTAACCTGGATTACTGAAAATATTTTACCCTGGATTTAAAAAATCAATTTATGATTTAAGATAGGTATTGTCCTGGCAAAGGCATTGACAGGTTCCTAACAATTATTAAGATTACAACACATGTTTAAATCTTTAAAAGTAAGTTGCTCAGCCAAGTTCTAAAATACTGTAAGTGGGTTTTGAAACTCTTCTGTGAATCCAGAAGCTATTCTTTCATATTATGTTCAGCAGCACCCCCTAGTGGTTTATAGAAATAATACATTATGTATTACTAAATTGGACTTTTTCTGATCCTAGCTTGTTATACCTATGCAAGAACTTGTTTTCTATTACCCTAGCACACATGAAGGGACCCTTTAATTATCTAGCCTGCAAAACTTCTTCTTCTTCTTCTCTCATCGGTGATCAGAGATTGGGGGAAAGGAGTTAGTTTATTTTGGTGTGGTTTTATTAAAATATTTGTAATGCTTTACTGACACAGCCCTTTGACATTTTCATATTTCATTGCATTATAACCTGGACTTCAGATGGATTACTGTAATGTGCTCTATGTGGGGCTGCCTTTGAAAAATGCTCAGAAATGTAAGTTGGTCTAAAAGCTGCAGCCAGGTTAACTGGAGCTGACTACAGGGAGCATACAACTCCCTCGTTGCAACAGCTCTATTGGCTGCTGGTCCATTTCTAGGCACAATTCAAAGTATTGGTTTTGACTTATAAAGCCCTTATACAGCTTGGGGCCATATCTCCCTTTATGAGCCAATTAGAGCTCTATAATTATCCAGAGAGGCCCTTCTCTCTATCTTACCACTCTCTCAGGCTCATTTGGTGGGAACAAGGGAGAGGGCCTTCTCAGTGGCTGCTCCCAGACTTTGGGACCCCCTCTCTAGAGCAGCCAGGATGGCTCCATCATTGTGTGCTATCAGGGTTTTTCAGACTGATGAAGGTCACGATTTTAAATGCTGTGCAATTCAGATTTTGAGGTTTGTACTGAGTTTTTAAAATATATTTTACCATTTTTATGTTTGATGTTTTCAACTTTATAACATTTTTTAAAAAATTTAAATTTTATATTTATACTTACTAAATTTTTTGTATGGTTTTAATTTGCTATGTGTCACTTTGAGTTACTATATCGGCAGAAAGGTGGGATGATGCTGATAATAATGACAAATAAATCATCATCATCATCATCAATTGGAGGTAGGGATGATACTCAGCCCTGTGAAGGGGCTCAGTATTTTTTCTGGGGGACAAAATGTAAGTAAACAAAAACAAACTGGCACATCTTGCTTAACCTAAGCATTTGCACATATTGGCCTGTTACAGACTGCCAAAATAAAGCTGCTTCGGGTCTCTTTGGAGGTATGCTATTTAGATGATGCATGGGTCCTAAGAGTCTGGAGGTCACACCAAAGCCACACTCCATTCCTAAGCACTGGAGTGCAGCTTTGGTGCAGCTTCCGGATTCTTAGGATGCATACATCATTTAAATACCATACCTCCAAAGAGACCCGAAGCATGGCCCCAAATCATGGCAATCTTATGGATATCTCCAAAACCCCTTATAATCAGATACACTGTTCTGCTTGGATTCTGCAGATTCAGGTACATGAGCCCCAACTTGAATCTATCCATCTGGCATGTGATCTTCCTATCTTTCTACTGCTCTCTCTCTTTCCTACCATTATTGTCTTTTCTAACGAGTCAGGTCTACTCCTGATAGGGCCAAAGTACAAGACATTACTTGGTGGAAACACTTTTGACAGCAATTACAGCTGGGGTTTTCTATTAGCTTTGTTCATCTGGATTATAACATTTTTGCCCATTCTTCATGGTAAAATTGTGCCACGTTTGTCAAGTTGAATGGGGAATACTGGCAAACAGCCACTTTTCAAGTCTTGTGACAGATTCTGTCAGATGGTCTGGGCTTTGACTGGGCTATTCAAAGACAATCATATTCTGGATTTTAAGCCATCACAATATTACTTTGGCTGTGTGTTTAGGGTCATTGTCATATTGGATGGTAAACCTCAGTCCCAGGTACCTTGCAGTAGGCTTGCCCTATATTTGGCTCCATCTTGCCCTCAATCCTGCTTTTGTTTACTTAAAACATTTATAACACAGTAAACCTATTTTGTACCTTCAGTGTTGAATATCTTGTGTGGTAGCCCAAAAAATCTATTTCAATTCTAGATTGTTAACACAATAAAGCGTATTTATGGAATATATGTGGAAAAGTCAAAGGGGTGTGTGTGAATATAGTACAACCCCTCTATCCATGGGACTGAGACCCACAATTTCACTTACCCACATCTGAAAAAATATGTTCCCCCTAGGCATTTTCTAAGTCCTCCTGTGTGATTTTATAATATACTTCAGGCAGATCCAGTGTCACACTGGAGGATCTAAAAATGCCTAGAAGTGTTCTCTCTAGAAATCCCTAGGCTTCCCAGTGCGGCTATATGGTCAACGTCCTCTGGAACTCATTCATTTCAATATAGTTTGCTATCATCCATGGTAAGAAGTCTGGGAACATCTCCCCTGGGGAATAACAGGGATCATACTGTGCTTCTGCAAGACACTATAAGTCCCCATTATAGCCAAAGATCTCATGGTAGCTTACATGTAATAAAACCACACTGGAAAATTCAAAATTCAAACCAATTAAAATAACTATTCAGATGTGCTTAATGGTACACATGGCATACACTGAAAAAGAAATTCATACTACTTACTGTCATGTTCTGAGTAGTTTTCAAAGATGTAGCCATGTTAGTCTTTTGTTGCATAAAAAGAAGGGAGGAAAGGGGGAAAAAGAAAGATGAAGCACTGTTAAGACTAACTGGTTTTTGTTTTAGCATGAACTTTTGTGGATATAAACGCACTTGTTCAGATGCATTTATAAATATGCTTTATACCTGAGGCCTTACTACTCAGTTCTGCATTTCTTTGAAAACTACTCGGTGACCGGTGTGGATTTCTGTTTCAATGTATACAGTGTATAATATTAAGCACTTCTAAATTTATAAATATGCTTTATGCCTGAAGCCTTAATACCACTTGGTACTGCATCTGGGTTTATATCCATAAAAGATCATGCTAAAAACAAAAAACTAAAGGTGCTGCCATACTTATTTCTCTCTCCCCCTCCCTTCATCCTTTTTGTCCCCTGCAGCCTCCACGCCGGGACACCGCCGCTGCTGCCGCTGCTGCCGCTGACGCCAGGACTGCACCCCTTGCCGGGCGGCCTCCTCCCGGGGTTTCGGAGGTGCGCATCTGCGCA